>NC_133406.1:215055714-215369285 GCF_049350105.2 Macaca mulatta | reverse complement strand
AATTATAGAGGCTATTACTATGGAATGGATTATCAATGTTATTCGTTTCTGCAATGTTGCCTGGTAACGTCCCTTTGTGTCTGAGAGACACGTACGCACGTCTCTGTAGTTATGGGCCGTAGAAGTGATACCTTCCTCTCAGCCATTTGCCATCACAATATTATAAAAAGCTATTTTAGGAAGTGAGAGTGCCCAATGTGTGGGGTGAAAAATGGACTCGGTGTGATAACAGCCTACATCTTCAAAAAGACTTAATTTTAACCGGAGTAGTTCTGCACGATACAATGTTCCCCAGCAGCAAGACAGAAAAATGCTTCCAAATAGTTAACTGCATTCTGCCATCATCTTTGGATAACGCTCTGTCCCATTACAGACCAATCTCTGCCTCGAGACCCATTTTGCACACCCCTGACATGAGAAGTTGGGAGTCTTTAGGTTTTTGAATATTTCCAACCTAAGAAATGATCACTGATGGAGAAAATCGGGCATTAGATATTGCAGGTGGAGTCTGTTTGGCCCCTCTGTGAAGTCAGGTTTTCTCCATCATCCTGCTGATTTTGAAAATGGCCCATTAGTAGAAGAAATGGTGGCAGAGTTATCACCAGAAGTACTCAAAATCATTCTCTTGAAAGGTCACACTAGTGGAATTTTCAGGTAATACTTGGCGTTGGTTTTTTTTTTTTTTTTTTTTTTTTTTAGTGGGAAAGCAGCTGCTCCAGCCGTGGGAAGAGGTCATCTACTGGGTTTCAGATCTCAAGTTATGGCTGTAACTCCACAAAAGTGGCTATCACTTGAAGATAATTACATTCCACATTGTTCATGCTAAACTCTTGAGATGGACTGATTGGCATATTTAAATCTCATCTCCCAGGCATTTGCTAATTATCATAGCCTAGTTGGAAGAAAAAAAAAACCCCTCTAATCAAATAGCTGTTTAGAGATGCTTTGCATTTTAAAATTTTGCTGGTCATAGGAAGAGAGGAATTATGCCTCTGATTTCTTCTGGCTCTTTCCCTGACCTCAGGAGGGTTTAGACTTTTAATGGTTTAAGTAGCCATAGCTAGCCACCCAGGAAACAGTTTTGCATTTCAGTTCTCTGTCTTTTTGCATCATTTTCATCCCCGACCTCATTTTTCACTTAGTGACTTCACATCCAGGAGGGGGGGCTGTTGAATTCCAGCTAATGAGCCTCATCTTTTCACTCCTCTTAAGTGGTCCCAGCTAGACCTGGAGTCAAATCGGAGAGCAAACGGTAGCACACATCTTTCTCAGGTTCACAAACGGAACACCAAGTCCGTAGTGAAAGGGAGAGGAATTTCTTCCTCTTGCTCAGAAAAGAGACAAAAACAGCAGCTTCTCAGGGCAGCAGGTTGCGTAGAAGCCACCCTCCTTAGAAAAGGCAGACTTGGTGGTGTTTAATTAACAGCAGCTGTAAAGGACCCCACTCCTCCACAACTGGCAGCTGAACCGACATCGTTTTATGTAATAGATTATTTTCAGCTGCTGTGCTCAGAATTGAGAAAACCTGATGGTTTCCTCCTTTCTACAAAACATACGGCTGTCAGTGACAAATCTCAGCCAGGCCTTTCTTTTATGGGGAGAATCTGAAAGGGCCTGTCTCTGAGATTTTGAAAGAGTCCCAGTGAGCCACCGTCACCCATAGTTGTACCTCAAAAGCAAGTGCAGGGAAGAGGAATTCTGTGAAGGTTTTGAAACACCTGTCATGGGCCATGAGTTCATTTGTGCCCTGCCTATGGCAGGGTCTGTTTTGCCGACTGGCAGGAGCTGCCGTTTCCTATAGCTGGTTTACAGGCCCCAGCAGGAAGTCCCAGATCTGGAGGCAGCATAGGAAAGAGAAAATCCTGGTCCTGTTAGAAGTCAGAGCAGCAGACCTAGAGAAGGTGTATTCAGTTCTTGGGGAAGAGGATGTGAGAATGGGAGGGAGGTAGGAGGAGAGAGCTCAAAATCTTGCCAGTGGAAGGCCTGTGTGAGCTTTGATTTTGGCCATTTAAACAATTCAAAGAGGCTGGGAGTGGTGGCTCACACCTGTAATACCAGCCCTTTGGGAGGCTGATGCGGGCGGATCACTTGAGGTCAGGAGTTCAAGACCAGCCTGGGCAACATGGTGAAGCCCTGTCTCTACTAAAAATACAAAAATTAGCCAGGCGTGGTGGCAGGCGCCTGTAATCGCAGCTACTTGGGAGGCTGAGACAGGATAATCACTTGATCCTGGGAGGCTGGAAGTTACAGTGAGCCAAGATGGGGCCACTGCACTCCACCCTGGGCAATGGATTGAGACTCCATCTCAAAAAAAAAAAAAAAAAAAAAAGAAAAGAAAAGCAAATCAAAGAAAAAGAAGCAATGAAACTTGAAGATCTGAGTTTTTTTTTTTTCTCTCTCTCTCTCCTAGTCTGTCCCCATTAGTTTATCACGATTACAGCCTTTTGATTTTCATAGTTAATTGTTCTTCAGCATTCTATTTCAGGGTTTTGAAATCAAATTGCTCAATCTTTTACTCTCTCCTGTGTGATTAGGTTATCTTTTATAGTACAACTGCAATAATCCTTTCAAGAACACAGTGCTTTAGCTCAGCACTGTCAAAGAAAATATCCTAAGTGGCCCCTGAAATTCACTCTTGTAGGAGAAGACACCACCAGCCCCTTTTTATGAACCCAGACGTGCCACCACACATCACCCATCATCACAGACCTGGAAAAATGAAAGGAAAACCCACACTGAGCGGCCTGATTAATGCAAACTCAAGGAGCGCTTATGGGGTGGCGGCTACGTGGCTTCATGGGAAGAATGACTCCAGGACCTCAGTTATTTTATGTGGCATTTGTAAGCTAGGCCGATCTGTTTACTGCTTTGGAATTCTCTCTCCCGGGGTGAACTGGTAACCTTATCAGTGGGTTTTGCAAGCTTTTCTAGCCAAGAAAAGAAAATATGTACTTTGGAATCTCTTCTGATGGGGGCCTGGAGGAACAAAGAGAAAACCCAAATGCCTTTCTCAGGCTATAAATGGGAAACGAGGTGCATTTTTTTCAGATATTTATTAAGGTCTCAGCTCAGCTGTCATCTGGGAGGCCTTCCTTGGCCACCCTGCCCACTCAGTTAGCCCCCACCCCCTTACCTTGCTTGACTTTCCTTCATAGTGCTTGTCACCATTCAAAATTCTCCTGCTGGCTGCTGGCTGCCTCCCCACACTAGGATGTAGAGGCCATGAAGGCAGGTGCCTTTCCTATCTTGTTTACTGCCATAGGTACTAGAACATGGGATACATAGTAGATGCTCAGTAAATATTTTCTGAATGTATGTCAGGTGGGGAGAGAAAAGAACGGTTAACATGCAAAGATTGGAATCAGACAGACCTGGGTTTGAATCCAACCCTTCTACTTTTTAGCTGCTGTGCTCAGAATTGAGAAAACCTGATGGTTTCCTCCTTTCTACAAAACATACGGCTGTCAGCGACAGAAATCTCAGCCAGGCCTTTCTTTTATGGGGAGAATCTGAAAGGGCCTGTCTCTGAGATTTTGAAAGAGTCCCGGTGAGCCACCATCACCCATAGTTGTACCTCAAAAGCAAGTGCAGGGAAGAGGAATTCTGTGAAGGTTTTGAAACACCTGTCATGGGCCATGGGTTCATTTGCGCCCTACCTATGGCAGGGTCTGTTTTGCCGACTGACACGAGCTGCCGTTTCCTGTAGCTGGTTTACAGGCCCCAGCAGGAAGTCCCAGATCTGGAGGCAGCTAAGGAATGAGAAAATCCTGGTCTCCTGTTAGAAATCAGAGCAGCAGACCTAGAGAAGGTGTATTCAGTTCTTGGGCACACAGTTAGCTGTGTGCCCTTGGAATTGTTACTGAACTGCTCTCAACCTCAGTTGAGAGCTATATAGTTTTCTTATCTATGAAATGGGCTTAATACTTGCTTCTGGGAGTAGCAATGGAAAATTAAATGAGATAAAATGTGTGATCACATCTGGCACAAGGGCTGGTACATGGAGGTGCTCAATAAATACTGGCACCATCGGGCACACTGGTTCATGCTTTTAATCATAGCACTTTGGGAGGCCGAGGCAGGAGGATCACTTGAGGCCAGGGGTTCAAGACCAGCATGGGCAACATATTGAGACCCTATATTTATAAAAAAAAATTTTTTAAATCAGCCAGATGTGGTGGCACACACCTGCTACTCGGTAATCCCGGCTACTCAGGAGGCTGAGGTGAGAGGATCACTTAAGCCTAGGAGTTCGAGGCTGCAGTGGGCTACTGTCATACCACTGTACTGCACTCCCGTCTGGACGACAGCACTTTGTCTCTAAAAATACATACATACAAATAAATACTGGCTTATTCTCCAGTTCTTAACTGAAATGCTTTCACTGGACAAAAAACAAGGCTCTTTACTGCCCAGGAATGTCAGTCGTTCTCAGGCCCCCTTCTTGAGTCCAGGAAAGGAATCTGTCAGAAGAATCTTGCTGATCCTCTTTTGGTTCCAAGAACTACCAGAAAATGTAGAACTACCAGAAAATGTGGAACTACCAGAAAATGTAGATGGTTTCACATGATTCTAAATGGATTTCCCAAGCGGTCTATGGCCACAGCTGGTTTCTCCAGAAATGACAACACTGTCTGAAAAACAAGACTCCTGCCCTCCTGGAGCCTTTGTTCTTGTGCTTGGCCCAGGGCCTCCCTATAAGCCCCAAAGGCTCTGAAACCCATCACCCAAATCCCCTTGTGGATGCAGAGACGCCACTAAGCAGTCTTTAGACGGTGATTATCAAGGCTGAACTTCCAAATTTCAAATGGCATCACCTCCCTGGGAAACCAGCACGTGGAGATTCCTGTGTTCCCTGTGCCCTGTAGGATCTCTCTGCCACTCGCGTTGGTATTTTCTTTGTTTTCACTTAAACCTGTTTCTTTAAAAAAAAAAAATTCTTAAAGTTTGGGTAAAATAACTGGTTCCGCCTCTTTCATGTTTCCAAAGGCTCCGGGCTCTGCTGGGGCAGCTTTAAAGCGGGTCGTCCGATCCTTCTGGCAGACTGAGCCTTCAGGGGGCAGGAATTTGGACATTTCTCATTTTCAAAGAGAAACAGACATAAGGATGGGCCACTTGAGCCAGGCACAGGGCAGCAGCCGGCCCTTGTTTGATTCTCTGTGCCACATGCTGTCCAGAGGTGCTGGGTCCATGTTGTGTTGGTTCATTCATTAGACAGTAGAGCAGCCTGGTGAGATGGAAGAGACAAAGCTTTTTGAATCAGCCAGACCCCGGCTTCAAACACTGGCTCTGCCATCTGCCAGCTACAGAGCCCAAATGTTGGCAAAAGGAGAGGCTGATCTTACCTCTGAGGGTGGTTGGGTAGGAAGCAATTTGCTGTCATGGTTAAGACTACAGCTCTGCATTAGCCTCTTGCATCCATTGCCTGCCTCTGCCACTACTTTTTTTGAGATGGGGTCTTACTCTGTCACCCAGGCTGGAGTGCAGTGGCGTGATCTTGGCTTGCTGCAACCTGCACCTCCTGGGTTCAAGCATTCCCCTCACCTAAGCCTCCCAAGTAGCTGGGACCACAGGTGCGTGCCACCATGCCTAGTTAATTTTTCATATTTTCAGTAGAGATGAGGTTTCACCATGTTGCCCATGCTGGTCTTAAACTCCTGGGCTCAAGCGATCCACCTGCCTTGGCCTCCAGAAGTGCTGGAATTACAGGCTTGAGCCACAGCACATGGACGCTGCCGCTGTTTGTTCCATGTCCTTGGGCAAGTTATTTCACCCTCCAGGACTCATTGCTTCATCTTGTAAAATAGGGCTAATAATAACCTACCTTGAGGAGCTTGGCGTAGGATTAAATGCTTGTGAAGGGCCTAACCCAGTGGGTGGCACACAGTAAGTGCTCAGTGGATGCCCACTACTGGATAATAGAGGTAATGCATGTCCATTGTTAGTACTGATGTGCTATGTTGACTCCCTCTTTATGGCCAAGCTCTGTGCTAGGGCTTGGGGATACAGAGGGGAGTAGGTTCCAGCATTCAAGGGCAAAGGAGACAGACATGAAATAAATGATTATCCCCTAGAGGTGTTAGGTATTATCACTGATGGACAATAGGGGGCCATAGGAGGATAATGAATTCAGAATGCTGGTGCCCATGCCCCAGAACATCAGAACTCCTCATGTAGGAACGTGCCGTGGTGGAATGGAAAATGCACTGGAGATTTGGTGGGTTGGTTTGTTCATTTGGTTATTCATTGGCATGTACGAAGGCCCTGAGGTAGTGTATTAGTTTTATCTTGCTGCAGTAACAAATCACAAAAACTCAGTGACTTAGAACACAAATTCATTCAACTTACAGTTTAGTGGGTCAGGGGTCTGAAACGGTCTCACTAGTCTAAAACACAGGTGTTGGCCAGGCCTTGCTGCATTCCTTTCTGGAGGTTCTAGGGGAGTGCATTAATTAGGATTCTGCAGATAACTAGAACCAATAGGAGAGGGTAGGGGCGGGACTTATTAGGGGAATTGGCTCACATGATTATGGAGGCTGGGAAGTTCCACAACAGGGCATCTGTAAACTGGAGAAGCAGAGAAGCCAGTAGCGTGGCTCAGTCCAAGCCCAACGGCCTGGGAACCAGGGCAGCCAGCAGTGTAACTCTCAGCTCGAGGCTGAAAGCTTCAGAACCTGGGGGTGGAGGGGCAGTTGGTGCAAGTCCCAGAGTCCAAAGGCCAGAGAACTTGTTCTGATTCCAAGGGCAGGAGAGGAAGATGCCTTAACTCCAGAAGAGAGAGAGAGAGGCAGAGTATTTGCCTTTCCTCTACCTTTTATATGCAGGCTCTCAGCTGATGGGATGGTGAGGGCGGGCCTTCCTAACTCAACCCACCAACTCAAATGTTAGTCTCTTCCAGAAACACCCTCACAGACATACCCGTTCCGGTATCCTGGAAAGAATACTTTCCCAGCTATCTGGGTATCCCTTAGTGCAGTCAAGTTGACATCTACCAGGAACCATCACAGGGAGAATGAATCCCTTGGAGAGGCTGCCTGCATCTCTGCATTCCTTGGCTCATGGCCACCTTCCTCCATCTTCAAAGCCAGCAGTGGTGGAGTCTTTTTCACATCTCGTCACTTTGACAGTGACTCTCCTGCCTCTCTGTCCTACTTATAAGGACCCTTCTGATTATACTGGGCCCACCTCGATAATCAGGCTAATCTCCCTCTCCCCAAGTCAGCTGATTAGCAACTGTAATTCCATCTGAAACCTTAATTCCATCTTATCTTGTAACCCAACATTCACAGGCTCTGAGGATTAGAACCTTTGGTGGCCATTGATCTTCCTGCCCTAGGCAAGAGGGGCTGTGTGTGTTTGAGGTGATGGGCAAAGGCCCTGCGGCTGAAGCATGGTGGGGAAAGGTCCAAGAGGCAGGTAGGTGTTTTGAGGCTCACTGCCGTGGGGCTGGTGGTTGGAGGCTCTTACAGAGAGGAATGGCATTTAATGGTTTGCATTTTCAAAGGGTGGCCCTGGTAGCTATTTGGAGAAAGGGTGGGGGTGACATGGGGGGAGAGAGGGCAGCCGGAGACCATTACAGATGAGCAGATGCCAGCCAGAGGTGGATGGGGAGGGGGAAAGGAGGTGAGTCAGAGATGTTGTTGCCAGAAATCCTGTTGAATGGATTTGGGTGGGGAGAAAAGGAGACTTGAGAGGACTTGGTTTCTGATGTGAGCCAGCAGCAGGATGATGGTGCTGTCTCCCGATGCAGGGAAGACAATGAATGGGAAGCCCGGGGCAGGTGGAGCACCTGCGAACACTTAGCGGAGTGTGCTGTGCCCAGGTGCTGTGCCTAGGGCCTTGGCATTGTAACTAATCCTTGCAGCACCCAGGGAAGGCAGGCACGGTTACCGCTCCATTCTGTGAGGCAGTGGAGTATTGTGGCCGTGAGCACAGACCACCTGCATTCCTATCCTGCCTCTGCTGCTTACTTGGTATGATACTTGGGCAAGTACCTCAGTTTCCTTACCTGAAAATGAGAGTGATGTTGTACCAATCCTATAAGATTAGTGTGAAGGTTAAATTTGTTTATGTGTAAAGCACTGATGACTCATGGAAAACACTAGATAAGTATAACAGTATCATTGTTTTTAAACAGATGAACAGATTGAGGCACAGAGAGGTTAAGTATCTTGTCCAGGGACACACAGCTGGGTAAAGCCAGGATCCAAAGCCAGGCTCTGAACTGCTACGCCTTACCTCCTCCCCAGGACCACCTCACGGAGGTGTGGTGAAAACGGCATGTGCACATGCATACGAAAGCACTTAGCAGTGTGCATGACACAATACGTCCCATAAATGTCTGTATGTGGAAGTGTGGTTTCTTTTGCTGTAAAATGGGGGTGATGTCCCCTACCCTGCCTAACTCACAGGTGACTGTAAGGCTCAAATGAAAAAGGCAAAGCATTTTGGAAATGGTGGAGACATCTGCCCATGGGCAGGTTTTGTTGAACCATTTCGCATTGGAATTTCACTGTGGGTGCCCTAAGATCTTTTCCACTGTCCCTCATCTGTGTCCCCCACACGCTGTCTCCCTGCCCCCACCTAACACCCAATCTGTGATAGAACAGAGCGGATGGGGACCCGTCCCGATGCAGAGGCTCCCAGGTCTGGTGGCCTTCTCTGCGCAGCTGCTTTTGTTTGTCTGCATGCTGCTCCAGGACCAAAGTCTCGCTGGGAAGGGTCTCACCTGCTCTTGCTGTTGTGGCCTCACAATCGGAGCTGTCCCCTTATTGGGCCTTTGATAAATCCTTGTTGAGTCAAGGGCCCTGGGCAGTGAGCGCTTCTGTCGCAGGCATCCCCCTTAATCCTTTGACATGAGCAGCCCTAGAGGGTGCCTCCTGTGTTGTCACCATCCTTAGTCATTTAATCAACATATTTTTATGGAAAGTCTGTATGTGCTGGGTACTCTCCTAGGTGTCAGGGAGCAATAATGAGCAATGGAGTCAACAGAGCCTCGTGGAGCCTGCATTCTCATGGGGGGAAATAGATACTAATTAATCAGTCACACAACTGATGTAAAATTTTGACTTTAATAATCCTCCATAATAGGGTGATTCAACCTGAAGGGAAGACTTCTCTGGGAAGTGGCAACCAAGCCTGGGCGCTGAAAGATGAGTGGAATTCGGCAGGCAAAAACAGGAGGGAGGAGTGGTCCAAGGAGCGGGACTGTTGTGCACAAAGGCCCTGTGGCAGGGGGAGGCGTGGTTCGCTGAGGAACGCAGAGAGAAAGCTAGTGTGGCTGGGGCAGAGATGGGGAGGACAAGCTGACTGAAGGCATGAGTGGGTGACTTCCTGGGGCCTGATGGGCCTCAAGAAGGAGTTTATTTAAGTGTGTGTTTGGGATGAAGCAGAGAGAGATGAATAAATTTGCACTTCAAATAACCACCCTGGCTACACTGTGGAGAGCAGTGTAGGAAGCCAGGGAGGGCCCGTCTAGGCCAGTTGAGGCGGTCGCAGGAGTTCCATGGAGAGATGGGAGTGGTTTGGATTAGGGTGGTGCTCACGGTGGTGGTACCAAGAGAAGTGGATGGAGAGATATTTCTCTTTTAGTGGATATGTTAATAGGATAGCAGTATCCAGTGGCTGCTTTTTATTGATTGATTGATTTTTTTATTTCAATAGTTTTTGGGGTACAGGTAGTTTTTGGTTATTTAAGTTCTTTAGTGGTGATTTCTGAGATTTTTGTGCACCTGTCACCTGAGCAGTTTATGCTGTATCCAATATGTAGACTTTTATCCCTCAACCCCTGCAATCTTTCCCCAACTCTGAGTCCCCAAAGTCCCTTATATCATTCTTATGCCTTTGTGTTCTCATAGCTTAGCTTCCTCTTATAAATGAGAATACACAATATTTAGTTTTCCATTCCTGAGTTACTTCACTTAGAATAAGGGCCTTCAGCTCCTTCTAAGTTGCTGCAAAGGACATTATTTCATTCCTTTCTATGGCTGAGTAGTATTCCATGGTGTATATGTACCACATTTTCTTTATCTACTCATTGGTCGATGGGCACTCGGGTTCGTTTCATATCTTTGCAGTTGCGAATTGTGCAGCTATAAACATGTGTATGCATGTGTCTTTTTCATATAATCACTTATTTGGTGAGGGTGGATACCCAGTAGTGGGATTGCTGGATCAAATGGTAGTTCTACTTTTAGTTCTTTAAGGAATCTCCATACTGTTTTCCGTAGTGGTTGTACTAACGTATATTCCCACCAGCAGTGTAAAAGTGTTCCCTTTTCACCACATCCATGCCGTGGCTGCTTTTTATTGTGCACATATTATATACCAGCCATTGTGCTCAACACTTTACATATGTTATTTACTCTCAGGGTTATTCTAAGGATTAAGTATTTCTGTCCTTTCACAGATAAGGAAACTGAGACTCTTAGAGGTTAAGGCACTCGCTCAAGGCCACACAGCCAGTAAGGTGGCAGAGCCCTGGAGCAGCCTCTCAAGTTTCAATGTGCATTTGAATCACCTGGGGCTCTTGTTAAAATGCTGCTTCAGATTAAGCAGGTGGGAGGGTGGAGCTGAGGTACTCTGTTTCTAACGTGCTCCCTGGGTGGCCCTGCTCCTGGTCCCTGGAGCATTTTGAGCAGCAAGGGTCTCTGCCTGAGAGTGCCTGCACACTCTCGACCCTGATGCCTTAGAAACAGCTGCAGACAGGATGCAATTCCTGAAACTGCTCAAACCTGAATCCCCGTGGGCAGGATGTGGGTGAGCTGTCTGGACCTCAGGTGTATGGGAGTTGTATCACATGCTCATTCCCCACGTTGGCCTTTCAATAGCTGGAATAAACCTGAAACTGAGAGGGTTGGAGGCAGCATCTCCCCTTCTACTCCCCAGCTCCACCTCCCAGGGCAACCAGACCCCCTCCTGTGCCCAGCTTCTGAGCGGTAGACCTGGGCTGTGTATTTGCAGGAGCCTCGTTGGAATCACCAACCAGGTCATGTTGTGTTGTGCCAATAAATGGGACTGGATCAGAAAATATAACGTGGATAGTGTTTAGGTACCAAGCTGTCAGCTCTTTCCTTGGACTGTGCTGAAAGTGAGAGAGAGAAAAAAACCAAACCAATGTTCTAAGCTCTCTGTCTGCATAGTCATTAGATCCCAGAATCATTAGAGACCAAATCCCTTCCCACTTGGCCCCTGCAAATGGGGCCAGGTGTCACTGCTGGGAGACGCCAATAAGGCTGCACGTCATGGTGTGAGCACTTGTCTTTAATGACTAGGAAAATCCATTTCCCTTCTTGGCAGCTTTGAATGTAGCAACTGTGGTTCTGGGTCACTGCCAGAGCTGGCCTTGTATGTATGTGTGTGATTTTTTAAAGTGGGGGAGAATGTCTCAATATTCAGTGCTCACCCCCTTCCTTCCAAGTTGTCCCCCCCAAATAACTGTCCAACACAAACTTTAGAGTCTTCCACTCTGGGAGCGGTCTGCTGGCACCCACATGTCCTCCGCTCCTCGAATGCATCCTTTCTTTCTTGATGGCATTGTTCTGGGGTCCTCAGCTGAGTGGGCATCTGTGCCTGGGTGATCGATTCTAGTCTCTTTTCTGCACGAGAGAACCCTTGAGCTCTGACACAAGTAGAAAGAAAATCTTAAACCAAATAATAATGTCCTGCCTCACACTAGTAAATATTTTGCATTAAAAAATTCCATGTCATTTTGATTTGTTCAGATAGACTAGAACATCTTTTGTTTGAGGAAGAACTGAAGAGATTTCTTAGGATTCAGCTCCGATGGCTCTGCCTGTGTCTCTATCTTTGGAGCTTTGTTTTCCGCCTTTGCAAGACTTGAGTGAAGGGAAGGCTTTGTGGTCTATTGTTAGGTGCTCTTTGAATCTATAAATCACAGGCTACAGGAAGGGAGGGGCTTCCAGAGACCATCTAGAGCCACGCTGTATCTCTAGCGTGGACACACACACACACACACACACACACAATGACTGTCTGTTGTGCGTTTCTAGAACCCAGTGGGGACAGGGATACAGTTTCTTTTGGTATGTACTTCTCACATTGATTGGTTCCGACTATCATGTTCTTGCACCTGTCCTGAGTATCTCTTGCTGTAGCTCTGGCCCTTTCCCCAGTCAGCTATGGCACCGCCCTGGCCCATGTTCTTAGAGACATGATTATCTCTGTGCTGTTAGTGTCTGAGTCCTAGCCGAGGCAAGTCCCTTCCCTTTCTGAGTCTCATATAGTTCTTATAAAATGTGGCTTTGAGAATAGATGATGTCTCTGGTCCTAAAATTCTCTTTGACTCTGGAGTTCTGGATCTGTGCTTCTGTTTGATGTTGTTTCTCTTGCTGGGTGACCTTCTCTCTGACTCCCTGCGGTAAAGACCTCCTTTTTTTTTTTTTTTAATCAAAACCTAACTTGGTCCCACCTACCCCACGGCTGACCACCCAAGCACTTTCTTCTGACTTAAGGGTAGCGCCATATGATGTCTTCTTTTTGTTTTTCATTTTAACAACCTGTGTTTTTCACATCACAAAACATTTCTAGATATTCATTGTAGAAAATTCAGAAAATATAGGTCAATAAGAAGAAAAGGAAATCACTAAACTTCTATCAGACATAACCACTGTTAAGAATTTGGTGTATTTTCTTTCAGTCTTTTTTGCAAACACTCATACATAGGCCGGTGAATTTCATGCTATGTAATTTTGTGTTCTGCTTTTCCACCTAATAATATGTAATGAGTCTTTTTACCTATCATGAAACATTTGTAAACATAATTTTTAATACCTGTTTACTACTTTACATCTCCTACTTTAGCCCTGGCATAATTATTTCCAAATGGAAAAAATATCTATCCTGTCAAGCCCACTGAACTGGCCAAATCAAATGAGTTAAAATATGCAAAGAGCTGCACAGATGTGAGTGATGATTGTTCATTTTGTTCGTTTTATCTCCCCAACTGAACTACTTTACTGTATCGTCACAAAATCGTTATACATTGTTTCCTGTTCACCAAGTTTTGCACAGTGGTGGGCAAAACATGCTGTCTGACTGTAATATCTTAAAAGGGCGTTACATATTAATAGCTTTAAAAGTTTTTTCTTAGCAATTTCTTAGAAACTCTGGTCTAAGGAAATTATTCAAAATGTTATGTGCACAAAGATGTTTGCTATGGCATTATTTACAATAGCCCCAAACTAGAAATCACCAAAATGTGTAATTATATGGGAAAGAGGTGAAGTAAATGATGATGAACCTACTTTCTAGGCTATTATATAGCTATTAAAAGTGATATTTACAAAACCTTTGTAATAAAATTGCAATATGTTATAATTATGGGAAGAAACAAAGGTACAATATGAGAGGGAAAAGAGTGGAGAGAAAGACACCAAAATGGGATTGGTGGTTGGAGTTAAATAATGGGCAGTTGTTTTCCTTCTCTTGTAATCTGCTTTTCTTCAATGAGCTTGTGTGCCTTCAATACATTAAAAGGTAGAGAAACAGAGAGACAAGACCAAGAGAGAGACGAGACAAGAGAGAGAGAGTGAGGTAAACCTTGTTTTTAAAATTTCCTGAAAGGATTTATGCAGAAGAGGGAAGGAAGGGGCACAGAGCTGAGTTCAGGAGAAGGGAGTGACCCAGAAGTGGGAGAAGCGGGCATGAGGGCTGAAGCCTGAATTGAGCTGAGACTTGTAGAAAATTCTCAGAACCACCAAAGGAGCCTTTTAATTTTTTTGGAGTAGGAAGAAAACAGGCACCTCCTTTGAGCATGCTAATATAATTATAAAAGGAGAAACCAAAATAGCTAGTTCCTAATTTGTTCACCAGACTTCTTCCTCCTCTGACCAGCGTGGGGAACAGGCTTGGTGAGACCATCCAGGCCATTGAGGAACTGGGGGCTAAGAGGAACTTCAGGGAGACTGATAATGGCCACATTCTGTTGTAATTTATAAAAAGTGAAGGAAAAATAGAATTCTGTAATGTATAAATTTGGGTGAAAATGACAGCCTCCAGTAAAGTTTCCTAAATGAGTTAAAAAAAAAATAAAAGAATTTCAGACTTACAGAAAAGTTATAAAAATCTAACAAAGATTTTACATTTTCCTTCACCCAGACTCCACAAATGTTAACATTTTACCCTGTTTGCTTTCTCTCTGTTTTTCACTCATTTGCTTTACATATATATAATATATATGCACACTGTATGCATAATATACATATACGCATGTACATACATATTGTCTTGAAAGTTGCAAATATAATGTCCTCTACCCTAAAATACTTCATTGTGTATTTCCAAAAATAATGACATTTTTCTTTCTTTTCTTTTCTTTTTTTTTTTGAGATAGAGCCTACCTCTGGATAGAGGCCTGGGTGACACAGCAAGACCTCTGTCTCAAAAAATGTATATGTGTGTGTGTGTGTGTGTATGTGTATATATATATATATAGAGAGAGAGAGAGAGAATTCACATACCATAAAATCTGACTTTTAAAGTATACATTTTAGTCATTTTATTTTATTTTCAAGACGGAGTCTCACTCTGTGGCTCAGGCTGGAATGCAGTGGCGCGATTTCGGCTCACTGCAACCTCTGCCTCCTGGGTTCAAGAAATTCTCCTGCCTCAGCCTCCTGAGTACCTGGGATTACAGGCACCTGCCACCACGCCCGGCTAATTTTTGTGTTTTTAGTAGAGACAGTGTTTCACCATGTTGGCCAGGCTGGTTTTGAACTCCTGGCCTCAGATGATCTGCCCACCTCGGCCTCCCAAAGTGCTGGGATTACAGGCGTGAGCCACCACGACCAGCCTCAGTCATTTTAATATATTCACAGAATTGTGAATCATCACCACAATCAATTGTAGAAAAATTTCATTACTCTGAAAAGACCCCATGCCCATGAACAGTCACTCCCCATTTCTCCCTTCCTCTAGTCCTGGGCAACCACTAATCTGCTTTCTGCTTGGATGGATTTGCTTATTCTGGACATTTCCTACAAATGGAATCATACTCCAGGTAGCATTTATGCATCTGGCATCTTTCCCTAATCATAGTATCTCAAGTTTCATCCATGCTGTAGCCCATGACAGTGCTTAATTCCTTTTTCCATCTGAATAATATTCCATTGCATAGTATACTACATTCTGTTGATCCATTCAATCCGTGGACATTTGGGCTGTTTCCACTTTTTGGTTATTACAGATAGTGCCACTGTGAACATCTGTGTCCAGGTTTTTGTGTGGCTATATGTTGTTATCTTTCTGGGGTATGTGTTAGGGGTCCCCAAGACACCACTCCTGTATTCAGTGATGTACTAGGAAGACTCATAGGACTCAGCCCATAGTTCTTGTGATGGTGATGATTTATCACAGTGGAAGGTTTCAGAGCAGCCGAGCGCAGTGGCTCACACCTGTAATCCCAGCACTTTGGGAGGCAAGGCGGGCGGATCACCTAAGGTCAGGAGTTTGAGACCAGCCTGACCAACATGGGGAAACCCTGTTTCTACTAAAAATACAAAAAAAAAAAAATTAGTTGGGTGTGGTGGTGCATGCCTGTAATCCCAGCTACTCAGGAGGCTGAGGCAGGAGAATCGCTTGAACCCGGGAGGTAGAGGTTGCGGTGAACTGAGATTGTTCCATTGCACTCCATCCTGGGCAATAAGAGCGAAACTCTGTCTCAAAAAAAAAAAAAAAAAAGAAAAGAAAAAGAAAAAAAAGAAAGAAAAAAAAAGAAAGTTTACAGAGCAAAATTAGCAAAGGAAACAGTGGATGGGGACAAATCCAGAGGAAACCAGGTGCAGGCTTCCAAGAGTTCTCTCCCAGTGAAGATGTGTAAGGTGTTATCGACCAGGGAAGCTCTTTAGAGACTCAGTGCCCGAGGTAGCCACCCCCTTTCTAACAAGTACCAGCATTCCAGACTCCAGAAGGAAAGTAGCTGTTTAGCATAAGCCACATTGTACAAACAGTCCAGACACAGGAAACCACCTTTATCAGTTAGAGACTGATAGAAGCACTCGCAAAACCCAGGTTCCTAGACACCAGCTGAGGACCCACCTCGCAAGCAGGCCTTTCTGAGGACAGACGTCTAAGATCTGCTGCATTAACTTTTCTGCACAGATACGTACCTAGAATTAGAATTGTTAGGTCATATGGTAACTCCATATTTAACTTTTTTTGCCAAACTGTTCTCCACAGTCGCCGCACCATTTTCATTGCAACCAGCCATGTATGAGGCTTCTGATTTCACCATATCCTGGCCAACACTTTTCATCATCCATCTTATTTAGTATGGCCATCCTAGTGGGACTAATAGATTTTTAAGTTAGTGATTTGCAAGCATTTAGGATAAAAAATGATGATCTATAGGAGCCAAAATAGGTTCTCTAACAACAATCATAAAAGCAATTTATTTTTCTGTACTAGCTGTACTAGGGCAGAGTGTTTTTATATTTTAGCCTGTCTTTCACAATATCTTGGTGTACAAAAATGGAGAATCGGGGGTTGTACGGATTGCTTGGCAGATTTCTTACTTGCTGATGAATGACATCAAAGAAAAACAAAACAAAACAAACAAACAAAGAAGGGAGCTGGGTCCAGGAGAAAGACTCCTGAGGCTGTTTTCCTGACTTAGTCCTCAGCTGGCTGTTTATGTGTCGGTTCAAAACCTGAGGGTAGATGCAGATAGCAGTCCCATCAAGTCTGCAGATTACCCAGAGGAGGCAGACACATGTGTTGAATAAGATCTGGTTCCAGAAAGGTTGGATCTAACCAGAGAGATCCTTACAGCATGGAATGATAGGCAGAGTCCAAGGAGATGGAAGTTATTAGGGACAAATGACAAGTCCACACCTACACAGTCTGGCCCAGAGGTGACCAGAGCAAATGGGCACTTCGGTTTCTGCTCATTTCCAAAAGAATGACCAGCCACAGCAAGTGAGTGACAGAGGCGTGGGGCACCTAGAAGAACGCTGTGTCGTGTGGGTCTGCAGTTTCAGAGGGCTCAGTAGGTGAGTGCACTTCAAGAGCTGGCTCCCCGTGGCTAAAGGTCTGTGGTATGGAAGCAGGAAGAATTGTCTCCCCTGTGGCCCATAAGGGAAAACAGATTTCCGTTGATTAAGGAAGAACTTTGTGAAACTCCACAATCGAATGGGCTGCCTGGGAAGGTGGAGAGCAGCCCGTCACTGAGAGTGTTCAAAAAGAGACCACTGGCCAGGCATGGTGGCTCACACCTGTAATCCCAGCACTTTGGGAGGCCGAGGCAGGTGGATCACTTGAGGTCAGGAGTTTGACACCAACTTGACCAACATGGTGAAACCTCATCTCTACTAAAAATACAAAAATTAGCTGAGCGTGGTGGCGCACGCCTGTAATCCCAGCTACTCGGGAGGCTGAGGCAGGAGAATCGCTTGAGCCTGGGAGGCGGAGGTTGTGGTGAGCTGAGATTTCACCACTGCACTCCAGCCTGGACAACAGAGCAAGACTCCATCTCAAAAAAAAAGAGAGAGAGACTACTATTAAGGAACTTCCCCAGGTGACCTTTGAGGTCTCAGAACTGCCTAAGCATGATTTCAGGAACTGTCTGTCTCTAAAGTCCAGGTATTACCCATGGCACACATCACCAGTTCCAGAGTGAAAACATTAGCCTTTCTGTGGGTCACTCTTTCTTGTGCCCCTCACGGTTCTACCTGTCCATCAGAACTCTTGTTCATCCATCCACGAAGCTTCCCTTGAGACACACACTTGCCCTCTTCTGAACACCTGTTGTCCAGCAGCCCCTCCTCTCTGGCTTGTTTGCCTGTTACATATCTTGCCTGTGAAGCGTGTGGTCCACATTGAGTCTTCCAGCCATATGTTAAGCTCCAGAGCCAATTCAGCAAATACTTAACAAGCACCTTCTTTGTGCCGGCCCTTGGATGCACTGTGGGGCATGTAGCTGTGAATGGGGGTGGGGGGCCTGACCAAATAGTTGCAGGTATAAAAGCTTGACTGCAGGCCACCATGGGTCTGCATCAGGAATGTGGGATGGTGTCTGACTTCGGGCTGGGAAGAAGGCCTCCCTGCAAAGGTGCCCTTTCAGCTGGGACCTGAAGGAAGATGGGCAGTTGGCAGGGGGGCAGAGGGTAGGAGCTGGGAGTGCATTCCCACCGTGGCTATAGCCCAGACACAGGACAGGACACCTAGTAGGGGCTTACTTAGGGTGTGTTAGGGAGAGAGAGAAGGACCACCTTTCTGGGAGGGAGGCTGTCCTCTTCATCCCCTGTCCCCTGCTCACCCAGCATCTAGGCTGAGCCACCCATGGCCTGAGTCAGGAGGCACGTGTGCATTGAAGGAACGAAAACACGAAGAGTCAGCCCTGATTGCCTTGTGAATTCAGTCCCCAGTGATGCTGAGATGTTTTGTGCCTTCATTCCCTCCCTTGTTGTGGATGACTGTGAAAACGGGCCACATTCCAAACCTCACATTCCTGCAGTGACAGCTTCTTTGAGACCACGTAGATACCTGTGATTCTCGTAATTACTCCTGAACACCCACTTCTCTCTAGGTAGGAGGAATTTTCAGGGTGGGGTGTGGCCCCCCGCTTAGACCTCTCCTCCTCCTTTTCTGCTGTCATTTATGCTTTAACAGCTTGCTGCTCCCCACCCCAGCCCCCCAGCTACCTGCCCGCTCTCCCCCAACACTGACTTAATAGAGAAAGCCCCCAGATAAGAGAGACTGAGGGAGGAGGCCGTTCTCTCTCAAGCACTCATGCCTGGCAATTATTTGTTGTTATTGCCGATTGAAGATAAGTAGAAAATAACAGAGGAATGGAACCAGGACTCAAAGCCCGTGCCAAGTGCTTGACTGTATTACCATGACGTTTGCATGTGTGTCACATGGGAAGCCACATGTCTGGCCAAGCCTGGGGGGTATCTGCTGCTCTGGGAGATGAGTGAGCCGGGTTCTGACCTGGCTGCTGTGCTGCCCTGAGCACTTCTCATCTCTGGACCTCAGTTTCATCATCTGTGAAATGGGGCAGCGGTGCTAGATTATTCTGCCGTTTCACGGAGAGTCCAGGCCATGCACCTGTCAGGTCTACCTGCCCTCCTGGTTTGTGCATTCGGGCTGCAGCAGTGAGAGCAGCTGTTTACTGTCCTGGTGTGCCTGGAAGAGACGCCTTCTAAGCGTGGGCACCAGGAGTGGCCGAGCATGGAGAATACAGGTGGTGATATCCTAGAAAGTGGGCCGCTAAGGCGGGAAACACAGGCTGGGAGAGAGGAGGGGAAAGCCAAGGGATGCAGGACAGTGTCTGGAAGTGAGCGATACAATGTAACAGGTTGGTGCTTCTCAGATGTGGCCCATGGGCCAGCAGCAGCACATGGGAACTGGTAGAAAAGCAGATTCTTGGGCCCCACCCCAGACCTGCTGGATCAGAAACTCAGGGTGGGGCCCAATAACCTGTTTTAACAAGCCCCCCAGTGATTCTGATGCCAGCCAACATTTGAGAGCTAAGAGACTGGATGAAAGGAGGGGTGGATAGCCGAGGCTTGGAGAACCAGTATTTTAAAGGTCAAGGAGGAAATAGAGCTAGTGTTTGTCAATCGCTTGCTGTGTCTGGTCGGAAACTGGGCATTCCCACTACTTTCTTTCATTTCAACCTATCAGGATGGTGGCAAGGCTGGCCTTGTCCCTTGCTAAAGCAGATCTCAGCTGATGCAACTAATTTCATGCCAGAGTCACAGAGATCGCGGCAGAGGTGGGATTAGGACCTAGGCATCTCTGATCTGGGAGCCTGAGTATTTCCCAGCACACTAGTCTGCCTCCCCATCCACCTGCGTCTCAGCTCTGCTGCCACTGCGGGACCCGGGCTCCTCCTCTGCTCCACAGGTCACTCCAGAACTCTGCTGTGCTGTGCTCCCTCTGCAGCCAGCCATGCCAAGGGAAAAGGGGCACACCATAAAGGCAAATGAGGGAGACCTTGGGGGCTGCAGCACAGGGTTGGGGGTGGACTGTCACCTTGCATCTGCTTCAGCCTGAAGATCCTGGGGCAGCTGGGGAGCAAGGTGCTGGCGTGACGCTCCTGAGAGCCGATGTAGCTGCCTTGCATCGTAAGAACTCGTGCATACTCTGGGTGACAGTCCATAAGCATCCATTGATGCCTACCTGTGCCAAGCCCTGTGCTGGTTGCTGTGGGAGAAACTGAGGCAAGGCAAGTGTTGTTTCTAGCCTCAAGGAGTTTATGGTCCAGAGCTAGAGGAACAACAAGTAACTGGGGTGAGCTGGAGTGCATGGGAGGCCAGGGTAGGTCAAAGGAGTTCAAAGAGCTCGAATGGTGATTTTAGGGGACAAAACCAAGGCTTTGGGGACAGACCTAAGGCTTTGGAGCCAGAGGGGATGGCTCAGTTCCCAACATGCTCACTGACTGAGCGATCTCGGATGAGTTACCTCATGTCTACAACCTGTCTCCTTAGCTATAAAATGGGTTGACGATACCTAGCTCAGGGGAGTGTTCCGTTACAGCAAGCACGCGTTTTCCTTCCCTTCGGAGGATGACTTTAAGCGAGCAAAACAGGGAAGGCTTCCTGGAAGAGGTGACTTTTCACTTTGGCACTGAAGGATGTCTAGAATTTAGTGCTTTTTCTGTCTTCTCTAAGAAATCTGTGGGTAGGCCCTAGACACATGGCGTTGTCTAAGAAGAATGACCTTCCCAGCAGCTATAACTGTACAAATAAAATCATGTTGAGAGGAAGTCACTTTCTTCAATTTGGAAAATTTGGATGATTATTTTTTAGACGTAGTTTAAAATCCTGTTGCAAAGGGCAAAGCCAGGCGGCCAGTGCGCACTGCCAGGAATCGTCACACTGAGGTTCTCTCTGTGCTGCTTTTTCTTGCAGATGATGCAGTTTGCTTGGCAGAGCTATAAGCGTTATGCAATGGGGAAAAACGAACTCCGTCCACTAACGAAAGACGGCTACGAGGGTAACATGTTCGGTGAGTCGATTGAAACCACTTTGATATGGGGAGGGACCCACTGCCCGCCTGGTGACTGAGTGGAATTTTACTTTTGCCTTTTCACCTCCTGAGTTGTAGGGGCTCCTCAGTTCTTCACATCTGGGGTCTTCCAAGTCTGTGTTTCCTCTGGGCTGTTCAGGCTTCTGAGTCCTCCTAGATTTAGGGGGAATCCTATATGCTTCTCTCTAGCCTTACAGACTGCTTTATATGAAATTATCATTTATTTTTTAAAGTGCAGAAACTTGGAAATGGGAGTAGGGATAGTGAGGGATGGAGATTTGTTCCCATGGAGGTTTGGAGACCTAAAGAACACGGAGGACCAGGTTTAAATCCACTCCTCTGGAGTGTCGCCATGAAATGGTCTTGGATGTTTTCGTAGATTGCTGAACACATATCTGATGGGGTTGGGTACATGATTTTTAGAGTCGTTGGGGGCCGGGCGTGGTGGCCTTCACCTGTACTCCCAGTCACTTGGGAGGATGAGGTGGGAGGATCCTTTGAGCCTGGGAGTTCAGGTCCAGCCTGGGCAACATATTGAGACCCCATCTCAAAACGACAACAGCAGCAAAAACAAAAGGGTATAGAGTCATGGCTCACAAGCTACTTGGAAGCCAAATGGAGCAGCCGCACATCAGGAGCAGTGGCATGGGTCCTGCTGCTGCCTGGCAACTCATTGTGTTTTATCTGCAGCCCCACTTGCTGGTGTCTTTGTCCTCGCCCAGCCGCAGGATTCTCCTAACTCCCAGCCTTGGGAGCCTCTCTCTGTGGCTCAGAGGGACTGCAAGTTGCCTTCTTGTGGGCATGGCCTCAGATTCCAATAGTAACACCCATGCAAGTTGCCATCCCCCTTGTCTGCAGCCTGGCCTTCATCTCCCCTGAGGGACAGGAGTGGTGTGGGGCTGGAGAGGGGCAGTCCCGTACCTGGATTCCTCACCCCTTACAAATACAGTCTCCTGAAGTCAGGAACCAAATAACTGAGTCTGAGATGGAAATTCCCAGGAAAATCTTAAAGGCAAATTTACAAGGGATATCCCCCTATCACCCCTATCGTGTGCGGCCCTATCAGAGGTGTCCATGTTATGGAAAAAGTGACAGGAATCTACCTTCCTCCCCTTCACCAGTCAGATCGTCACCTATCTGGCTGTTCAGACATTTCACTTCTCTTCTGGGAAATGGGGTGTGAACTGGGGCAGCTTTATGTATTTATTTTTCTCATTATCCTAGGAGTGTATGGGGGAAAAGGAAAGTATCAAAAAAGTGCAAATCAGGCAAAAAATAATAATAATAATCTGTTCTGCTCTGTAGATGCAGCCTCCATCGACATCTTTGCTTATTTCCTCTCAATCTTCTGCTTTTTTTTCCCTTTTATATACCATTTTATGTCCTTTCTGCTCTTTTTTTTTTTTTTTTTTTTGGCTTCATGTTACATCGTAAGTGTTTCCTGAAGTCATCTAAATGTTTTCATAAAGAATGTTTTTTTTTTTTTTTTTTTTTTTGAGACGGAGTCTCGCTCTGTCGCCGGGGCTGGAGCGCAGTGGCCGGATCTCAGCTCACTGCAAGCTCCGCCTCCCGGGTTTACGCCATTCTCCTGCCTCAGCCTCCTGTGTAGCTGGGACTACAGGCGCCCGCCACCTCGCCCGGCTAGTTTTTTGTATTTTTTTAGTAGAGACGGGGTTTCACCGTGTTCGCCAGGATGGTCTCGATCTCCTGACCTCATGATCCGCCCGTCTCGGCCTCCCAAAGTGCTGGGATTACAGGCTTGAGCCACCGCGCCCGGCCAAGAATGTTTTAATGGTGTCTGTGATTGTATGGATATGCCATAATTCATTCGATCATCTTGCTAATGTTGGGCAAAGATTGTTTCCATTTTTTTTGCTATTAAAAATAATGCATGAGTTATCTTTGGGCATAAAATTTTGTCTCAGGATAGATTTTTAGAGATGAATTCCTGAGCCAAATGGGAGGAAGAGAGATGTTTCTTTTACTTCAAATATGAATTAAAGAGATATGTTGATTCCCGTTAGGAACCTGGCTATCTTACCTGCCTAGAACACAGAGCTTCCCTAAATATCCTGCATCAGCCCTAGGGAAAGATTGCTGGTGCAGATCCCATCAAAGTTGTTGGAGTTTTGCTATTAGTATAAACAAGGAAGTTATCAAGAAAGCTTCCTCTTTCTCTCTAAACACAGTTTGCAAATATTCAGGGAATTGGTGGTGGGGTGGGAGGGGCTGTTGACTTCTCCAACTGCACATAGCACGGGCACAGGTATGGCTCAGACCATCACAGGAAACGCTTCTGGGAGAGATTCCAATTTGTAAAATTCCTCAGGGCGTAGGATTTAAATCTCAACCCTCTGGCCCCTTTCCAGTCACCCAGCCTGGTGGCGCATGCTTGAGCCATCTGGAATGATGGAAAGAGCCCGGAGTTAGAATTGGATGACCTGAGCGCAAGTCCTCACTCCGTCCTGAGCTGTGTGGCCAAATTCAAGGCACTTAACCTCTCTGGGCCCCTGTTGGTTCATCATTCATACTGGAACCGCTAGAAGGATATAAATGAGTGTGTACGAACAAGCAAAGGGCCATGTCTACATGAGTGATTTATGATTTCTGTTGTAATAAATGAGGTTGGCAGTTGTCCCAGTCAGCCCATGGCAGGCTCTGAGGTCCCTTGGGTTGTCTGTCTCAGGAGCGGCCTTGGCAGGGCCCAGGGAACCCTGTCATCCAGTACCTGTAGCATTCCTAGCAGTGAGGCAGAGCCTTCCCTCTGCAGCCAGCAGATGAGCCGCAGTGGGCAGCTGGCGCCTGGGAAAGGGAGGTGCATGGGGACCTGGTGCTGGGCAGGGAGAGCCGGTCTTGATTGACTCCTTCTCTCCATATATAACTTGTTAGGTGGCAGTGCCTCGTGCTGATGCTGGGGATACAGGGATAAATGGGACAGTGAAAGTTCTACCCACTCTGACAAGACATGCACTGGCAACCCTTCCTGAAGTCTCTTGGAGGTCTGTCTAGGTGCTCTCAGAGAGAGGGACAAGTGCGGGTGACCACAGGTACTGACATGGACAGTCCTTACGGGCTGGAACTTCCGGCAGACCTCGTTTAAATTCAGACTTTACTGCTTCCTGGTTGTGTGACCTTGAACAAGTCATTTCTCTCTGAGGCTGAGTTTTTCTGTAAATTGGAGCTAATGATAAACTTAAATCCCGGCCTAGGGACTGCCTGACAAATAGACCCTGTTAACAGTGGTAGTTCAGATCACTGTCACCACAAATGGGTCTCAGGATACAGAGGCTTATGGGAACACACCCAAAGGATGAAGGCTGAGGGGCATTCTCGGAGCCTGAGAGGGGTTCTAGTTGGGGTGAACCCATGACGGGCACTGAAGCTAGACTATTCCCAAAGATAGGAGATGAACTGGCCTGAATGAAGCAGCTAGTCACCCACCACTTCTTTTCTGGACTCATGGGGGCTGCTGGGTTGCATCATCCCTGGACATTTAATGTCCTCCCTATAGGCCGAGCCCTGCAGACATGGGACACTGGGTGCAGTCAGGTGGCAGGCTGTGCCCATTCTGCTGTGCTGGCTGAGTAGGGTATACAAGGAGACCCTGAGCAGCGCCCCGCCTCCTGGTGCTTGGCTTGGACACAGGCTCCTGCAGCCTCATCTCTGGCCTGCAGGGCTGGCAGGGCTGTGTAATGGAAGGGTAATGAGTTCACACGGGTGCCTCGTTTTGCTGAGATTTACAGGAGCTGCAGCGGGGGCAGTGGGATGCCCGAGCCTGGTCTCCCAGTGCAGCACTTCACCAAGCGAATCCCCCTCCCAGCCGCCCACTTGCCCTTCCTTGAATCTATTCTTACTTTAAGGACAAGGTCTCTGGGTGAGGCGTCTCTGAAGCCAGTTTCTGTGTCCTAAACAAGTCAGTGTCAAAGTGGCTTTCTTTTTACCCACATCCGGCTCAGCAGGCCCTGTCAGAAGATGTTCCCCAAAGCCCAGTGGCCACCAACAAAGAGGATGCAGCCTGTTCCTCGCCTTGTGGCTCAGAACAAGGCTGATCTCTGCCTCTTTTTTTTTTTTTGAGATGGAGTCTTGCTCTGTTGCCTAGGCCGGAGTGCAGTGGCGCAGCCTCAGCTCACTCCAACCTCTGCCTCCCGGGTTCAAGCGATTCTCCTGCTTCAGCCTCCTGAGTAGCTGGGATTATAGGTGTGCGCCACCATGTCTGGCTAATTTTTGTATTTTTAGTAGAGACAGGGTTTCTCCAGGTTGGTCAGGCTGGTCTCGAACTCCTGACCTCGTGATCTTCCCTCCTTGGCTTCCCAAAGTGCTGGGATTACAGGCGTGAGCCACCACGCCCGGCTCATCTCTGCCCCTTTCTCCTCTGCTGAGAGGTGGCCAGATAGGGCAGTTAGTGTCTGGCTGGGTGGCAGAAAGAGCATGGGCTTTGAATCCAGACAGGCCTGGGTGGAAACTCTAGGTTACTGCTTAGGGGCTGTAGAGTGGAGCAGGGGCCCCGCCTCCAGTCTGTGGTGAGGATTAGAGAGGCCTGCAAAGGCTTAGCCCCGTGCTAGGCACAGAGCAGTCACTTGATCGGGGGGTGCTGTTCTTGCCGTTATGTCACAGAGGTGAATTTGCAGCTTGAAGAATGCATGGCAGAGTCAAGGAGGAACCAACCGTAAAGTGGCTCAGTACCCTGAGGCTTGACTTCCTCGCCTGTAAAGGGTGCAGATGATACACCTGCTGCTAGGCTTTGGGGGAATATTAAATAAGCTAGCTAAAGAACATGAACTCAGCCGGGTGTGGTGGCTCACGCCTGTAATCCCAGCCCTTTGGGAGGCTGAGGCGAGTGGATCACTTGAGGTCAGGAGTTCGAGACAAAGCCTGGTCAACATGGTGAAAGCCCATCTCTACTAAAATACAAAAAGTAGCTGGGCGTGGTGACAGGCGCCTGTAATCCCAGGTACTCAGGAGGCTGAGGCGGGAGAATCTCATGAACCCAGGAGGCAGAGGTTGCAGTGAGCTGAGATCGTGTCACTGCCCTCCAGCCTGGGCAACAGAGACTCCGTTTCAAAAACAACAACAACAAAAAAGGACTTAGACTCTGGGGCCAGATGGCTTGCATGTGCATGCTGCTTTGCCACTTACTAGCTGCGTGACCTTGGGCAAGTTTCTTAACCTCTCTGGGCCTCAGTTTTCCCATCTATAAAGTGGGAACAATAATAGTACCTCCTTCACAAGATTGTTTTGGGAACGAAATGAGTTCACACACATGAAGTGCTTATATTCATGCGCAGCACATAGGAAGCATTCATCAAGCGTCAGCTGTGGTGAGGATGCTGCAAAGCCCTTAGAACAGTGTGTGCTGCTCCCATTTTGACTGGGGTGGGCGTCCAAGTCCCCTGGACCCAGAAAGCCACATGAGGACTTCAGGGCTTTTCCAGCCCTGATTCCCCCTGTTTGTTCCCCCAGCCCTCAAATGCCCATGGCAGAAGTCTTGGCGGGCAGAAGTCTTGGTAGGCTCTGTACCTCTCGCACCTTCATGGAAGCAGCTTACACCGGAACTTGTAACAGGAGGAGGTGGGGAAGGTTAGGGTTCACGACCTTGGAATAAAGGCCTCCTGCCAATGGCCATTGGTGGTCAGCTGGACAACCTTGAAAGCACTTAACAGATATCCATCTTTCCAATAAATCTGTGTAGTCCGTGAGAAATTCATCCTCCGTTGGCAGCAGGGGAAATTGCCAAGGGGCACAGAGTCCTGGAATGTCGCCACTGGAGGGGTTCTTTGATGGTGAGTCCAACCCCCTCATTTAGAGTTGAGGAAACTAAGGCTCAGAGAGGGGAAAGGGCTTGCCTGGTGTGATCCAGAATGTTAACTGGGGGACCGGGACTGGAACTCTGGTGGCCTGAGTCTCAGTGCAGTGCTCTTTGCGCCACACACTCTGAGATCAGCTAGATCGTTCAAGGCCGTGCTGCGAAAACACAGCCCTGCCCATCATGGCCAAGTCACCACCAACAACTAGAAATCCTCAGAGCGTTAGCAGGGGGAAACTGTCTCTTAGGAAGTGTCTGATTTCAGGCCCAAGAACCCATTCCTTGCACATACCTCATGCCAGGCACCATAGCTGTATTCACTCTTTTTTAAAAAAATATATATATTTTTTTAATTAATTCAGACGGGGTTTTGCTATGTTTCCTGGGCTGATCTTGAACTCCTGTGCTCAAGCGATCCTCTCAAAGTGCTAGGATTACAGGCGGGAGCCACTATGTCCAGCCCATGGCTGTATTTCCATTTTCTACCTCACAGCCCTTATAAAATCTAAATTACCCATCTTATCCCCATTGCACAGATGAGGAGACTGGGATTTGGCAAGTTTGAGGACTTGCAAAGTCTTAATCCCAGTTCCGCTGGACTTCAAAACCCAAGCCATTGACTACCATGCTGCTGTATCGCCCAGTGACCACGTACAGTGGCCATCAAGAACAAAGCGGGGTAGAGGAATGGGCTCGGGGTTGGTGTATGCCACATCCTGCACACCACTGCCCCAGTGGAAAGCCAGGCAAGGCCTGTGATTCGTGGTCAGGGTCTGCAGCCTCCCATCTCTAGGCATCATCATTTATTAGACATCAGCTGAGTACTCAGGGCTTGAACAGAAGACGTAGATTTCCCTCTTTTCTTCCACCATAGGAATATCTTTTGTCTGTGCCTCATAACCTAAAAACATCTAGAGTTCACTCTTGAACAACACAGGGGTTAGAGGCGCCAACCCCCTGCACGGGTGAAAATCTGAGTCTAACTTTTGACTTCCCAGAAACATAACGGCTTATTAGCCTACTGTTGACTGGAAGCTTTACCAATGAAAAGTTAATACATATTTTGTATGTTCTGTGTATTATATACTGTATTACAATAACATAAGCTAGAGAAAAGTGTCATGAAGAAAAGGAAGAGAAAATATATTTACTGTCCATTAAGTGAAAGTGGATCATCATAAAGGTCCTCATCATTTTCCTCATCATTTTCATGTTGATCAGGCTGAGGAGGAGGAAGTGGGAGTTGGTCTTCTGTCTCAGGAATGGCAGAGGCAGAAGAAAATCTGCATTGGCTGGGCCTGGTGGCTCACATCTGTAATCCCAGCACTTTAGGAGGCCAAAGTGGGCGGATCACCTGAGGTCAGGAGTTCGAAACCAGCCCGACCAACATGGTGAAACCCTGTCTCTACTAAAAATACAAAAAAATTAGCTGGGCGTGGTGCTGCCCACCTGTAGTCCCAGCTACTCGGGAGGCTGAGGCAGCTGAATTGTTTGAACCTGGGAGGTGGAGATTGCAGTGAGCCGAGGTCGCCCCACTGCACTCCAGCCTGGGCGACAGAGTGAGACTCCATCTCAAAAAAAAAAAAAAAAAAGAGAGAAAATCTGCGATGAAGTGGACCCACGCATTACAAGTTCATGTTGATCAAGGCCAAATGTACTTGCAAAACATACCATTGGCTGTCAGTGTGATGGACAGAGAGGAGAATGGATTTGAGAACCAGACCAGCCTAAGTTTGAATCCTGTCTCTGCTACTTTGTAGTCATGTAACTTTGGGTGAGTTTCTTAACTTCGCTCCACCTCAGTTTCCCCATCTGTACAATGGCGATAACAACTACTACACTCAAAAGCTATAAGGATTAAATAAAGTTGATGTGTGTAAAACACCTGGTGTATAGTACCTGCTGATACGCAGTCATAAAATGTAAGCTGCTGTCATTATTATGTTTGGTAAAAAGTAATAATGAGAATAATTATAGTCCAAGGAAAGAAACAGTGCCTGACGCAGGGTAGGCTTTCAGTACATTTTGTAGAATAAATAAATTGCCTAGTGCACTCTCTGCATGACCTGTTTTCCCTCATGCCCTTCGGCCTGGGTTTGGCTGGGTAGGGGCTGGGTCTTGCTGTGTTCTCTATTCCTCTCATCCCCTGCAGCTGCCTTGACCTCTTGTCACAGAGTACACTCAGAATCAACAGACAGACCCTGTAAAAAGTAGCAGTTCCCTTTAGTCAGCAGATCTGATGTTCAGGCATCTTCTCTGTGCTTGCGTGGCCAAAAGTAACGTCTCCCTGCTCTGAACCAGCCCCAGGATGACCATGAGGAGCCCCAAATTGGATTCCGCCTCTGCCTCGCAAATCCCCAATAGAACTGCCAGCCAAATCCCCATTTCGAGGGATGATTTATGGCCTTGGGTGAGTTAAGAGGCAAAATGAACACAGCATGATTTTCAGATCACAGGCTGGGAATGTTCAGCCTTGGCAGAGAGAAAAATCATCTTTGCCTTGTAAACGGAGCAAATATGATGTTGAAGAGGGAATAAATCCAGGCCCCAAGATGTCATTTTTACAATTGCTTTTTGGCGTGTGACTTAGTAGTGCCTTCTGCAAACTGTTCACACTCTCCCCCTCCACACACACAGCAGCCTTGGTGGGTCTTTTTGTGGGGGTGAGAGTTACTCCACCAGTGTGGCTGCCTTGGGAACTGCAGATGTTGCCAGATAGATAGTTTGTGAAAACCAGCTGCTTCACTAGTTTTCCATAGATCTCCACGTATGTTTCTGGGAGATAGCAGCTTTGACTTCAGAGATATGCCTGGGTTTAAATCCCATCCCTAGCACTTACCAGCTGAGTGAAATTGGGCAAGTCACAGACTTCTCTGAACCTCGGTCTACTCACCTGTGAAATGGGGGGTTGGCACACGGTAAGCCTTCACCAAACATTACATTTTTTTCCTTCCCTGAAGGTGTACACACCCTTCCTGGTGTGTACATTTTACTTATCTGACTGAAAATACCATAACTACTTGATGAGTTTTGTTTTTTGCAGGTTTTTCTCTGGAGAAAAATCCATAGTTCCTGGAAACTCAGAAACTCGGGCTATGTTGCTCACTGATTCTGGCAGGCCATGGTGCACATTCCTGACCCAGGCTTTGAGTTTGTTTTGAGAAAAAGCTGTCATCAGCTTTGTAAGTGGTGATGTTGCAATTCCTTGGATAGGATGGGTCAGGCTTAAGGGCAGCAAGCAAACCTTCCTGGTAGTCACATGCTTTGAGAGCCCTGAAAGCTCCATCCGGAGGCCAGAGGCTATAAAAGTCAGAGGAAATGACTTAGGAGCACTGGTCACTGACAGCCAGGCCCTTAGCCCAAGGAAGTTAAGAGAACCTGCTGTTAGACAGATGCTGTGGCCCCATGGTGGTCTCCTTGTGACCTTGAGTGACATGTGCACAATTCCTCGGCCACCTTCTGATGATTAGAATATTCTTGGGGCCCAAGAGGTGGTCATCAGAGCAAAGCATGCCTCGAAATTAGCCTGCCGCAGTGTCGTGCACTCACACCGCCGACCGACCACTCGCCGCTCCACGCTCTGCCCTTTCCTTCTTCAAAGAGTTTTTTGCCGAGCAGTTTCTAATTAAGATGCATCTTGGCCATTTTCTTGTTCTTTAAAAGGCTTTCCACTAGCACAGAGCATAATTTATTTCTCTAGAAAATATAGTAGCAAGTTGTTGTCAAAAGAAAATCGGAGGTTAAGAGCCTTGGGTTCGTGTCCCTGCTCTGGCGCCAGTGGCCGTGTGAGCCGGCGTCCTCTGGGCCTCGTCTCATCATCAGTACAAAGCGGTTTGCTTTCTCTCTGCCCAGGGTTCTGTGACTGCTGGTTGCTTACTAGGTTGATTTCTTTCTTTCTTTTTCATTTCGAAGTGGGTATTCGGGCTGGTCCTCTTGGAATCTGAAATTTGAGCAACAAGTCTTGTTCCTGTCAGGAGAGGAGTGAGTCAGGGTGTCTATTCCCAGAGCAAGTTGCTGGGGATGTAGGAGATGATTCATATTGAAATTGACATTCTCTCCTGGTGGCAGCGTGTTCCGCCCACTTTGCGAAGACCTTTCCTTCCTTAGAAACAAGGCTGAGCCTACAGCAACAGCCTCCTTTTCTTCTCACCGCATTGATGGCAAGCACTTGCCAAGTTTCCCAGCAAACCCTGTGACAAATAGGTATGTGCATTCCCAGAATCTCAGACTGCCAGGCCACTTGGATCCTTTGTAGCCTGCGGTCCAGTGTCTGAGGACCGGGAGGCAGGTCCTGAGAGGGCCGGGACTCCCTGAGGTCAGACAGCCGGGATCAAACCCTAGTCTTCTAACTTGAGCCTCTACTTTTTTGTTTTAAAATTACCTTTTAAAAATTGGGGTATAGCTTATAACATGTCTACATTAAAATGCACCAAAATGCACCAATCTTAAGTGCACAGTCTAATGGATTTTACGTATACGTACCTCTGTGTAACTGCCATGCAGGTCAAGATTAAAAGCGTTTCCATCACTCTAAAAGGTTCTTTCAGGCCCTTCCTAGTCTGTAGCTCCCCAAGGGTAGCTGCTGTTCTTGTTTTACTTTTTCTTTCTTCTTTTTTAAAATATAGACAGGGTCTAGATCTGTTGTCCAAACTGGAGTGCAATGGTATGACCATAGCTCACTGCAGCCTCTAACTCCTGGGCTCAAGCAATCCTCCCACCTCAGCCTCTGGGTAGCTAGGACTGCAAGCACAGGACACCACACCTGGCTAATTTTTTAATTTTTTGTAGAGATGAGGTCTTGCTATGTTGCCCAGGCTGGTGTCAAACTCCTGGCCTCAAGGAGTCCTCCTGCCTCAGCCTCCCACAGTGTTGGGATTACAGGCATGAGCCACCATGCCTGAGTAGCTACTATTCTGACTTCTATCACCATAGATTAGTTTTGTCTGCTTTAAAATTTTGTATTATACTGCATGCACTCTTTTATGGTGTGCTTTTTTCCTCATTATTGTATCATGAACACTAGTTTGTTTTTCCTGTTTTTCTTTCCATTCTGTTCCTGGACATTTTTGTTTTCAGGATTTGGTTGTATCATACCAAAAAGAAACCCTGTACTCAATGGCAGTTACTCCTCATTTCTCATCCTCTTTCCCGCATTTCCCAGTCCTAGGCAACCACTAATCTATACTCTGTCTCTGTATAGACTTGCCTGTTCTGAACACTTCATATAAATGCTATCATACCATATCTGGTCTTTTGTGACTGACTGCTTTCACTAAGCATAAGGTTTCAAGGTTCATCCACATTGTAGCATGTATCATCAGTACTTCATTCCTAGTGTTATTTGGAATTGCCTAGAAACATTCCTTTATATGGATATACCACATTTTATTTGTCCATTCAGCAGTTGATAGACGTTTGGATTGTTTCTATGTTTGTTTACTGTTATGAATAATGCTGATACAAACATTCATGTATAAGCTTTTATGTGGACATAGGTTTTCATTTCTCTTGGGTACATGCCTAGGAGTGGAATTGCTGGTTCTTTTGGTAGCTCTACATGTAACTTTTTGAGGAACTGCCAGACTGTTCTATAGCGGCTGCACCATTTTAAATTCCCACCAGGGGTGTTTAAGGGTTATGAACACTTCTGTGCATGTTTTTTGGTGGAAATGAGGAGTCGTTTATGTTGCAATACACCCAGGATTTGAATTGCTGGGTCAGACTGTATTCGTATGTTAAGTTTTAGTTGGAGGCTGCCAGATTTCCAAAGTAGTTAAACCAATTCGTAGTTTTGCCAGCTGTGTGTGAGAATTCTAGTTGCCCCATTATCCTTGCCAATGCTTGCTATTGTCAGTATGCTTCACTTTTGCCTCCTGCTAAATGCTGCCTCTCTCCTCATCAAACCCCACAATGTTCAAAGCCCCAGCTTGCTGGCCCAGAGCTCCCCTGCACTGCCTGCTAAGCGCTGGTCTAGAGATGGTCCCTGCTCTTCCTGCCTTCATTTACTTGTGATTTGGGGCTCCCACACCAGCTGCCTCGAGTGCTTCTTGCAGCAGAAGGAGCAATCGGCGAAGTCTTCCTTCACCCTCTTCTCTTCACACTCCCTGATGCCATGGGGTGGTCTCTGTTTCCCATTCCACTGCAGCTCTGGTGTGACAGGCTTAAGCTTCTGCTGAAGTAGAGCTTCTCCAGTCTGGTACCAGGATAGGGGTGTTAATGGAGAAAGTGTTGACGTGGGAGTCAGGAGGCTGAGTTCTTCAAATCCTGGCCCCACCACTAACTCACTGGGCAGGGATCACGTTTCTTTTCTTAGCCTCAGTTTTCTGTCCTGTAGAGTGGGGATGATAATGTCCTCTTACAGGATTGGTGTTGGGATCTCATGAGACCATTCCTTCTTGTGGGTAATTGTTCAGTGCCTGCTGTGTGCCACACACTGTTTAGGCACAAGACAAGTAGCAGGGAGCAAGACAGACGCTCTGTGTCCCTCCCTGGCCAGTGAGGAGACAGACACATGAATCATACTTCCAGTGAAGACCGTCTGTGTGAGTACTGTGAGGTACAGGCTCACACCAAAGGCTATTCAACTCATTCTTGGAGGGATGAGCTTCAAAAAAGCTTACTGGGACTGGGCGCGGTGGCTCACACCTGTAATCCCAGCACTTTGGGAGGTGGAGGCAGGCAGATCACAAGGTTAGGAGTTTGAGACCAGCCTGGCCAACATGGTAAAACCCCGTCGCTACTAAAAATACAAAAATTAGCCAGACATGGTGGCATGCATCTGTAATCCCAGCTACTTGGGAGGCTAAGGCAAGAGAATTGCTTGAACCTTGGAGGCGGAGGTTGCAGTGAGCGGAAATCGCACCACTGCACTCCAGCCTGGGAGACAGAGCAAGACTCTGTCTTGGGGAAAAAAAAAAAAAAAAAAAAGCTTATTGGGAAAGCTGACCTCCAAACTGAGACTGGAAGCATGAATGAAGAAACATGAAGGGCTGAGCACAGTGGCTTATGCCTATAATCCCAGCACTTTGGGAGGCCAAGGCAGGCAGATCACCTGAGATTGGGAGTTCGAGACCAGCCTGACCAACATGGAGAAACCCCGTCTCTACTAAAAATACAAAAGTAGTTGAGCTTGTTGGTACATGCCTGTAATCCCAGCTACTCAGGAGGCTGAGGCAGGAGAATCGCTTGAACCGGAGAGGTGGAGATTGCGGTGAGCCGAGATCGCGCCATTGCATTCCAACCTGGGCAACAAGAGTGAAACTCCATCTCAAAAAAAAAAAAAAAGAAACATGAGAGAGGGATTATGGCACAGAAACACATGGACAAAGGCCTAGACAGGAGATGTGGCAAGACCTCGGCCCCTTGAGGTCTAAAAGATGTTCAGTGTGGCTGTACTGGGTGGGGGCTGTGGTAAGACGCCATCTGTGAGTGGTGCTGGCATATAAATCGGGTCATAAATGTAGCTCCTGGTATTTCCTCCCCACTCCGGGTCCCAAGAGCCAGGCCAGGATACCTGCCTTTTAACTGCTTTTCAGCCATCAGTCGACTCGGCCACCCAGATGAGGCCTGATCCCCATCACAGAGTGTGGGCGTCTGACATATGGTCTCTTGGGTTACTTCTAGGTCCTAAAATAGCAGGTGATTGGGCCACTGCTGGGTGTGTTTCATCCTGGCTGATGACAGCCTGGTACAGCCAGGCAGACAGCAGGGTCAGCCCTGGAGACAGAGGTGCTTCATGGGTCACAGTGGCCCCATGCTGCCCCACAGCCAGTGGAGACTGAGCCACGGCCACCTCTCTGGAAGGTGTGAGCCAGGGCTTCACTTCCCGCTGCTACTCGGGGCCTCCGAGGCAGGCAGATCTGTTTCCAGGCTCCACAGACGGCTGTTCTCCCAAGCATAAACGGTCAGCATGAGAACTATGCAGGGATCAATAGGAATTGTTGAAAAATTCTGAAAAGAGAGCCTGGAGGAAGACAAAGAGCTCCGGAAGTATGTTGTCAGCACAATTTGGTGCTAATACCCAAGTTTGTTTTTCTTTTCATCAAGTCTGAAAGGCAGTTGGAAATCCACTGCCCTTGTTTTTTTTGTTGTTATTTTTGTTTTTGTTTTTAATGACTGGATAAAACACAATTGCATTTTCTCCCCCAATAACTTTGAATTCTGGGAATAGACCACGTGGGGATAACTGCTGCTGTCTAATCCCTCTGATGGCTTCGCAAAGGATTAGGACCGGGAGCAGAGGAGTCGTCACCCTGGCTCCCTGCCTTCCTTCCAGCACGCAGGGCGTGGCTCCCAGATAATGCTCCTCCTGAAATAGCAGTTGCCTAGAAATGCATCTGGAGATTGTTTTGCAACAAGAAACTGACAGTGCATGGGGACATGGAGAATTTGAGTAATTTCTTCAGTTTCCATTCAATTCTGCAAGTTTGTCCTGAGGACCTTCTCTCTGCCAGGCTGGGAGCTGGGAGTGGAGTGGAGCAGAGGATGTGAAAATGAGCAGAACACAGTGGGCTCCTCAGAGAGAAGACACAGGCCATCCCCCTGTGCTACCAGACATGAGGCCGGCCTAAGGAACACATCTACGAGAAAGTGGGCATTTAAGAAGAGAGGCTTGTCATACTCCTGGGACTCTTTAAGTGTCTTCATAAAGTTCCCCACAGTTCACTGCCGGGGAATCACACAGATATTAGAATTTGAATGGAGGCTGGGAGGAGGTGGACTGGGGTGGTAGGTTTTGACAGACGTCGGTAAATTTCTCTGTGACAGGTCGGAGGACAGGCCAGGCCAAGCGTAGGAAGCCCTGCGGGGCAGTGTTGGTGCTGCAGATGGGGTTGGGGTGGGAGGCGGGGAGTGCAGGCTTGAAGGGAAGGGGCCTCTTGGGGCATCCAGCACCAGCCGGTCACCCCCCTAGACGGCTGTCTGGACAGGGCTGACTTCTCCATTAGGCTTGGCACCTAGGGCCCACAAAAATGTTTTCATTTTAATTTCTTTTACAATCCAAGGAGAAAAAGTGCATATAATAATGAAGCTAGCCTGGATTATATCCATCTTTATACCAATGCAATTGTCAACAATCATTTTTAATATTTTTTTATGGAGCAAGGGGCTGCAAAGGTACCTTTGCCAGGGCCAGGGGAGTCATCGTGCAGTCCTGCTTTTGGTCCTTGGCTTCCTCCCCAGCCCAGGGCCTGAAAGCCTGCGCCTGCTCAGACTCCATGGGAAGGGTCCCTTTGCATTGTTGTCCCAAGAGCTGGCGAATAAACCCACTGAGAATTCGGGTTCTAGTCCTGGGCAGGAAGGGCATAGCCATGGGTGCCCACCGGCTAGTGCAGACCCCTTCCTGTGAGTTTCATGTGTTGCTTACAGTAACTTTGAAGTGGGTGTCGTTCTCTTGAGGAAACTGAGGCTGAGAGGGAGGCGACTTGCCCAGGCCTGCACACCTGGCAAAGAGGCGTGCAGCAGGTCACAGCCAGGCTCATCTGCCTCCAATGCCCACGTTCCCTGTTTCCGCTGCCTCAGGGACTGGGACCTACCCAACAGGCAGGACCTCCCATTCAGCTTACCTTGTACAGTGACACATGGTATCAGCCCAGGTGGCACTTTTTGGGATATCTGGGGATGATAAACAGCAAAACAGGGTCTGTGTGTGCCATTGATTCAAAGGGCATGCGATGTGCCTCTGTGGACCCTGTTCACCTTCATTCCTTGTGTCACTCTTCCCTGTGTTAGGCTTTAAAAATAAAGCCATGATTTGGAGCAGTGGCTCACGCCTGTAATCCCGACACTTTGGGAGGCCCAGGCGGGTGGATCACTTGAGGTTAGGAGTTCAAGACCAGCCTGGCCAACATAGAGAAACCTTAACTCTGCTAAAAATACAAAAACTAGCTGGCGTGGTGGTGCACACCTGTAATCCCAGTTACTTTGGAGGCCGAGGCAGGAGAATCGCTTGAACCTGGGAGACGGAGGTTGCAGTGAGTCTAGATCTCACCACTGCACTCCAGCCTGGGCGACAGAGCTAGATGCTGTCTCAAAAAATAAATAAGTAATTAAAAGTAAAGCCAAATTAGTTAGTTACATTCCCCAAACCAAGGAGGATAAAATCCCAAACACCCGAGAGGAAGCTAATGCATGATGATCACCGGCCTAAGAGGGTGTCCCCGTGGGGTTGCTTAGAAAGAACTTGAGCACCCAGATGGACCAGGGCAAGCTGCTTCTCATTCTTAGCCAGAGCTAACAGTGGGGCCCACATTGCCCCTGGCAGTGTGGCTTCATCCAAAGGGCCTTGAATTCCCAGGACATGAAACTCACCCAGATCCAGATGTAAGCACAAAAGTGGGTCCTGCTGTCAGTGGAGAGGCGTGCTTCCTGGGCTCTCCCAGGCTCTGAGGGTCGGGGCTGCAGCTCTTCCTCCTCCTCCAAGGAGCAAATCTAGGCAGCTCCTCAGGGCCCATCCCCACAAAACATCCCAGAGTCTACAGCTCAACCCACTGAAATGGGGAGGAAGCAAAACCTTGGAGGGAGGATCTCAGGGATTTGAAGCAGTTAAACAGAAGCACAGGCTTTGGCATCAGGGGGCCTGGTTCACCATTTTCTGGCTGTGTGACCTTAGGCAAGTGAATCCACCTTTCTGTGCCTCAGTTTCTTCTCCTGGAAAAAGCGGAATTATAGTACCTACCTCGTAGGGTAGTTGTGAAAAATCCAATTAGTTAATGCATTGTGAAGGGCTTAGAGTAGTACCAATAAATAGCAGCTGCTGTCATCATGATTACCATTATCTTTATCATTAGTATTGTCAAAGCTGCCCAGGGAAGCAGGAGAGTTGGGCGGCATCTTTGCCGTGCCAGTGACTGCCTATGTAACGTTGGACAAATCGCTTTCCTCACCCTTCCCTGGGACTCAGACTGTCTGTGAAATGAACAGTTTGGATGAATTTGTGCTCTTCGCCAGGAGAAAGCATCAGAATTGCCTGCAGGGCTTTTGCAAACATAGACTTCCATGTTCCGTCTCCAGAAATTCTGGTTCGTTGGGTCTGGAGCTGGCCCAGGGATCTGCCTTAAAAATAGCATCTCCGTTGATGCTTCTGATGCACAACCCAGGTTGGGAGCCACAGTTAACCAGGTTAGGATCCTGAAGTGATTGGTCCCCTTCCCTCACTCCCATGAGCTCGGGTGGTGTTTTAGCAAAGGGGAACCTCCTGCCCTCTCTGTGGGTGCTGAGGCTGTCGCCTGGATGGGGGTCCCGCTTTACTAGGTGTGGCAGGTCACCAGTTCCACAGGAAGCAGTGGTGACTGGAGAACAGTCCTGAGGCATGAGTGGAGCCAGCACATCTAGGAGTTTTCATTCAGCAGATGTTTGGTGAAAGTGGGATCTGTAGGCTGGGCGCGGTGGCTCATGCTTGTAATCCCAGCACTTTGGGTGGCCAAGGCAGGCAGATCACTTGAGGTCAGGAGTTGGAGACCAGCCTGACCAACATGGAGAAACCCCGTCTCTACTAAAAATATAAAATTAGCGGGGCGTGGTGACGCATGCCTGGGAATCCCAGCCACTCGGGAGGCTGAGGCAAAAGAATCACTTGAACTCGGGAGGCTGAGGCAAAAGAATCGCTTGAACTCGGGAGGCTGAGGCAAATGAATCACTTGAACTCGGGAGGCTGAGGCAAAAGAATCGCTTGAACTCGGGAGGCGGAGGTTGCAGTGAGCTGAGATCGTGCCATTGCACTCCAGCCTGGGCGACAAGAGTGAAACTCTGTCTAAAAAACAAAAAAAGAAAGTGGGATCTGCAGATGGGAGCAGAACAACTGTGAAAATGAGGTGTCCCCTGGCCATGTGATACCTGGGGCCTAATCCTACCCTCAAGGTATCATGGGAGACTCTCTGCACTGCTTGTGAAGTGCGGTTGAAAGGGGCTGAGGTGTGGATGGATGCCAGCCCCAGTTTCCTGCATGGCCACCCAGAAGCTTTGGGTTGCTTTGGGTAGGACAAACCTCCAAGGAGCTTTAGGGTCACCAAGGGCCCACCTCCCTGGGCACTGGCTAGATCCGTCTGCCCAGTTCCTGGTTGCCCAAGCCCATCCCATCATCCAGCTTGCCAACAGACACCCCTGCCACTTGTGCCTGGCTACCTGTCCCTTCATCCTGGCTCCTGTCTCTGCTCCTCTCCCTGATCAATAGCAGCCAGTCAGGAAAGCAGTCCCGCAGTGTTTCAGGCTCACTCCTTTAATCTCTCCCGAGGCTGAGAACAGCCTCTCTCTAGCCATCCAGCCCCTTTATCTTCCTTCCTGCCCCCAGTCCTGCTGCTGCCTTTGTGAGGTAAGTTGGACTTGTATTTGTCTTTGGAGAACAGCTCTGCAGTAGAAATAGCTTCCTGAAGGCAGGAGCTGCCTCTGAGCTGCCCCTAAGCCGGCCTGGGGCCTGCAGTACAGATGCTGGGAATGGGCGCCTGACAGAACGAAGCCATATCCTATCCTTAGACCCAATCCCGGACAGCAGGACCACGTGGCTCCCAGTGTGGAGATAAGAGGGAAGCAGTAGCGACATCTGGGCATCACTTGGCAGCGTGGCACTGGCCGCTCAGCACACGCGTGCTTGCTAAAGAATCCCTGATGGCTGTTATGGCTTACACGTTTAACCGCTTCCCTTTGGCACATGTCTAGAGGTGCTGGGTAAGCATCTTGTCAACTTTAACACAGCTGACAAAGTTATGACACCAAGAATGCTTCGACTTTGCAGTTTTCCCCGACCTCCGGCTGATCCTGTTAAAATGTCTCTCCTTCCAGAGAGCTGATTTGTGCCCCCAAATTCTCTCATCTCAGCAGGCGGGGTCTCTTCTCCAGGAAAAAGAGAAATCTGTTGTCATCCAGATACTCTGATTTAGCATTATCTGAGAGGAAGGCATGTTTCCTATCCGGTTTGTTGCTGATTTTAAGTTGGTTTCCGTGGGATGGAGCCGTGGAGAAGGATAGCTGGAAACACTTGGATTTTCAAGCTCCTCTCCTCCAATGCAAAGCCTTTAAATGCGTGGGATTTTCCCTCTTGTCAAGGCTGCGGTCTTCATGCCTCTTCTCAGTTGGAGAGTGATAAATTTTGAACAAGTCCCTTTATTTGTGTTGGAAGTATCTGAGTATGAAAATCCTTTTCTACCCTTAAAATTACTTGATCCTTTTTTTTCTTTTTTTTAAATGATCAATTTAATACATGCCCATTATAGTGAAATTAGAAATTACGGACAAGAACCAGAAGGATAAGTTGCTGAAGTTCCACCACCGTGTATCCCTGCAGACATGTTCCCATACAGATGAGCTGATACAAATCTGTATTTTGAAAAAAAGGAAGAAAGGAAAGAGAAGATATGTATTTCTACATACACAGAATCATTTGATAAATGCTGTCTTGTGACCTGCAGTTTCATTTATCAGTATTTTGGGATCTTCTGAAGCTGTCAGACAGTAAACACCTGAAGTGTCATAGTCAATGGCTGTCCAGTATTCTATCGAATGGATGGACTGTTGTTATATAATCTATTATATTGTATATACTGGACATTTTGGTTATTTCTGATTTTTGGCCAATCTAAGCAATGGTGAGATGAATGTCCTAATTTGGTTCACTAATCTTTACACATTTGTCTTAGTGTTTTCTTAGGATAAGTTTTTAGAACAGGATTGGCTAGCATTTTCAAGCATTTACCGTGTGCCACTCTGCTAAGTGCTTTAAATATCCTATCAGTCAGGCATGGTGGCTCACGCCTGTAATACCAACACTTTTGGAGGCCAAAGCAGGAGGATCATTTGAGGCCAGGAGACCTTGAAAGTCTATGACTTAGGGAGACCCTGTCTCTACAAAAAATTTAAAAATTAGCTGGGTATGGTGGCACATGCCAGTAGTCCTAGGTATTCAAGAGACTGAGGTGGGAGGATCACTTGAGCCCAGGAGTTTGAGGCTCCAGTGAGCAGCATCACTGCACTCCAGCCTCGGTGACAGAGCAAGACCCTGTGTCAAATAAATAAATAAATAATCTATTGAATCTTACACATGATTCTATACAGAAATATCCACATTTTATAGATAAGGGAACTGAGTCACAGAGAGGTTGGGTACCTTGTTTGGGGTCACACAGCTGGCAAACTGCAGAGCCAGTATTGGAGCCCAAGCTCTCTGACCCCAGCAGCTTCTGGTGTTTAGCCTTACTGCACGATATAAGGATGCCTGTCCCTGGCTTCTTCTCCTCCAGATATTTACCCTGTGGTCTCCTGGAGTCCCCTCACACCCACACTTGCATAACAGGAACAGGGAAGGAAGAATCGGCAGTGTTTGTGCCATGCCCGAAGGATGGCAAAGCATTGTCCCACATGACCCAGATGTGCATCTAGCACCCCTTCCTGGATTCTCTCCCCCTGGGAGGTACCTTCTAGGGAACCATCCAGAGACAGGAAGATGTGGCCACTGGAAACCTGCCTTAGGGGAGTTGTGGGCGTGTCGGTCAGGGCTGGACCAAGTTGTGCTGGAAGAATCTGTGTTCTCCCTAGACCAGGTTCTTTGCAGAGACTGGACTCTGGCTGGTGGGAATCCTTGCAGGCCATTCTAGGGAGAGTTGGACATGCGCAGGGCAGCCTGGGAGTCTGAGTCCTCAACAGAGAGTGTGCTGGGAAAAGAAGGATGCTGAATGAGATACAATGCTAGACAGGGGCTGTGGGTGATTTACTTGGTGAGAATGCCCCTAGATCGGGCAAATCTAAGGCCAGGCCTCTGAAGCGGACCACCTGTTTTGCACAGACTACTCACCTGCAAGCACTAAGACAGGCTTGTGACCCAGGGGTAAGAGCAGGGCCCTCCTCTCATGACCCTACTAGGCCTGGCTCTTTGTCAGTGGCTCTGCCCTTTGGGGATAACCAGAGTTCCAGCTGCCTCTGCCATGGGGAACAGGGTGTGGGTGTGGCTGGTTCCAGTACACAGGCAGAATAAGGCATACCATCTCCAAGCAGCAGGGACTGTAGGATTCCCACCTTAGTTGCCTTGCAGGGAATGTCTTGGCCCAGCAGAAGAGACAGAATGGGGAGGGCTTGCCCTCCGCTTGGCCCAGTTATCTCCTCCCGATTTATCCATAGATTGAGCTTGATGATCCAGACTCATATTCATTCAACTAATCACATGAGTTATTTCTGCAATTTGGGTCTTCAAATAAGTACACTTGGTTGCTGAATATGTGATCAGCCACAGATTTCTTATTCTTTAAAACTCAGGGAGCGGAAATGCCAACATATAAAGCCATCAGCATGAGGCAGAGATTTCCAAAGCACTAAAATCAGAACATTCAAAGTGCTGGCCCCTGGACTTCCCGTCAAGCTGCCACTTGGCCCGTCAGTGCTCTGTGCAGAGCCCAGGTAGGGGGGCTTTATCTGTGAAACCAGGGGAGGAAGGCAATCAATACATAATCTTTTCACATTCTTTTTACTTAACAAGAGAATTGGTTTGCCTCTGAAGTAACTTGATCTGGAGGAGAAAATGCATTTGAGGGCTTTTAAAGGGTGCAGACGAACTGGGAAAAGCTACTGCAGGCCTTCAGGTTGGGAAGGTCAGCTTCTGTTCTGCCCTGAGCTTTGCTGTAACCTTGAATAACAACTTCCCCTCTTCCTCCCTATCATCATCATCACAGTCCTCACCACCAGCTGGATCCCTGGTACAGTGAACCAGCCACTCCACAGGACTTACCATTCATTTATTCATTTGTTCATTCAACAAGCCACTGTTGAACTACTACAGAAATCCAAGTAGTGGATTAGGCCCTGGAGATTTCAGAGATAAACCCGATCTGGATCTGTACTTACATTGCTTGTAATGTCACATGGAAGACCGTTGCAAACAGTTAAAATGCAGGCGTGGGAAACAAATACTGGGAGTAGAAAGGAAGGGCCTGTAGCCTCTGTTTAGCCACTCTATGAGGAACTGCCTGGGACAAGGATTGTGGCTTCTGTTCCTGTCTGGGGGAGGCTGGGATGGACCCCCAGGATAGACCCTGTCAGGAGTCGTGACCTGGCTGTAGGAGGCAGCTGTTTGCTCATTTTGTTCCCAGAAAGGGGCCCCAAACCAGATCCCAAGAGAGGGTTCATTGGACCTTACACAAGAAAGAATTTGGGGCGAGTCCATAAAGCGAAAGCAAGTTTATTGAGAAAGTAAAGGAATAAAGAATGGCTACTCCATAGGCAGAACAGCAGCATGGGCGCTCGACTGAATATACTTACAGTTATTTCTTGACCATATGCTAAACAAGGGATGGATTATTCATGAGTTTTCTGGGGAAGGGGTGGGCAATTCCCTGAACTGAGGGTTCCTCCCCTTTTTAGACCATATAGGGTAACTTCCTGACGTTGCCATGGCATTTATAAACAGTCATAGCGCTGGTGGGAGTGTCTTTTAGCATGCTAATATATTATAATTAGTGCATAATGAGCAATGAGGACAACAGTCACTTTCATTGCCATCTTGGTTTTTGTGGGGCTTTGACCAGCTTCTTTACCACAGCCTGTTTTATCAGCAAGGTCTTTGTGACCTGTATCTTGTGCTGCTCTCCCCATCTCATCCTGTGACTAAGAATGCCTAACCTCCTGGGAATGCAGCCCAGTAGGTCTCAGCTTCATTTTACCCAGTCCCTATTCAAGATGGAGTTGCAGCCAGGCACAGTGGCTCATGCCTGTTATCCCAGCACTTTGGGAGGCCGAGGCAGGCTGATCACCTGAGGTCAGGAGTTTGGGACCAGCCTGGGCAACATGGAGAAATCCTGTCTCTACTAAAAATACAAAAATTAGTTGGGCAATTGCTGCGCTCCTGTAATCCCAGCTACTTGGGAGACTGAGGCAGGAGAATCACTTGAACCTGGGAGGTGGGAGTTGCAGTGAGCTGAGATTGCACCACTGCACTCCAGCCTGGGCAGCAAGAGCAAAAGTCTGTCTCAAAAAAAAAAAAAAAAAAAAAAAGAAGCCACTGGCTTGGAAAGTGTCTGAGAAAGTCCCTGGTAAATTTCATTCCACTCCAGCTGGGGTCTTGGCACTTGCATTTTCCCGAGCCCAGCCCCAGGGGCCGTGGGAATCCACAGATCTGCAGGGATGAGACATAGCCAATGCCCACCGCCATACAGGATCCTAAGACCTACTAGGCTGAAAGTCACCCCAGGGCACTAAGCTGGGGAGGGTTGAAGCGAGTGGAAGATCATCAGGGAGAGAGAAGGTTTTCCTATTTGAGAAGTAGAAGGCGCTATGGAGGGCTGTCCTCCATGCCTTGGATTGTAGGTGGCATTTCCTGCTCAAGAAGAAGGGACACTCAGAGACCTGATGCAGAACACAGAGGAGGCAGTAAGACCAGCTAAGCTAGGTGAACTTAGGAAAGTCCAGCAGGGCCACCTACTTATTTTGCAGTCATAACAACAGCAGCTCCAGGCCCTCAATGCTGGCATGTAGTAGGTACTCAATAAATGTCTGCAGAACAATGAATGAGTCCTGTGAAAACTAACAGTACTGAATCACACCAGTGTTCTGGGAGGCAGGCACACAGATATTTCTTGTCCACCCTAACTTTCCAGCTCCAAAGCCCATGCTCTTATCCAGGGCTCTGTGAGCCCTATTCTGTTGTATTAATCAGATGTGGCTGCATTGCCTCCCCACCCTCTTGGTTACAGTAAATGTCCTTTAAGTTGCAAGGGCCTGGGGTGGCAGGGGTAGGGGAGTGCATGAAGATTCCAATGCTCTACATCCTCACCAATGCCTGATACTGTCAGTCTTCTTAATGTTAGCCTTTCTAGCAAAAGGAAAGACTATATATATATATATATATATATATTTTTTTTTTTTTTTTTTTTTTTTTTTTTGAGATGGAGTCTCACTCTTGTCGCCCAGACTGGAGTGCAGTGGCACAATCTCAGCTCATTGCAACCTCTGCCTCCCAGGTTCAAGCAATTCTCCTGCCTTAGCCTCCCGAGTAGCTGGGATTACAGGTGCCTGCAACCATGCCCAGCTAATTTTTTGTATTTTTAGTAGAGACAGGGTTTCACTATGTTGGCCAGGCTGGTCTCGAACTCCTGACCTCAGGTGATCAGCCTGCCTTGGCCTCCCAAAGTGCTGGGATCACAGGCGTGAGCCACTGCGCCCAGCCGGAAACACTATGTTCTTGTTGAGCCCCTGGAAGTTGATTTATGTCCTCATTCTGCATTTTTGTTCACTCCATACTCTGCTAAGCACTGGAGAAAACAGGTGGGTTATCCTTGCCTGTTCTCCCACTGGCATGAGTTGGACAGCTGGGGTAGGAATCCTGCTCTGCCACTTCCTAGATTTATTGACCTTGGGTAAATTAATCTCACTGAGCCTCTGTTTCCACATCTGTAAGATGGGGTTGGTACCTCAAACAAATGTTGTGAAGATGAACTGCAATGTCGTATGTAAAAGCCTGGCCTGCCCAGGCATTCAGTAAATGTTCACTGTGCTTGTTATTCATTCATTTTGTCTGCTGGCTGACAAATGGTAACAGGCACCAAAGGTTTAAGAAGCTGTGTCAGAACAGAACTTAATAATAATAGTAGCTAACATTTATTGAACACATACTGTGTGCCAAGTGCTATTCTAAGTACCTTTTATAGATTACTATTAATATTGAAAATCTTATTGATTTCTGTAATTTTTTACAGAGTGGGGAAAGGCTACTATGGTTTGATTTTCATGGAAATACTTGGTTGTAAATTGTGGGGACCCAGTGTCTTTCTGGAGACATGATTCTAGAACCTCAGAGGTAGCAAGATAGGAAATAGCGAGATAGACTTTCCCTTTTCATGGCTGCTCAATGACCTTCAAGTACCTGCTGCTGCCCTTTGTTCAGAACCTGAAGGCTGATGACTTAGTAAAGATGAAAACAATGGATTCTTAACGAAAGGTCAAGGTTGGGTATAGTTGGTGGGATCCTGGATGAGTGGTTTCTTACTTGGACTCTTGCATTGGCAGCTGTGATCTTAGGGAAGTTCTCTCCCTTCTGTAGGCCTCGGGGTCCCCACTTGTTTGGAATGCTGAATTCAGTGTATCAGCTAGCGGTTGCTGTGTAACAAACCACCCTGAAACTTAATGGCTTAAACAAAGACCATTTATTATTTCTTGAGTCTGTGGGTCTTGGCTGGGCTAACTCATATGTCCCCTGGAGCTGGTTGGTCTAGGAGGGCCTTGGTTAGATGACTCAGCTCTGTTCCACATGGACCTGGACTTCGCTTATGGCAGAGATAGGGTCCGAAAGAAGAAACAGAAGCATGCAGTCTCTTAAGACCTAGCCTCAGAACTGGCACACAGTCACTTCCTCTGCATGCTGTTGGTCAGAGTAAGTTAATAGGCCAGCCTGGACACAAGGAGTGAAGACAGAGACTCCATTTCTTGATGGGAACAACTGCTAAAGTCTCATGGCCAAAGTCAGGGCTACAGGGAGAAGTAGGAAACCAGGAACATTTTTGCATTCTGTCTGTCACACCAGACTCCTTCCCACTCAGACATCTCTAAAATCAAATCGCTCATGGATGGGTCAGTGTGGGAGAAAGAAGTCAAATTCTTATCTCCTTAGGCCAAAGCTGGACATGCCTTTCCTGGGTTTGAGATAAATGGACCAGATACCTGATCCCTGTTGGTGCTGAGCTTAGCTCCATTTGATCAAATGTACAGAACTAAAGTACGTATTTTTATTGAAGCATTCATTCTGCATGTATTGAGCACCACTGTTTGCCAGGCCCTGCTCCTTGTGGCCCCGCCCCTCCCGTGCATGCTGCAAGCTGCCCCGTCTCCGCCTCCTGCCCCTGTGCCTGCGCAGCCCAGGCCAGGCCCTGCTCCTTGTGGCCCCGCCCCTCCCGTGCATGCTGCAAGCCGGCCCTGTCTCCGCCTCCTCCCCCTGTGCCTGCACAGCCCAGGCCACTGCTTGTCTTGATGGAAGGAAGTGATCAGTCTTTGCAAGCTGTGCTGTCCTGTGTGTGAAAGAGGATACTTTCTGTATTTTCCTAAAAGATTCCTTTCATTCAGATCATGAGACAGAATTGGGAAATTTAAAAATTTGATCTTTAAGAACAGATGTGTAAACAGCTTTCAGGAATGTTTGTTTAAACAGACACAGTGAGCGTGTCAGGGAGTGCCATCCTTGTGCCCAGGCCCTGCTCATCCTGATGCAGAACACGGAGGAGGTGACAAGACCAGCTAAGCTGGGTGAGTTTAGGAAAGTCCAACAGGGCCACCTACTTATCTTGCAGTCATAACAACAGCAGCTCCAGGCCCTCAATGTTGGCATAAAGTAGGTGCTAAATAAATGTCTGCAGAAGCTGGCGTCTTGGCAGGGGAGCTCTTTTGTCTGGCTCCCCATGTCTAACCTCCAGTTATAGAAGACATTTTTGGGTGGTTTGCACATATTGACGTGCCCATTAGGCACCTTGTTGCTTTCACTTGCTGTAAAGCCCCTGGGGAAGCCCCTGGGTGGGCTGCTCTCGGGGAGGGTCTGGAGAGGAGATGGGCTACTTGTGGAGCTCTCCACAGCAGCTCCAGCCTAGCAGAGGAGGTGACAGAGCACATAGGCTCATGCTGGTAATATGGGGCAGCTTCCTGGGAGAAGGCCTCTTTACAAACCCTGGCCTGTTGGGAGGGTTTGTAAAGGCGGCAGAAAGGTGAGCTATCCTGATGGTTCTAGCATGTTTAGAGGTCTTTGTGAAACTACTTACCTGTCTTGAGTCCGTTCTCCTTGAGCAGGAAATGCCACCTACAATCCAAGGCATGGAGGACAGCCATCCATACCGCCTTCCACTTCTCAAATAGGAAAACCTTCTCTCTCCCTGATGATCTTCCACACCCTTCAACCCTCCCCAGCTTAGTGCCCTGGGGTGACTTTCAGCCTAGTAGGTCCTAGGCGCCTGCATGGCGGTGGGCATCGGCTGTGTCTCATCCCTGCAGATCTGTGGATTCCCACGGCCCCTGGGGCTGGGCTCGGGAAAAGGCAAGTGCCAAGACCCCAGCTGGAGTGGAATGAAATTTACCAGGGACTTTCTCAGACACTTTCCAAGCCAGTGGACTTTTGATATTGACTTGGGAATAAACTCCCACTGCCTCAGATACTAAGATCATATATGCAGTTGTCCAATGTTTTATATTTTAGAAATACTTTGATATGAGTCTTCTTGCGTAATCTTTCTAACTTAACCCTTTGAGGCTGGTCAGAGTTAGGAACTAGTCTTCCCATTTTACAGATGGGGACGCTGAGGTCATTACAGATGAGGTAAATAACTTGCCAGGGATCAGACAGGCCTCCTGCCTGCCTCTCAGTCCAGTGCTCTTTCTGCTATATGTCATATCCTCTCATAATGAGGCAGGGATGGGGAGCAGAGAGATGGAGGGATGTGTTGGGTGCTTTTGTGTTACCACATTGCACCCTCATCACGATCAGGCGAGATGGCGCCATATCCACTTTACAGATGAGGAAACAGACCCAGGTAAGCTGAGTGATTTGCCCAGCGTAAGTGTAACAAATAGCAAAGCAAAATTCACACCCAGGTTTTGAGTCTCCACGGTAGCAGGCAGAGACCTACTTTCTAGAAACAGAATTTATTAGGGTCCAGTCTAAAGGGTGAAACAGATACGCGGGACATGACAGTGCACAATCCAGGCACTGGCTCTTGAAAGCAGCTCTCTGGAGGCTGGAATTATTTTGCTAGAGGCGTTTGGATGCTGCTGTCTAACCCCAGAGACATGGAGTTTATATGGGACAGTTGGGCCCTAAGCCTTCCTGATTCGTGTGAGGTCTGAAAAGAGGCCCATGGATCTGCCTCATCACCGGCCTCTGTTCAGACTGTAGGGTGCAGACACATAAATCATTATAATGCAGCCTGCACAGGTGATCAGAGGGCCATGGAGAAGGCATTCCTGGGGCTCAGTTTAACACAGGACCAGCGTTTAGACTTCCTTGGGCCCAGTGTCTGCTCTTTGCTTCCAGGAACCAAGGCTCCAGGTTCCTCATGCACTTGCAAGTGACTGGAACTTCAGAGGGAGTTAAATCAACCTTCATGTTTCCTGCAACCCCTCCTCAAATAGACACCAGCTGGCATTTTTCCTTAAATACCACTCATTTTTAAAAGGGGAAAAAAATGTTGGTGGCGTTGAAATAGATCACACTTTAAAATGCAGCGTAGCAGAGAGTCAGTTCAAATTATTCTCTTAATAGAGTTCTTCAGAGTGAGGAAGTGATGAGGGAACATAATCACTTCTTTTGTCATATGGGCAAAATCTGAGGACTGCGATTCATTTGTCTGCAAATGTGTCTCTTCGGTACAAATTGCAGCAAGCAATCCATTCCCAGGGTAAATGGTCTTTAATTAAAGTCAGTCAGTTGTCTTGGGTGGTTAGGGGAGGAAAGGGGTTTGAAGCACAAACTAATACAAATTTTTATCCCTTCAAAAATAAAAAAGAATATATTTCTAAGTGACATTACCTCCTTGATTTGATAATTAGGGAAAAGATTTGTTTATAGGTAAAACTATTCTGGCTCTTATTCATGGATAAAAATGTTTGCAGTAAGGCCTCTGAGAAGCAGTAGAAGAATTTCTGCACCAACCCTGGTAAAAATGCATCCTCAAGCATTGATTTTTGTAACTGAAGTGCATTATGTGTTTTGCATGAGCTTTTCAAAGCTTAGATAAATGAGGTGGCTCAGAAAGCAGATAAAAAAAATGGGAGGAAATTATACCGATCCAAAAGAAGATAAATGTCCACTAATTCTCAGATTAACATTTTAGACTCCTGTGTTTTTATAGGGGAATTTTTGCAATGCTGATAATGTGAGATTGGTTTACAATGTCACATACCAGGTAGAATCAATGAAGCTTTGTTCGAGCTCTCAGAGTCAGCTACACTCTAAAGGAAGCGGAGTTAATGCCACAAGCTGGTGGTACCCTGGCTCCCACCTGTATTAAGTGCCAGCACTACACCTAAGATGACATATTTTAAGGGTGACATTAACCCTCAAGGTCAACCATGTTAGTTTGCACTCTCCAGGTTGCAAGACACAAAAAAACTGAAGCCCATTTAAGTTCAGTTTACTAGATCACTTGATTGAAAGTCACTAGGATTAGACTTCAGGCATAGCTTGATCCAAGTCTCGAATGAAGACAGACACTCTGTTTCTTTCTCTTCCCTGTGGCCTGTTTTCACTGTCTTCATTCTTAGGTTCGTCTTCCTTGATGTGAACAAGCTGGTATAGCAACTTTAGCCTGCCCATCCTGTGTCTGGTGCAGAAGAAATAGTGCCAACTCTGTTTCAGTTTAAGCCCAAAATTAGTGCTGATGAGCTTTAACTGGGCCCATGGCTCTTCCTATCCCTAACTCATCCTCATGTCCAGAAGGATGAAAGGGCTCGACTGGCCAAGGCCTAGGTCACATGATCATGCCCATTGTTGGGGTCAAGGCAGTTCTACCTCAAGCAGAACATGAACTAGGAGTTGGGAAGGAGGGGAGGTGTAGAAGGTGATTCAGGGACCCGTCAACTAGAGAAAGTATAAGTGGATGCTGGGCTATGAAACCCTAGATTTCTGCCACATCAGCCTTTCAGTCCTTCTCTCAACAAATACCTAAGTACTCACAACAGACCTTGTGGACCTAGGTGTGAGAGTTACTGTGGGGAACAGAAAGGTCCAGGCTCTGCCCTCAGAGAGCATCTAGCTGGTCTTGTGCCAGGGCTTGAACCATGCCGTGGTCTTTCAGCTGACTAGATGTCTTTACTGAGTACCTGCTACATGCCAAGCCCTGGAAACAGAAAGATGAGGAAAGCCAGGCCTCTCCCTTGAGCAGTGTAGAGCAGAAGAACGACGGTGGTTTCAGGAGAGGCTGAGGCACTAGGGACGCTAGCACTTCACATCTTTCTCTGCTTCTGTTCATTTTATCTGTTGGGACTGGATTCTGCCGGAACTCAGGAAACCCAAAATAGCAAGCCTTAACCAAATAGTTTATTTCTTTTTCATTTACAGGTCCAGGTAGTTAGTCTAGGACTGGAGTAGCGACCCCACCATCATCAAGGACTTGGGTTCCACTGTTTACCCTCAGTACTGGTTTCCACCTTACAGTCCAAAATGGCTGCTGTGGCTCTAGTCATCATGTCCACATTCCAACCAGCAGGAAGGGAAAAAGAGGAAGAGAAGAGAATGTCACTTCCCTTTAAATGTATTTTCCAGAAGTCACATGCAGCACTTCAACTGAATCCTATTGGCCAAAACTCGGTCATATGCCTACACATAGCTGCAAGGGAGGCTGGGAGATGTAGTTTTTATTCTCATGGCCATGTGTTCAGCTAAAATTGTTGCTTCTGTTTCTATGGAAATTGAAGGAGAATGGATATTAGGGGCAACTAGCATACTTGGCCACATTCAGATCTGCCTGACAGGTCCCTGCTCTTTCTTCTGTGTGTCTCTTAAATTCAGTTTTGTTCTTTTTGAGATGGGGTCTCCCTCTGTCACCCAGGTTGGAGTACGGTGGCGTGATCTCGGCTTACTGCAACCTCTGCCTCCCAGGCTTAAGCTATCCTCCCACCTCAGCCTTCTGAGCAGCTGGGACCACAGGCACAACCTGGCTAATTGTTTTTGTATTTTTAGTAGACACAGGGTTTCATGTTGCCCAGACTATTCTTGAATTCCTAAGCTCAAGCAATCCACCCACCTTGGCCTCCCAATGTGTTGGAATTACAGGCGTAAGCCACTGTGCCCAGCCCTCAAATTCAGTTTTAAAGACCAGGCTTACAGACTGCCTCCTTTGTGGAGCCTCCTGGGTTTTAATCCCAATTGGAATCAATAGCTTTACCCTTTCTAAATTTTCAAATCCACTATATTAAAGTTTAATTTAATGCAATAAAATGTATTTCAACACCACTAAAATCAAGGCATTGAACATTTTTACATCTGAAAGTTTCCTCAGGTCCCTTTGCCGTTCATCCTTCCTCAGCTTCTGGCCTAGGCAGTCACCGATCTGCTGTCACTCTAAATTAACCTGAGCCTTCTGGAGTTCCTTAGAATCACACGGTGTGTATTCTTGTGTCTGGTTCCTTCACTCAGCATGTTTTTGGGGTTTTTTGTCTGTCCATAGTTGCTCCTGTGTATTGCTGAGTAGTATTCCATTGTATGGATATGCTGTGGTTTATTTTTTCCATTTGGCAATTGATTTGTTTCCAGTTTGAGGCTATTAAAAATAATGCTACTTTGAACATTCACAAGCAGTTTTCATGTGGATGTATGTGTTCATTTTTCTTAGGTATATACCCAAAAGTGGAATTGTTGGGTCATATGTTAAATTTATTAACTTTGTAAGAATTTGCTGGTTGGGCGCAGTGGCTCAACACCTGTAATCCCAGCACTTTGGGAGGCTGAGGTGGGTGGATCACTTGAGCCCAGCAGTTCAAGAGCAGCTTGGGCAACATGGCAAAACCCTGTCTTTACAAAAAAAAGAAAAAATTATATATATATAGCTGAGCATGGTGGTACATGCCTGTAGCCCCAGCTACTCAGTAAGCTGAGGCAGGAGGATTACCTGAGCCCAGAGAGGTCGAGGCTGCCGTGATCCGTGATCACACTACTGTAGTCCAACCTAAGCAACAGAGTGAGACCCTGTTTCAAAAACAGAGAATTTGCCAAATTGTCTTTTTCAAAGCAGATGTACCATTTTCCATCTTTTTTTTTTTTTTTTTTTTGAGATGGAGTTTCACTCTTGTTGCCCAGGCTGGAGTGCAAATGGTGCAATCTCGGCTCACTGCAACCTCTGCCTCCTGGGTTCAAGTGATTCTCCTGCCTCAGCCTCCCGAGTAGCTGGGATTACAGGCATGCGCCACCACCCTGGCTAATTTTGTATTTTTAGTAGAGATGGGGTTTCTCCATGTTGGTCAGGCTGGTCTTGAACTCCTGACCTCAGGTAATCCACCCGCCTTGGTCTCCCAAAGTACTGGGATTACAGGCATGAGCCACCGTGCTCGGCCCCATTTTCCATTCTTACCAGCAGTTGTTCCATTTCCTCACCAACACTTGGTAAAATCAGTCTTTTTCTTTTTAAGGCTAGTCTAGTAGATGTGTGTTGATATCATACTATAGCGTTATTTATACACACACACACACACAGCCATTCCCCCATTCTTCCCATTATAGTTACATCAAAATATTGGTTGTTCAGGATGTAACCTCCTATGGCTGTGTACACACTCTTCATGGCTGATTCTCATATAGTATGATTTCCTTCCCTTTTCTACGTAACTATTTGTTTTCTGCAGAGTTAATAATCGTCCTCTTTGATGCTTAGTTTGTCACATGTTTATCACTTCTTAACTCCACGGTCTCCCCTCACTGTGTAAACCTCCTTGAAGTGTGTTCCAGTGCATTAGGTGGTATGCCAGTTTCATCCTCTTGAAGACATCTGTCCTGGAGGCTTCTAACCTGCCCTGTTCTGGACATTTGACCCTCTGCCTGCTGCACAGCTGCTGTCCCTGGGATCTTTTTACCTCTCTTTTATTTGTTTTGTTTTTAAATAGTTTTGTTGACATATAATTTACATTACCATAAAAGGTCCCCTGTTGTAACGTACTCTTCAGTGGGTTTCAGTATATTTACAGCATTGTATAAACATCATCAGAATGTTTCCGTCACCTAAAAAGAAACCTTGTGCCCATCACAGTCACTTCCCATTTCCACTGCCATCCCCAGGCAGCCAGTAATCCTCCCTCAGTCTCTATACATTTGCCTTTTTTGGATGTTTCATAGAAATGGAAGCAACAACCTGTGGTCTTTTGTATCTGGCTTCTTTCACTAAGCATAAGTTTTTTAAGGTTCATCCACGTTGTAGCATGCATCAGTATTTCATTTGTTTACATTGATGAATAATTCATTATAAATCTACCACATCTTATTTATTCATTTATCAGTTGATGGACATTTGGGTTGTTTCCACTTTTTGGCTACTATGAATAATGCTGCTATGAACATTGTGTACAGACTTTTCTATGAACATATGTTTTTATTTCTCTTGGGACCTCTACATTGAATTTTCTGAAGAACTGCCAAATTGTTTTCTAAAGAGGCTGCACCATTTTATATTCCTATCAGTAATATATGAGGGTTCCAATTTCTCTATATCTTTCCAACACTTTTTTTTTTTTTGAGACGGAGTTTCGCTCTTGCCGCCCAGGCTGGACTGCAGTGGCGCGATCTCGGCTCACCGCCACCTCTGCCTCCCAGGTTCAAGTGATTCTCCTGCCTCAGCCTCCCGAGTAGCTGGGACTACAGGCACATGCCACCATGCCTGGCTCTTTTGTGTGTTTTTGGTAGAGAGGGGGCTTAGCCATGTTGGCCAGGCTGGTCTCAAACTCCTGAACTCAGGTGATCTGCCTGCCTTAGCCTCCCAAAGTGCTGGGATAACAGACGTGAGCCACTGTGCCCAGCCCCAACACTTACTGTTTTTTATCTTTTTTTTTTTTTTTTTTTTTTTTTTTGAGATAGGGTCTCACTCTGTGCTCAGGCTGGAATGCAGTAGCATCATTTTAGCTCACTGCAGCCTCGAACTCCTGGTTTCAAACAATCCTCCCACCTCAGCCTCCTGAGTAGCTGGAACTACAGGCACATGCCACCTTGCCCAGTTAGTTATTTTTAAGTTTTTTATAGAGACGGGGTTTCACAGTGTTACCCAGGCTGGTCTTGAACTCCTTGCCTCAAGTGATCCTCCTGCCTTGGCTTCCCAAGGTGCTGGGATTATAGGTGTCAGTCACTACACCTGACCTACACTTTTATTATTGCCATTCTAGTGAGTGGAAAGTGATATCTCATTGTTATTTTGTTTGTTTGTTTGTTTGTTTGTTTGTTTGTTTGAGACAGTTTCACTCTGTTGCCCAGGCTGGAATAGAGTGGCACAATCTTGGCTCACTGCAACCTCCACCTCCCAGGTTCAAGTGATTCTCCCGCCCCAGCCTCCTGAGTAGCTGGTATTACAGGCGCCCACCACCCTGCCTGGCTAATTTTTGTATTTTTAGTGGAGACAGGGTTTTGCCATGTTGACCAGGCTGATCTCGAACTCCTGACCTCAAGTGATCCACCTGCCTCAGCCTCCCAGAGTGCTGGGATTACAGGCGTGAGCCACAGTGCCCGACGTCATAGTGGTTTTGATTTGCATTTCCCTAATGTCTAATGATGTTAAACATCTTTTCATGTGTTCTTTCATCCTTTGTGTGTTTTCTTTAGAGAAATGTATATTCAAATATATATTCAAATCCTTTTTGTTTTTCGAGACAAAGTCTCACTCTTGCCTAGGCTGGAGTGCAGTGGTGCAATCTCGGCTCACTGCAACCTCCACCTCCCAAGGTCAAGTGATTCTCCTGCCTCTGCCTCCAAGTAGCCAGGATTACAGGCACGCACCACCACGCCCGGCTAATTTTTGTATTTTTAGTAGAGATGGGGTTTCACCATGTTGGCCAGGCTGGTCTCGAACTTCTCACCTCAAGTGATCCGCCCACCTCGGCCTCCCAAAGTGCTGAGATTACAGGTGTGAGCCACCGAGCCTAGCTGCTGCCCATAGTTTAATTGGGTAGTTTATTGTTGAGCTGTAGAAGTTCTTCGTTCTGGATACCAGTTCTGTATGGGACATATGATTTGCAAGTATTCTCTTCCATTCTGTGGGTTATCTTTTCTCTTTTTTGATGGAATAATTTTCAGCACCAAAGTTTTTAGTTTGATGTAATCCAGTGTACCGATTTTTTTCTTTTGTTACTTGTGCTTTTAACATCTAAGAATCCGTTGCCTAATCCAAGGTCATGAACATAATTCCTGTGTTTTGTTCTAGAAGTGTTATAGTTTTAGCTATTACTTTTAGGCCATGACTCATTTTGAGTTTATTTGGGGTTGTGGTGTGAGGTAGGACTCCAGCTTCATTCTTTTGCGTGTGGATATCCAGTTGTTCCAGCATAATTTTTTGAAAAGACTGTTCTTTTCTGATTGGGTTGTCTTAGCATCCTTGTCAAAACTTAGTTGAGCATAATATCAGGTATTATTTCTGGACTCTCAATTTCATTGATCTATATCTGGTTTTTTTTGTTTTTTTTGTTTTTTTTTGAGACAGAGTCTTGCTCTGTCACCCAGGCTGGAGTGCAGTGGCGTAATCTCGGCTCACTGCAAGCTCCACCTCCCCGGTTCACGCCATTCTCCCACCTCAGTCTCCCGAGTAGTTGGGACTACAGGCGCCCACCACCATGCCCAGCTAATTTTTTTTTTTGTATTTTTTTTAGTAGAGACAGGGTTTCACTGTGTTAGCCCGGATGGTCTCGATCTCCTGACCTCATGATCCACCCGCCTCGGCCTCCCAAAGTGCTAGGATTACAGACGTGAGCCACCGCGCGCAGCCCATCTATGTCTGTTTTTATGCCAGTATCACACTGTCTTGATTATTGCAGCTTTGTAGTTTTTGAAACACGAAATGTGAGTACTCCACCTTTGTTCTTTTTCAGGTTGTTTTGCCTATTCTGGGTCCCTTGTATTTATTTCCATATGGATTTTTTTTTTACAAGAGTCTTGCTGTGCTGCCTAGGCTGGTCTCAAACTTCTAGCCTCAAGCAATCCTTCATTTTTAGCCCCTCAGAGTGCTGGGATTGGTGTAATCTCAGTTTCCATATTAAATTTGGGATCAGTTTGTCAATTTCTGTGAAAAAGCAAGTTGGGATTTTGATAGGGATTACACTGCATTTATAGATCCATTTGAGGAATATTGCCATTTTAATAATGTTAAGTTTTCCAGTTCATGAATATGAATTGCTTTTCCATTTATTTAGATCTTCTTTAATTTCCTTCAACAATATTTTATAGTTTAGAGTGTACAAATTTTGCAATTATTTTGTTAAATTTATACCTAAGTATTTTATTCCTTTTTGATGCTGTTGTAAATGGAATTGTCTTCTTAATTTACATTTTGGAATGTTTATTGCCAGTATATAAAATTACAATTGATGTATCCTACAGCCTTGCTGAACTCATTCATTAGTTCTAATGGTGTTTTAGTAGATTCCGTAGGATTTTTTATATACAAGATGTGTCATCTGCAAACAGAGATCATTTTACTTCCTTCTTTCTAGTATGGATGCCTTTTATTTCTCTCTCTTGCCCAGTTGCCCTGTTCAGAACCTCCATTACAATGTTAAGTAGAAGTGGACATCCTTGTTTATTCCCGATCCTAGGGGGAAGGCTTTTGGCCTTTCCCCATAAGTGATGTGAGCTGTGAATCTCTCTCATTTTCCATCCCCCATTTGCTGGTTCCTTCGTCTCTTTCTTGGTCAGCGCCATCCAGTAGCTTCCTAGAAAAGTGTGCATAGGGGAGGGGTGAAATATTTGAGATTTTTTTGAAATCTGAAACTCTATTCTGCTCTCATGCTTAATCGATAATTAGGCTGAATAAAGAATTATAGGATGGAAGTCATTTTCCCTCTGAATTTTGTTTTGTTTTTTTTGTTTTTTTGTTTTTTTGTTTTTGAGACAGAGTCTCGCTCTTATCGCCCAGGCTGTAGTGCAGTGGCGCGATCTCAGCTCACTGCAAGCTCCGCCTCCTGGATTTACGCCATTCTCCTGCCTCAGCCTCCCGAGTAGCTGGGACTACAGGCGCCCGCCACCACGCCCGGCTGATTTTTTGTATTTTTTAGTAAAGACGGGGTTTCACCGTGTTAGCCAGCATGGTCTGGATCTCCTGACCTTGTGATCCGCCCGTCTCGGCCTCCCAAAGTGCTGGGATTACAGGCTTGAGCCACCGCGCCCGGCTTCCCTCTGAATTTTGAAATTGATCCATTGCTTCTAGCTTCTGACATTCCAGATGAGAAACCTGATGCCATTTTGATATCTCGTCATTTGTATGTGACCTGTCTTTTCCCTGGAAGCTTATAGTGCCTACTCTTTGTCCTCAATGTTCTGAAATTTCAAGACGATATACCTCAGTGTAGGTCTCTTTTCATTCACTGTGCTGGGAAATGAATGGACCTTCTCAGTCTAAAAATCCATGCCTTCAGTTCTGGGACACCTTGAATGATTTCTTTGATTATTTCCTTCTACCGATTTTTCTGTTTCTGGAATTCCTACATTTTGTGTGTTAGACCCCTGAGCTGGTCCTCCAATTTCTCTTCTGTTTTCTATCTGTCTCTTTAGTTTTGGTTCCACTCTAGAAAATTTCCTCAAGTTTGTCTTCCAACTCTTTTATTGAGTTTGCATTTCTGCTGTCAGACTGTGTATTTATTTCCAAGAGCTCCATTTTATTTTGTGAATGTTCTTTTGTTGAGCATTCTGTTCTTGTCTCACAGACACGCCACTTTCTTTCATCTCTGATGATATTTTGTTTTTAAAGTTTTCTTCTTCCTGCAGTCTCTGTGTCTTCCCAGTTACCTTTCCTGTTTGTGTATATGTCCATCTCTCGTGTTAAGTTTCCCTTAAAAATGTTTGTGGCTCCTTGGCTGTGTCTTCAAGTTAAATGTGGGGCAGAAAAGAAGATGGTTGGGGCTCTGTGTGGTGAGTGGGCTCTGCTGACTGATGCCTCCCAGTAGGAAAATCCAATGGGAACTCAATATAGTTGTTTGTTCTCTAGCGCTAGCTAGTCTGGTTCTGCATAGAAGATGTTTTCATTCTCCTGCCTAGTGAATGGACTCATGATCACAGCCTTCTGATTGTGACCTGTCTTTTCTCTGGAAGCTTATAGGGCCTACTCTTTGTCTTCAATGTTCTGAAATTTCATGACGATATACCTCAGTATAGGTCTCTGTTCATTCATTGTGCTGGGAAATTAATGGACCTTCTGAGATCCATGTGGGCAAGAAGGGCAAAGGTGGGCAGCCCAAAAATCTTCACTTACCCCCTCTGCTCCCAGGATGGCACACGGTGCCTCAGCCAGGCATCCAGGGGCCCTCTGTCTTACTCCTTTCTGAGACTCTGCCTCTGGTTTTCTGCTGGGATGAGAGGGAACATTTTCTTGGCAGAAGTAGGAAGAGGATCTAGGGATCTTACTGCCTTTAAGCCGACTTGCAACAAACCCGCCTCTTATTTCACTTCCAGAGATACCTGGTGTTGCCACCAACCCCAGAGCCTTTGGAGTTTTCTAGCACAAACCTGAGTGCCTGTTTGCTTGCATTGTCATGGCTTAGGGTTCTGCTTTCTTGGCTTTGCTGAGTCAGCACTCCACATCTCTTTCCCAGCTGCCAAACTTTGTTACTATCGTCTTCTTCCCTGGTTGCTCTATCTTTGTGGATTGATGCATTTTTTTAAAAATTATACTATTGTCTTAGTGGAGTTTCTGGGTGGAAATAGAGGCTAGTGCATTCATTGAACTCACAATCTTTAACCACAGTCTCTGGCTCTTCTGTTGGGTTCCCTGAGCTTCAACATCATCATCTATAGAGTGGGACAAAAGATCCCTTTCCTGATGTCTACCCAGGAGCCTTTGTGAAGATCAGATGGGTTTTTGCATAAAGATTTACCATTCAAACAGCAGGATGTATGACTCTCCATTCTAAGTGGTGCTTGGACTAAAGGATTGAGGGGTACCCTCTAGAGGCTGGGACTGGAGAAAAGGTCAGCCTGGGCTGAGGGATACTGTATCAGTTACAAACAACCACAGACCTCACTGGCATGCAGCGATAAGTGTTTAGGTAACTCAGGAATCTTCAGAGTTCAGCTGACCCAGGCTGGGCAGGCCAAATGACTGCCTACCTTTTTTTTTTTTTTTTTTTTTGAGACAGAGTTTTGCTCTTGTTGCCCAGGCTGGAGTGCAGTGGCGCGATCTCGGCTCACTGCAACCTCTGCCTCCCGGGTTCAATCAATTCTCCTGCCTCAGCCTCCAGAGTAGCTGGGACTACAGGTGCACATGACCGCGTCCGGCTAATTTTTGTATTTTTAGTAGAGATGGGGTTTCACCATGTTGGCCAAGATGTTCTCGATCTCCTGACCTTGTGATCCACCCACCTGGCCTCCCAAAGTGCTGGGATTACAGGCGTGAGCCACCGCGCCCGGCCTACGACTGCAGGTCTTGACTGGGCTCACCCTTGTGCCCAAGGGCAGCTGACTGTTGGCTGATCTGAGAGATCCTTGGCTTGGACAACTGGGCCAACTCAGCTCTGCTCCACACATCTCTGCATCTTAGCTCTCATTCAGATGTGTTCCCATGGAGGTGGCAAAAGGACAAGAAAACAAGCAGAAACATGCACGTGCTTTTTCAAGCCTCTGCGTGTGTCACATTTGCTCTCATTGGCTGAAGTTAGCCACATGTGTCTGAGCCCAGAGGAAGAGGATGGAGAGAGACGTCCTATTCAGTGGCAAAGGACATGAATGCAGGAAGGGATAAGGAATTGGGACCACTGGTGCAAACTCTACTGTGAGTGGCTAGGCATGGCTCACGAACAGAGCACCCCCCAGCCTCTATTATTTTCCTGCAAACACAGAATATTTTGCCAAAACAAGGAACCTGGGGTTCTGCCACCCTGATTTGCATTCAGTTAAAAGAGCCAATCCTTTACTTGCTACTGGAAGAAATGCTGTCCATCTCTAAAACAATCAGACATGATCTCTCTGATAGAACAGTATACTCCCCAGGCCCAGGCTGGAGCTGTAGATCACAGGCAACCGATTAAATCTGCTTAATTATTTGATTCAATCAGAAGTTGGCTTAATTATTTTCTTGCTCTCACCTCTTTTGAATCCATTCTGGAAACTGATTATGTCTTTAACACCAGTCCAGAGATAAGCGTTTCAATTGGGAAATGTAATTAGCCAAGGAAAATGAATGTGGGAGCTGCCTTTTGTCAAAGCACCATTAAAACCCAACCCTGGTCAATACCAATGTGGTGTGAAGACAAAAGGCTCAGTTTGCTCCTCTTGTGACTGGAAAGGGGAAGGCCCAGCAGGAGGTGGGAAAATAGGCATCTTGGGATCTTAGCAAAAGGAAGCTCATTAATTCATTCATTCAGAGGCATTTCTAGGCCAGTTCTGGGATGGATGCTAGAGATGCAAAGGTGCACTGGCCACGTCCCTTGCCTCGAAAGAGTTCTCTTCTTAGAGGAGGGATTCACGCATAATTATGAGGTCAAAGTGCTACGGGAATACAGAGGAAGGAGCCACTGATTCTGCCTCTGGGAACTTGACAGAGCAGATAACGTTGAGCTGGGCTTTGAAGAATAAGCTGGAGTCTCCCAGGTGAGAAGGACATTCTAGGTAAAGGGCACAGCACGTGCAACGGCATGACGGCGTGAGAGTACCGGAGTGCTTATTAGGGGCCCGCTAGAGCAAGCCTGCTGAGGGCTTCATGGGTTATCCTAGCTCCTCCTGGAATAAAGTGTGCAGTGTGTCCTTGGGCCATCCCACCTCACTTTTCAGTGCCTCGGGATCCTGCCTCGCCTCCCACTTTGCCCTCTAGACGGCATTATTAAAGATTCTCTCCCAGTGTTTGTTTTAATGGAAGTTGAAGGCATGTGGCATTTGAGGGAGACTGCACCATCTGAAAACTGGGGGCTGGGTTCAAGGCATCTGAGAACAACAGATGCACACGGTAGAGCTGAAGAATGAGAAGGTGCTCAGGGCAGAAGGTCCAGCCTGGGCCGAGGCTTGGCGGTACAGCACGCTGAGCTGAGTGTGGCTGTGGCATGAAATGAAAGGTGAGGCTTTCATTTGAGTGACCTGCCCAGCTGGGCAGGGGCTGGATCGCAAAGGGCCTTTTACAGGCCATTGCAGACCGGCTCCTTGGCCTTGGCCTCTATGGTGGGGGACTCTCTTAACACTGCTCCGACTATAGCCCCTCTCCTGCAAGTCTTCACTTCTTCAAAAGCGGTCAGTGCTCAGAGCAGTGGTCTCTGGTTTGCTTGGATCTCTGCCCAAGGCAGAAGCTTGTCTGGAATGCAGTGAGGTGGAGAAGTTATCTGACCAGGTGGCTCCTACACCTGGGGAAAGGGAATGAGAGGGAGGACCACCACGACCACTGTCTCCAGGGCCACAGCAAGGTGGACCCACCACACCTGTGCCCACCTGGTTCCTATTTACCTTAACACTTAGCCATCCTTACAAGGAAGAATTCAACGGTGGCCAGGCACTAACAGAAGCTGCCAGGCCCTGCCTCCCTCTGAGACACACAGCCACTGACTACCAGACCCCATCCCACGTCATCCATGTACACACACTTTGTAATGGGTTGTGGTCACCAGCATGTGTGCAATTTTATACCCTGCTTTTTTGCTTGGTAGGACTTAAAGCCTCATCATCTGCCTTCCCCAGGTGGGCCCCGTCTCGCCTGTGAGGCCGCTGGTGTAGGGAGAGAGCACAAGTACGGTAGGCATTCGGGCCGTGGTTCCTGCTTATTTGCTGTGCAGCTTTGGACAAGCTTCTTAGCTTCTCTGAGCCTGTTTTGTCATCTAGAAGTGGAGATAATACAACCACCTACACTGCAGTATAATTATGAAGATTAAGAGTATAAAATTCTCAGCCAGGCATGGTGGCTCATGTCTGTAATCCCATCACTGTGGGAGGCCAAGGCGGAAGGATCACTTAAGTTCAGGAGTGTGAAACCAACCTGGGCAATACAGTGAGACCTCATCTCTATTAAAAAAAAAACAAAAAAAGCCATGTGTCTGTACTCCTAGCTACTCAAGAGGTTGAGGTGTGAGGATGGCTTGAACCTGGGAAGTGGAGGTTGCAGTGAGCCGAGATTGTGCCACTGCATTCCAGCTTGGTTGACAGCGCAAGACCCTGTTTCAAAAAAAAAAAAAAAGCAAAATTCTCAGTTTAGTTGTTGGCATGAAGGATGTATTATGATGATCATGGAGGCTGCTAGACCCAGCTCAGATTACTGCCCAGTGGACTAGCTGGATGATGTTAGGCACCAGTCATGTAAATTCCTCCTCTGTAAACCAGGTTTAATGACACCGCTCAGGGTGGGGATAAGGAACAAACAGGCTAAGTCCTGCCTGTGGATAGACTTTGGAAATGGATGCTTCATGTCCTTGTCGTAGTTCAGGGCACTGATGGTGTTTCCTCTGCCAGGTGATTTGAGAACTCCTCACAGGTCCCCAGTGAGAGGCGGTGAGCGACTGTGTGAAGGAATGAGACAGCATGGGAGGTGGAGGAGGCTGGCGTCTGCACCCACCCTGCCCGAGAACGGGACAGTGGGGGATACGTGCAGGACAAAGTGGCCTTGCACCCTACTCCAGACTTCAGAGGCTGGGGGTGAGCATTCTCTGCCCCCACTCTGAAGCTGTGGCAGAGGAACCCAGCAGCAAAAGGACACGGAGTGCCCAGGGTATTCTGTGTGAAAGTCGCTGAGGCCGGAGACAGCTCTTCACATCCTGTGTCACTCAGGCCTTCCCCACCCTGTCTCCCTGCGGGGTCTCAGCCCCAGTCCTGGGCAGGGAGTGTGGGATGCTTAGGAGAGGGGTACAGGCTGAGCCTCAGGCACCCTTGCGGGAATCCATCCTGGGCCCCTGGCCCTGGCCAGAGAAGCTGGCAGATTGCCCAGCCACATCCAAAGGCAATATGTGCTCTGAGCACAGAGCCTGGCCGAGGACACCAGAGAGCAGGAGAGCGTGGGGGCCGTGCAGACACATGACAAGGCTTTGATAACACAGTCTACCTGCCATGTCTGAAAAATCAGGCGTGCGTCTTCCTGGCAGGGAATGCAATTTCCTGTTAATGAGTTGTGAGAGGTTGGAACAAGTTATCAGAGGGAGGCTGGGCCGACTGCTTCCCAGGGCAGCTGCCAGGAGATGGAAGCCAGGCCCCAGCCTCCTCCCTTCGGGGAGCTCAGCTATTTGGGGAGCATCTCTCAAAGGGCTGAACTAAAGCCTGGAGTGAGAGGCCCCAGCCTAGGCCAGGACCTGCTGGTGGATCTTGAGACCCTGCCAGGAGCTTCTCCAGGCCTTAGCTGCTGCACTTCCCTGCCTCAGCAGGGAATGGCCAGAGTCCCCTCCCTTCTGCAACCTTGGGCTCTCAGAGGGACCAAAGCCAATAACCCCGTGACAGACAGATCTCTGTGGTTCCTCGCTGCTTGCAAAGCACTCACGCTTGTCATCTTATGAGGCACTCACAACAATCTGTGTGAGAGAAACAGGCTCAGGGAGGTAAGTGCCCAATGTCATTCTGCCTGGTGGGTCTGTTGAGGGCAATGCTGGCTGCTGTGACAGATAAATCCAGAGACTTCAGTGGTTGGAGACAACAGATATTTCGTTTTTGCTCATGGAAAGTCAAATTGATGGTGGGGAGAGCTCCGTTCCCCCTGATGATTCAGGCACTCAGGGTGATGGAGATACCATCGTCTTCAGGTTGTAACCCCCAAGATTGCCTCAGCCTTGGAAGATGCACGAATGGTTTTTATGGGCCAGCCTCAAAGTGGTGTATGGAGCCTATGCCCACACCCCATTGGGTCCTGCGGCCCCACCTAGATGCAGAAGGGCTGGGAAATGCAGTTCCTGCCTGGACGGCTATTTCCTTTCAACAGCTCTGCCTAAGGAAGGAAAACGGGAGCAGAATCTTTCCTGGCGCAGTAGAGGGTATTACCCTCAAACAAAGGCTGGGGACCCCTAGTGAGAGTTTGGTCACCTAGGAGTCAGCAAGCGCCCAGTGTGGTCTGAGACCTGAAAGAAAACTCGCTGTGTGGCTCTGACCCCAGAAGGATTCTGGATCTCCAAATGCTGTTCCAGCCTTCTTGGCAGCCTCTTGCCCCTTCATTAGCTTCTAATGTACACGGGTGCTCATGGCCCAGCCCTGAGACACCCCTTTGTGGCTCCTCATGGCCCTCAACATAGAGACCAAACCCCTTGGCCTGCATTTGAAGTCTTTCCCAGGACGGCTCCAGCTGACTGGCCACATTGCTCCCCTCATTCCCCCCTGCCTAAACCTATGCTCCTCTCTGACCAGCTTCCTGCCTCAGGGCCTTTGCACATGCTCTGCTCGCTGCCTGGAATGTCCCCCCTGCTGCTCTCCACCCTGCAGGTTCCTGCTCATTCTTCCCGATCCATCACAGGTCCACGAGTCTTCCTAAGCAGAGTTAGCCACTCGGCCAGCATTTATTGAGAGCTTACTGTGTACCAAGCACTGCAGTAAAAGCTTCCCAGGAATTAACTCATTGATCTCCCAAGCCTACAAGGCAGGCATCCCATTTTCTCTTTTTTTTTTTTTTTTTTTTTTTTGAGATGGTGTCTTGCTCTGTCACCCAGCTGAAGTGCAATGGGGTGATCTAGCTCTGTCACCTAGGCTGGAATGCAATGGAGCGATCTCGGCTCACTGCAACCTCCGCCTCCCAGGTTCAAGTGATTCTCCTGCCTCAGCTTCCCGAGTAGCTGGGACTGCAGGCCCACCACGCCCAGCTAATTTTTATTTTTTTAATCGAGACAGGGTTTCACCATGTTGGCCAGGATGGTCTCGATCTCTTGACCTCATGATCTGCCCACCTCGGCCTCCCAAAGTGCTGGGATTACAGGCGTGAGCCACCGCACCGGGCCAGGCATCCCATTTTCTAGATGAGGAACCCAGGTCTGTGAGGAGTGTGTGTGAGGTCACACAGCTGCAGAGTGGCAAAGTCAAATTCCAAACCTTGTGGCTCACAGCCAGGCCTTAACAGCTGCATAAACTTCCACCTATTCTTAGCACCTGTCACAAGGCTTCATAATCATTCATTTACTTGCTGTTTTGCTGGGAAACTGCTTACTGTCTTTCTGCGAAAGCAGCTGCAGCCTCTGTAAGGACAGCGTCAGGCCTGATCCATCCTAGAATCTTCCTCACCACTGTCACCACCACCACCAAGGCCAAGGTCTGGGTGGTGATTTCCTCTCAAATCCCTTATCCTCTGAGAACTAGAAAGAGAAATTCCTCAGATTATGATCTGTCATAATCCCCTCCCTGCTTGCCTGTGAGTTTTTGAAAGTTACCCTGAAACTGTTTGAAAATGATCTCAGAGGCAGAGACTGGCCTTCTCCACGCATGATTAAGTACAATGGCTTTTTAATGATTTGAGCTGTGCCTTCTGTGGATTGACAAAAATGGATTATCATATATTTCTGAAAACCACACTGCCCAAATCAGATTTTTTATTTTTATTTTTTTTATTTTTTAGTTTTCTCAGCCGTCCTCGAAAACCTTAGCCGAGAATGACAAACACTCAGGGCTTTAATTGTTCAGTCACATGAGGGTGGTGCCTCCTGAGTTCCGAGAACTGCTCTCGCCGGGAAAGCCTTGAGACGCTCCTGGGGTTCGATCTTTAGGAAATTGAACTGTGTGTTTTCTCTGAAGCGGAGAGCTGTCTCCTGGGCCGTGGCACGTTTGCTGCATTTGTGAATTGTTTGGGCACTGAGGTCTGAAACAGAGGCAGCTCTTGCCCTGGAAGCATGCTCAGGGCTGTCACGACTGGATGAGGCCTGGCTTGGCTATGGGTGGGTGGACAGGGCAAGCGGTGGGGAAGGGGGGCCTCTCCCTGCGTGGGCACTTCCTCCTCCTTTTCACTCTCCTGCCAGACTCTGTGTGTGGAGTCCTGTACCCTTCACCTAATCCAACCCACCCACATCTGCGACAGGGTTATTGCTGGTACCTTGGACAGATGCAGACTCACTGCTGGCTCAGAGAGGTTAAGTCACTTGGCTGTGGTCACAGGCTGGTAAGCCACAGAGCCAAGGCACATAGTTTGACCAGAAACCTGTGCCTCCCCAACAATCACTGCTGCCTTTAAAAAATCAAATGAGGCCAGGCCTGGTGGCTCATGCCTGTAAGCCCAGCACTTTGGAAGGCTGAGGTGGACAGACCGTCTGAGCCCAGGAGGTTGAGACCAGCCTGGACAACATGGTGAAACCCCGTCCGTACAAAACAATTAGTCAGGCGTGGTAGCAAATGCTCATGTAGTCCAGCTACTCGGGAGGCTGAGGTAGGAGGATCACCTGAGCCCAGGGAGGTCAAGGCTGCAGTGAGCTGTGATCGTGCCACTGCACTCCAGCTTGGGCAACAGAGTGAGACCCTGTCTCAAAAAATAATAACAACAATAATAATAATCAAATGAGAGGCAGCTCATAGGTATCCTCTGTAGTCTATTTACATTTAAGGAAAACAAACAAACCTCATTGTGTATCCACTAGCACCAGTGACTTCAGTAATCTACATTATCTGCATTTCACAGAGGAGAGTGTTGAGGCTCGTGGGATAAGGTAGCTGACCAGAAGTCCCACAGCTAGTAATAGGCCAATTATGATTTTGTTCTAAGTCTACCTGATTGCAAAGTTTCTGCCCTACTCTGTCCTTTGTAGGAATCTGTCTCAGGCCCCTGCCTCCCTCTCTGTTAGACACAGGTAAGTCTGGCAAGGGGAAGCCTGAGTGGCTTCTGTGAGGTTCTGGAAGGGTCCTGTGGACCAAAGAAAAGGAAGGCTCTTGGTCTATAGGAGTGTAGGCTGATCCCCTCCTCTTTACTGATGCTGGGAGTAAACCAGGTGGATTCGTCATGGCCTGATGGAGAGAGGGCCACCTGTCCGGCCTGTGGTCATGCGTGCTCTGGGCTCCTGCTCTGGTCTATCTCAGGGTTAATTTACTATATATTTACTCCAAACCTACCATGCACCTGGCATCACACTAGGCTCTTTGGTGGTTCCAAAGATGCATCTGGCAGGATCTCTTCCTTCCAAGGCTCCCATCTGTCAGAGAAAAAGACCAACTCAGACCCTCCTATGAGTGAGCCTGGGCCAGGGGATCAGTGGTGGGTCCCAGAACAGTGTAGGTAAGAAGAGCCACCCCTCGAGGGCATGTGGGGAGGCTCCTGCAGAGGATGCCCAGGCTCCCAGGGAGAGGTGGCAGCTCTCTGCAAGGTAGTGCCTGCTGCGGGGGCACCTTGCTCCAGCCCAGAGGTGGGAGATAGGGTCAGGCTGAGCCACAGGCCCTCAGGAGGTAGCCTGCAGTCTCAAAGCCAAGAGTACTTCCCTGGGACCTTCTTGGGCCCTCCAAACCAAGCCCAGTCTCCCAAGTTGTGCAGGAATGGAATGGCATAGCAGTGAAGGGCAGAGCCACCAAGGCAGATAGCCGGAGTTGAGTTCTGGCTCCCTGTTCATCAGCACTGGGAGGTTTAGATGATTTTCGAAGCCTCAGTTTCCCCATCTGTAAAACAGGGGCAGGAATTGCACCCTCCTCCTCATGTGTTGTGAGACTTAAAAGAGGTGCTGCCTGTGGTGCCCTCAGCAACATGGTGTTGGCCTCCACGCAGGTTTACGTCTGTGGCATCTGGCATTTTGTGTGATCTCTAGCCCTCAGGATGGTTTGCAAGGTGGAGGTCTTGCTCCCACTGTGGAGGATGAGGAAACTGAGGGAGCTAGTAAGTGGTGGATCCAAGCATGGATTTCCAGGACTCAATCCATTCTGCTGGCCCACTGCCTGCAGCTAAGCCATCCCAGCAACCACAAAGACCCTCCCTGAGGCTCAGCGCCCTACCAGGCCCTCCTGGTACTGCCTCTGCTATCTCTTAATGTTTTGCAGGGGTGTATGGGACCTCTTTGATTTCCTTTCTTTTCCCCTTTCCAATAATCATCATTCATCTTGTTATCAGAGCCATGCATCTGCGCCTCTTGGCTGTGGTCCACAGACTGTGTTTGCCATGATCAATGCATAGCTCTGTGTGGCCACAATGTATACCCAAGACAGCACTGCAACCCTGTGCCCGTGGGCCCAGGAGGCTCTGGCACTGTCAAAAACAGCTGGAGCCTCCCCCAGGAGTTGAGGTGAGGCACCTGGCTCACATGCCCCCTGGTCTTGTTGAATTCTTCTTGTTCCTGGACTGGTAAACAGCTGCCCCCCACCTCCAGCTGCCTTCGCAGGGTCTCAAAGCACAGACCCAGGTGCTCCTGCCCCCGTCCTCCTCATCCATAAGTGCCTAGAGGACAATTCACCAAACCAAGATGGGTAGCTCTGGAGTCTACCCAAGATGGGCCCAGCCACTCATCATACAGCAGCCAGTCAGATCCAGTTCCTAAGCCATCCAGACCCCCTCTCCTGAAGCCCCAGGGCCACATGTGGTCTGGCCCCCACCCCCTCACTGCCCACTGCTTTCCGCCTTTCCCACTGCACACAACCCTTACCTCGGGATTTTCAATGTGCTGTGCATTCTGCCTGCCGTGCCCTTGGCCCCTTTCCTCCTGGGCCTCCTTCAAGCCTCTGCCCGAATGCTGCCCATCTCCTGGCTGCGTCCCCCACCTCCACCTAAATGGCGCTCCTCCATGGCCACTCTGTTTTTCTGCATCGCATGTGTTACATTTAGTTGTGTCTCTGCGGGTGCTTCCCCTCACTCCACTAGACTCCAGTGCCAGGCATACCCCAAGCACCCAAAAAATATATTTGGGATGAATGAATGAATGAATGAATGTTGAACAAATGACTTAATTCCTCTAAGCCTCAATCTTTGTCTGTAAGAGAGGGACAATGAGTTTTTATTTTTTATTTTTAATTTATTTTAATTAATTAATTTATTTTTGAGACAGAATCTCTCTCTGTTGCCCAGGCTGGAGGTGCCGTGGCACAATCATGGCTCACTGCAACCTCCACCTCCTAGGTTCAAGCGATTCTCGTGCCACACCCTCCCAAGTAGCTAGGACTACAGGCGTGCACCATCTCGCCTGGCTAACTTTTGTATTTTTAGTAGAGATGGGGTTTCACCATGTTGGCCAGGCTGGTCTCGAACTCCTGGCCTCAAGTGATCCACCCGCCTCAGCCTCCCAAAGTCCTGGGATTACTGGCATGGGCCACCACTCCTGGCCCAATGATAGAGTTTTTAAAAGATGGATGTGAAACAAACAGCACAGTGCCAGGCACAAAAGGATTGTTCTTAACTTCTGATAAGGAAGTGTTGGCTGGCATTTAGAATTCCACATTCCACAAGAAACTTTTTTGGGGGTGTCTACCCTGGGCCAGGATCTCAGAGCCTCATGGAGTCAGGGTCTGGCTCCCAGAACCTCACACCACAGAGGAATTGCCTCTGGCCAGGGCACTGGCTGTCAAGGAGGCCTCCTCACATAGAGGCAGTGCAGGGAGGGTGTCCAGTCCTTCACTCCGCAGATCCTGGCATGCCAGGAAGAGGAAACAGCTTGAGGAAAGGGCTGGAAGCTGGAGAGAATGGGCCACATGGACGTAGTAGTTTGCCTAGAATGTGGAACACATGAAAAGACAATGAAGACATAGGGGGCCAGTCGCGGTGGCTCACGCCTGTTTTCCCAGCACTTTGGGAGACCGAGACAGGTGGACCACTTGAGGCCAGGGATTTGAAACAAGCCTGGCCAACATGGCAAATCCCCACCTCTGCCAAAAATACAGAAATTAGCCGGGCATGGTGACACATGCCTGTGATCCCAGCTACTCAGGAGGCTGAAGCAATGAGAATCATTTGAACCCGGGAGGTGGAGGTTGCACTGAGCAGAGATCGCACCACTGCACTCCATCGTGGGCGACAGAGCGAGACTGTGTCTCAAAATGTGTATGTATGTATATGTGTGTGTGTGTATATATGTATATATATGTGTGTGTGTGTGTATGTATATATATGACATAGGACTATAAGAGCATTGTATCAGTCAACTATTCCCATAATAGGGTTGTATTATAACAAAGTATTCCACAGTGAGAGGCAGACCACAGTGAGTGTTTTTTGTTACTGCAGATAGGCTGGAATTTGGTTTATCTAGGCTGCATCTAGCTAGGTCCAAGTCTGCTCTGCACATATCTCATCCTTCCTGACCAGTGGCCATTTGAGGTTCATTCTTCTTATGGTGAAGCGTGGGAGCCTAAGAGAGCAAGCCCAGCCATACAAGCATGTTTCAGATCATGTCCACTAATCCCTGTGGCAGGTCTCATAGCCAAACCTAAGATCAAGGGCAGAGTTTAATTCCCCACCCACCATGAAGCCAAAGCAAGTTACATGGAAAAGCCCAAGGTTAACAGGATAGGGATATTTACTCCTCCCGAGGAGAGAGAGGGAGGGAGTGAAGATTTGTTGAACAACCATCTAATTTCCCCAGGCAAGTAGAGGCCAGAGTGTGAAGGGTCTCTGTCTGCTGTCAGGAGCTCACCAGAGCAGTAGCTGGACTTTGATGTCTGGTGGGATGAGCGGCAAAGGGCTCTGATTTTTGCCCTTCTCCCCGCTGAGGCAAAAAGAGTACTGCAGTCCTACTGGGTAGTTAAAATGCCCCAGTCCCTGCCCAGCTCAGTCCTGTCTTCCCTGTGACTCACGTTTTCTGCTTGCCTGGCACAAAGGCAGTACCTTCTCTGCTGGGCCAAGCATCTGCCAGGGCTCGTAGCTTTGCCAAGCCTGAGGGTGACTTTCTCTGTTGGAACTGAACCTTGTGATAACAGCCCCATGCATTGAGTACCTGCTGTATGCTGGGTGTGTCATTTTCTCTTGTAGTGAGTGCCTGCTGAGTGCTGGACAGTGTATGGGGGTTCTTTATATGTATTCATCCAAACTCATCACCATACCACCCTAAAAGGGAGACCTCATTGTCCCATTTTACTTTGTTTAACTTTTGTTTTTGTGGCAGGGTCTTGCTCTGTCGCCCAGGCTGGAGTGCAGCGGCGCCATCACAGCTCACTGCAGCCTCTACCTCCTGGGCTCAAGCAATCTTCCTACCTCAGCCTCCCAAGTAGCTGGGACCACAGGCACATGCCCCTTGCATTTTTTGTAAAGACAGGGTTTTGCTATGTTGCCCAAGCTGGTCTTGAACTCCTGGGCTCAAGCGATCCACCTGCCTAAGCCTCCCAAAGTGTTGTGATTATAGGCATGAGCCACTGCACCCCGGCTCATTATTCCATTTCACTGAGGGTACAAGAGGTCAAGTCAGTTGCCCAAGCTCACACAGCAAGGATGGATGAGGCTGAGATCAGAACCGGGTCTGTTTGGCTCCAAAGCCCATGTTCTCTTCCCTATCAAGGCCTCACAGGAAATGTAAAGGTCACGTGGCTAGAAGGTGGCTTCTGGTCACAGCTCTGCCCTGAGTTTTGTGACTTTGGAGATATCACTCCAGAATTCTGAGCTCCAGTTTTGAGATGAAAGCAGTTCAGAGCTTGCTCTACAGCACTGTCAGAGGGAGCTTTTAAACACAGGTTTCCAGATCAGACAGCACCCTCCGCTCTTGTTTAAAAACAAACATTAACATTTTACAAACACACCCTGTTTTCCAATGAGGAGCTGTGTCCAGCGGACTGCCTCAGTGAACTGTGTCCAGCCACTTGTCACAGGGAACCTCCTCCAGCTGTTGGCTGCGGTAACCATTCTCCAGTCAGCTGTGGCAGCAAAGCGTGGCATCTGCTCGGGAAGGGTGGAGAAAGCCATTAGTTCCACCAGGGCCCTGACATCTGTGGCTGCCCATTTCACCCCTTCAACAGGGATTTCCTTGGTAGCTGGCCACTACCGTGTGTGCTGTGTCTTCTCCGAGGCCCAGGGGCCTGGTAAAGTGTTGGAGACCCCCAAGAAAGAGCTGTTCGCATTTCCAGTCACCATTCATTCATTCATTCATTCAACAACCACTCGTTTCTGCCTTCTTTGTGCCCAGCCTGAGGATGGATGCCGGGGCCACTGGGAAGTGTTAGACCCAGCCACTGCACCCTAGGATTCACAGGCACCTACGCAGAGACATACAATATAGTGCACACGGTGCTGGGACAAAGTCACGTGCAGCGGAGTGGGTGGGCACCAAAGGAGGGCATGGTCAGTTCTGTTGGGCGGCTCAGGAATGTCTTGGGAAAAGGCTTAATGTATGAGCCAAGGCCAGAAAGATGAGTAGGTGTTTACCAAGCCAACTGCAAGGGAAGGCATCCCAGGCAGAGGGACCCATATCAGCAGGCACACCAGGGAGTCTGAGGAGCTGCTGGTGGTCTGATGTGGGTCGAGCATCACATGCAAAGAGAGCAGGACAAGAGGTGAGGCTGGAGAGCTTGCCACGGCTGGGACCATGGGCTCTGCACGCTGTGCCCAGGAGTTTGAACTTGGAGAACCGAGGCAGGGGTGAGGTTGAGGGTGGTTAAACAGGGCAGCGATGTGATCATTATGTGTTCATCTCTCATGCATCAGCCTCCAGTAAGAGCATTCTTTTGGGTTCCAGGAAGAGTCCCTAAAAAATATCTTTCCTTCCAGAGGCTTCAAGAAACCTTTGCCTGGGAATATTCAGCCTCAGAGCACAGTGCTATGTGACCCAGGAAATGGCCATCATGGGAAAATTCAAGGAAAATATTCCTGCTCAAGGAAAAAAAATTAAAACACAACACACGAAAAACAGACCAGATAGAAATGGAGAGGTCCCAATCCATAAATGGGTTTTATGCAGCCAGAAGACCTCATCCTACTAGACCATCTGGTTTTAAACAATAAACTTTGGGTAATGGGGATGGCACTTTAGTTAATCTTCCTAAAAACCCATGTGGCAAAAACATTCCAGTTACTATTGCTGTGTTGCAAATTACTCCGAAACTTGGGGGCTTAAAACAATTATTTTATTATGCGCACAGATTGAGCGGGTCAGTAATTCAGAAAGGGCACAACAGGGGACAGCTTGACTCTGTGCAGTCATGTAGAGGCTCTCAGCTGGGAAGGCTTGAAGGCTGAGGCTGACTCGACAGCTGGGTGCTGATATTATCTGGAAGCTTTTGAGTCATGCATTGCAATTGATGCTGGCTGTTGGCTAGAACCTCAGATGGGACTGTCAGTCAGAAAACCGACACATGGCTCTCTACGTGTTTTCTCCTTGAGAGCTAGCTATCTTGGGCTTCCTTACAATATGGTGGCTAGTTCCAAGATCCAGCATTCTGAGAGGCAGGAGGTGGAAGCTGCCAGTTTCTTAAGGTCTGGGCCTTAAGGTCAAGTCAGGCACAGTGGTTCACCCCTATAATCCCAGTGCTTTGGGAGACTGAGATGGGAGGATTGCTTGAGGCCAGGAGTTTGAGACCAGCCTGGACAACATAGTGAGACTCTCATCTCTACAAAAAAAATTTTAAAAGTTATTCAGGCATAGTGGTGCACTCCTATAGTCCCTGCTTCTTGGGAGGATGGCTTGAGCCCCAGAATTCAAGGATACGATAAACTATGATCACACTACTGCACTCCAGCCTGGATGACAGATCAAGAGACCCTATCTCAAAAAAATAAAGAAAAGAGCACCTCATCCTTTCTGCTTCATTCTGTTGATCCAGGTGATCACAATGGTCTGCCCAGGTTCAAGGGGAGGAGCCATGGGAGGTGTGTCAGTGTCACAAGAAAAGCTTTGTTCTTCTTGTGGGATAAGATACACCACAGCAGCCGCCTTTGAAAAGGTGGCCTGCCACACAGCACATGGGTTTCTGTGGATGCTGAGAAAAGCGTGTGTTGTTTCTTTACAGATTAAGAAAGATCTCTGTGGATTATCTCATTAAATTAAATGCAGCCATTAGTATGTGGCTCTGGGGATATTGTGGGAATAGGCTATGCCTTGGGTGATTTTTTTTCTTCTAAATGTTCTTCCTGGAGTTTGTGTTGCCAGCCTGACCATTTCTCTTTCCTAATATGATATCACATAAAAACCTCATCATCGTTAATAGGGCAGAGTCAGCAGGGTGGGATACAGACCACGATCCAGGGAGGCAGGCTGGCTCCTGGCTCAGCAGCTCCTCGGGAGGAGGTTCTGGGAACTGGAGGTTCATTTCCTTGTAGAGACTGACACGCTCCTCACAGAAAGCTTTGTGCAGGGCGAGGCTTTGGGCACACGTTGTCACCCTGGGCAGCCTGGTGGGAGGGTCTTTTTATAGTGGTGGCAGCCCCTGGAGTAGACGACCCTGCTCTGGACGTGGTCACCACAGACGCCCGTGCTGTGGGCTCATGTTGTTTAGCCCAACCCCTTACCTTTATTGCTTCCTAGGGTCAGACTGTAGCCAGGCACTGGGGGTTGTGAATGCGCCACAGCCCCCCCTTGAAGCCCTCCCCATTCAGTGGGAGGGGGCCTTTCTTTCCTAAATACTTACGTGCCCCCGTGGGGGCTGGACAGTGTTCTGGGCAGAGGAAGGTGACGGTGAACTGAGTTCTCCCCCGTAGGAGCCAACCCCTCAGGAGAAGACGGAGTGTCTGGGAGAGCAGATCCATGCGTGATGCCCGTGGTGATGAAGGCTGGGGAAAACCAGAGAGGACAAGAGGACAGCGAGTGGCAGGAACAGTTTCAGCAGAGTGGCCTGCAGCTGCCAGGGCCTAGGCAAGGAGCAGGATTTGGAGGCTGAAGTGGAGGCTGAAGGGACAGTGCGCAGTCAAAGTGGAGGAGGAGAGGCAGTGAGGGAGCCAGGGCAGATCACAGGGCCCCAGGGATGGGAAGGACTAAGGCTTTCAACTCTCAGTCAGATGGGAGCCAGGGGGGGGTTCGAGCAGAGGAGTGGCATGATATGACTTGAATTTTGTTGTTGTTGAGACAGAGTCTCGCTCTGTCGCCCCGGTTGGAGTACAGTGGTATGATCTCGGCTCACTGCAAGCTCTGCCTCCTGGGTTCACGCCATTCTCCTGCCTCAGCCTCCCAAGCAGCTGGGACTACAGGCGCCCGCCACCACGCCCAGCTAATTTTTTGTATTTTTAGTAGAGACGGGGTTTCACTGTGTTAGCCAGGATGGTCTCGATCTCCTGACCTTGTGATCCGCCCACCTCGGCCTCCCAAAGTGCTGGGATTACAGGCGTGAGCCACCGCGCCCGGCCGACTTGAATTTTTAAAAAAATCTCTCTGACTGCCACACTGAGGACAGATGGGTGGGGTGGGGGAAGAGGGAAGGGCAAGGGTAGATGCCAAGGGGGCAGGGAAATACTAAAGCCAGTGGAATAAATGCAAGAGAGAGGAGGTAGCTGGGTTAAGGCAGTAGCACGGAGGAGGTGAGGTGTGGACAGTGTCTTGAAATCTTACAGAGACAGAGCCAGCAGGAATTGCTGCAGGACTGGATGAGGGGGTGCGAGACAGCGTCAAGGGTTGGGGGCCACAGCTCTTGGGAGGAGGACATTGGCATTAATCAAGATGAAGAAGATTGGAAGGAACAGGTCTGGAGGAAGGCGTGGGATTGGCTTTCAGATAGTGAAACATGAGATGCCTGAAGACCTTCAAGTGGAGATGTGCATGCAGAGTTAGATATGTGAGTCTGGGGTTTGGGGACAAGGTCTTGGCAGGACACTTAAATCTGGGGGTCATCAACATGTAGATGGATTTTTTTTTTCTTTTCTTTTCTTTTTTTTCTTTTCTTTTTTTTTTTTTGAGACGGAGTTTCGCTCTTGTCATCCAGGCTGGAGTGCAGTGGCACGGTCTCAGCTCACTGCAACCTCCACCTCCTGAGTTCAAGCGATTCTCCTGCCTCAGCCTCCCAAGTAGCTGGGATTACAGGTGCCTGCCACCATGCCCAGCTAATTTTTTGTATTTTTAGTAGAGACAGGGTTTCACTTTGTTGGCCAGGCTGGTCTCAAACTCCTGACCTCATGATCCACCTGCCTTGGCCTCCCAAAGTGCTGGGATTACAGGTGTGAGCCACTGTGCCTGGCCGATGGATTTTAAGATTTGAAATCACTAAGAGAATGATGGACAGAAAAGAAGCCCAAAGACAGAGCCCCAGGGCACCCCAGTCTTTAGAGGTCAGGAGATGAGGAGGAACCAGCACAGCAGACTGGGAAGAAGCCATTCCAGGGTAGAAGGAGAAGCAAGAGGAAGATTGGCAGCCTGAAGGCCAAGATCCAGTGAGGAGCCAGGATCCATGACACCAGGAGACCAGCCTGGCTCCTGCCCTCCTGCCGTCCCACTGTGGGGAAGACACAGATGCAGACTATAGTCCCCACTATTATAAAGTGACAGGGACAGGGAAACGCATGAGTCCATTAGCATGAGATGAGAATGGGGGAAGGTGGAGGTGCACAGTGTAGGGGCCTAGAATGTAGACATGGGGGGCTGGAGAAGATCCTCTCATAGAGAAAGGGCTCTAAGCCGGACGTCAGAAGGTGAGATCACATGCATGGCTTTGTGGGTAATGAGCCATTTGCGGTGGGCCCTAGATTTCCACAGGAGAAGGTGGGATGGGGAAAGGCAGTTCCTGGCAGAGTTTGTAGAAAAGTCATAAAAGTAGCGGTGTGTGAAGAGGCTGCAGGAAATGGCAAGTAGCCCATTTGGGTTTGGGGTTCTGACCTTTGGGATGCTTGGAGACAAGGCTGGAAGGTGGGGAGGGGTATGAGAAAGGCAGTGGGAGCCCTTGACCTCAAGAAGCTCACAGTCTAGTTAGGGAGGCAAAGCCCCACAGTGCAGGGAGATGGTGGCGGGTGTCCAAGAAAGTGCTGTGGGCACTCTCAGGGCAAGCAGAGGTTAGCTAGTGGAACCAGGTCAGGCTGCCCCTGGGAGGCAGACCTTGAAGAACATGTTGGTGTTGAACATGCCAAGATGCACGGAGAAGATTTCTTGGCAGAGAAGACCACACATGCAAAGGTGTGGAAGCAGGAGCTTGCACCCCTTCCTGCATGGGCACTGGGGAGCCATTGGCGGTTCCTGAGCTGGGGGAGAGACCCAAGTTGGATCTGGATCTAGGGTGGATAAGAGGTAAAGGGAAGGGGTCTTGGAGGTAGGAGCACCCTTTTGGAGGCAGCTACACAACGAGATCAGGTAGTGATGGCCTCGGCAGCAGATACATATGGGACCTATGGGGCGGTTTTCCTTTAAGTTGGGCCAAGGATTTTTGCAGGCTGCAATCTCATACTCACATTGCCCTGCAGGGGTGAGGGAGAGGGCCGGGAATGCAGTTGCAACCCAAGGCCTCACTGACCCAGGAAGATTTTTGTGGAGAGGCTGCCCAGGGCCAGTGGGGGCAAGGAGGGCCGCGTGTACTCACTATCATGCCAGCCCCTGTCCATCAACCTGTCCCATTTAACCCTCCCAGCAGCCTTATGGGGCAGGTCTAGTGTCATCCCCATTTTGCAGATGAGGGAAATGAGGCACAAGAGGTAGAATGGCTTGCGCTATTGCACGGCTAGGGTGTAAGAGGCCAGGATTTGAACATGCATCTCCCTGACACCAAAGGCAGCCTCTTAGCTATGTGTGAGGTTGCCTTGCAGAGGCTTTATTCAGTAGCCAAAGGTCCGAACCCTCCCAAAGGAAAGGATCAAGAGGGTCTCCCCGACCTCGTTGCCCTTCCTCACTCCCTGGCCAGGCTGCTATTTCAAAGTGAACTAAGGGACCCCAGAAATAAGACCAATGAACTGATTTATCAAGCACTTAGTCTGTGCCAAGCATATAGAATGTATTTATCAGATGTATCTAGGCCAGGTGTGTATATGATGTATTTATCCTGTCTCAGGAACCTGCAGTGGCTCCCCAGTGCCCTGGTCCAGTGGTCTTAACCTCATTTCACAGATGAGAACTTTGATGCTTAGAGCAGATGTGTTGCCCATAACGGGATTTGAACGCCGGGCTGCTGATTCCTGGGTCTGTATTATTTCTAAGACACCTCACTGCCTTCTGCACTGGCAGGAAGGGGTGAACCCATGGCTTCAGAACTGGAACAGGAAAGTGGACCAACATGGAGCCCGCCCCAGCCGCAGCCCTAGGGAAGCGTCCAAGCTGGCTCTTTGTATATAAATCATGGTCTGTTTACTGAACAGGGAGTGTGTCTTTCCTCCTGGGGAGCTGCCCCAGGGTGGCTGCAGGTGCAAATAGGGTTGAATTCAGGATAGGGCCTTCTCTCCTGCCCAGCCTGACCGCTGGGTAACCTCTGGCCTGGAATGAAAGGCTTTCCAGTAAGTGCCTTGCTGGACTGCAGCTCAGCCATGTGCCAGGTGGGAATGGGGGTGGGAGACCAACCAAGAGAAGGATTCAGGAGCCTGAGAGCAGGGGCAGGAACTTGCCAACAAATCTCTTAGCAAGCTGCTTTCTCAGCTGGCCGCATAGAGCGTCCCCAGGGACGTCACAGGGCAGAGCTGGTCACGAGGAGCCCTGGCTGCCCTCCCAGCCTGATCTAGAGGAAGAAGGGCGCATGGGGTGAAAACACCAGGGAGCCCAGGGCAGGATTCAGAAATCAGACCCTGCGGCTGCCTGTCCCCTGGCCTTGAAGGACACACGGCCTGGGCCTCTCTTGATCCGTAACTGATCCGAGTGGGTGGGGTGGGGTGGGTAATCAGATCTGCAACTGTTTTCACAGAGAACTGAGCGACCCTGCCATGCCCCATGTGTGGAAAACATTCCACTTGGCCTGGGGCCAGGCCAGTCCCCCCTTGGTCTAGACTTGAGTGTGTCCCATCCCCTCTCTGGGGTCTTCATCTATGACAATGAAGGGGTAGGGGCAGCAGGATCCCCCAAATTCCTCCAGGCCCTTCAAACGTCTGGTTTGAGGTCCCGTGATAGAACAGGAAGGGGCCTGAGCTGCAGCCAGGAGCGCGGACACCAGGCCTGCACCCTGTGTGCCTTGCTCAGTCCGCCTGGGCTCCTCAGTGCCTCCCTGCTTGAGCACCTCGAGAGGGTGAATAAGGCCCAGGAACTCCGTTCAGCCCTGCCACCTACAGGGGAAGCAGCTGGGATGAACCAGCAAAGGATCAAGTCTGTTTGGCTTTGGGATGTGTTTTCCTACCACTCCTTAAGCGTGGGAGGGGCTGACATTCTGGAAATTCACTTCAGCCCAAACAGGGAAGCCATCCCAGGATGCAGTGCTGAGTCCCTCCAGCCTTCTCCTCCCTCCTTGGCAAACTCCCTTCTGGTAATAGATTCTCCGACCTCCAGCCCATCCCAGGACACAGGGCTGGATCCCTCCAGCCCTCTGCTCCCTCCTTGGCGAGCCCTCCCTTCTGGTAATAGATTCTTCCACCTCCAGCCTCATCTTCCTCCTAACTGCTCCCTCCCTCTCACTCTCACTTCCTTTCTTTTTCCTGGCCGTGTGCTTTTTCAGACCTTGCCTGGCCTAGAGAGGTGGTTAAGTGTGTGAATTTCAGGATTCTCTTCCTCAGTCAACACAAGTGAGCAGTTAGGAAGCCCTCATTAAGGAGATTAGAGGCTGACTCTGAATTCAGGAGGTGCCGCAAAGCACACACTGCAGACTCAAGTGGGCTCAACAGGCTCCAGAGTTTCCACTGCGGAAGGTGGAGCCTGTGACTTTCAATGTTTTCAGCCTCTGCAGGGAGGACACTGAAGGAACAATCACTCCTGTTAGGGTTGCACTCTGGTCCCTAAAGGAAATTGCTGCTGCCTGCAATGACTCCATAGTTGTAAGGAGTTGATGGGAGACGCCACCTCTTTCAGGAAGCCCTTCAGATAGTACCAGGCATGTCTCTTTCTCCCTCCCCTTCACCTTCAGTTTCCTGCACTGAGTGCAGAAGGCTCTGGTTGTGCCCGAGGGTGTCTTCCTCATTACTTTTCTGTCTGGTTCATGGGATGGAAAAGTATCATTTTGCACTTATGTCAGCCTTTACTCCCAGGACAGGTGCCTGATGCCCAGTGGTAGGGGCCAGGCCTCGTAGTTCGTTCATGCACTAGAATGAGAATGGCCACAAATTTTTGCTTTGTGCATTTGTTTGGTTTCTTTGCCCAAATTTTCTTTCCTTTTTTTTTTTTTTTTAATGGAAATAAGTTTCTGGTTATAAAAAAGTAACCCATGAGCTGAAAAAATCAAAAATCACTTGTAATCCCGGCACTCAGAGGTAGCCACTGGGTCATTCTATCCAGACTTAGTTCTGTACACTTATACTTTGATGTACAATAAGAATTGTATTATTTTTTTTCTTCTTTGCAATTTACTTTAAAAAAAGAAAAGAAAAACACAGATCCCATGGATGTCTCCCCAGGTAAATAGGCACAGGTCGACCCCACCTGTGTGGATGACTGTATGGTATCCTATTTTCTATTTGAGCCTCAGTTCACCCTCTATTAGCTACAACTAATCTTGAAGAGACAGAGGATTGGCACGGTTATGATTTTTGGGCCAGATGCGGTGGCTCATGCCTGTAATTCCAGCACTTTGGGAGGCTGAAGTGGGCAGATCACTTGAGGCCAGGCATTCGAGACCAGCCTTGGCCAACATGGTGAAACCCTGTTTCTACTAAAAATACAAAAATTAGCTGGGTGTGGTGGCATGCGTCTGTAATCCCAGCTACCTGGGAGGCTGAGGCACGAGAATCACTTGAATCCAGGAGGTGAAGGTTGCAGGTTGCAGTGAGCTGAGATAGCACCATTATACTCTGGTCTAGGTGACAGAATGAGACTCTGTCTCAAAAAAAAAAAAAAAGATTTTTGTATGCCAGGCTGGGTGTGGTGGCTCACGCCTGTAATCCAGCACTTTGTGAGGCCGAAGTGGGTGGATCACTTGAGGCCAGGAGTTCCAGACCAGCCTGGCCAACATGGCAAAACCTCGTCTCTACTAAAAATACAAAATTTAGTTGGGCGTGGTGGTGAGCACCTGTGGTCCCAGCTACTCGGGAGGCTGAGGTTGGAGAATCGCTTGAACCTGGGAGGCGGGGGTTACAGTGAGCCGAGATCACACCACTGTACTCCAGCTTGGGGGACAGAGTGAGACCCTGTCTCAAAAAAAAAAAAAAAAAGAGTTTTGTATGCCAAAGTAGAGAAAAGTGGGTGGCTGACTGGCACTGATAGTTGACGCGCTGACCAATAGAAGAGTGGACCGAGGTCTGGGAAGTGGCACAGCCTGAGCCCTTGGTTTCTGGCCGCTCTTTTCTGCCCTGAGGAGGAAGCAGCCCATGGTGGGGACTCTGGGTCTCAGCCTCAGCTTCGATGGTGGCACTGGAGTCCGCCTGGATGGTGCCTGAGGTCAGCCTTTGCTGCCGAGCCTGCGCTGGCGTTGGAGGGGCCCTGGGAACAGTGGCTTTTCCAGTTGGGGAAAAGAGAAGGATGGCCCTGGGTCACACCCTCCATGCTCTGTGCCTGCAGGAGGCCTCAGTGGGGCGACGGTCATTGACTCCCTCGACACCCTCTACCTCATGGAGCTGAAAGAGGAGTTCCAGGAGGCCAAGGCCTGGGTGGAAGAGAGCTTCCACCTGAATGTGGTGAGTCAGAGGCCCTCGGGGGGGGGGCCAGAAGAGGCCCAACAGCCAGCTTCACCCTGTCATCTGAGACCCAGAGATGTTGAGGGTCTCGCCCAAGGCTGCACAGCCCAGCAGTCTCAGAACCGGGGCTGCCGTGCACTCTGTGCTGAGTCCCTCCCTTAAGACAGCCTTGAGGTGGGGACATCTTCCCCAGTCTAGCATCCTCCCTAGGGAGGGGACACCACCACAACCATCCGTCCCCTCCCTGCAAGGTCAGTCATTGCTCATCTGGGGCACATTGCTCCCACCCTGGACGGCCCCCCCAGGGCTGGATCTGTCACACAAAGCAGCGGCAGCAAGTGGGGAATGGCTTTGTGGAGGAGGGAAGTGGCTCATCTGCTCGGAGCTGCTCCAGCCTTGAGCCTGCCCTGCACTGGCCTGTTGAGATGGCTGGGTGGGGTGGGCGTGGGGTGGGTGGTACACCTCCCTTTGCAGGCCCATGACCAGGCCTGGGACCTCTTGGTCTCCAGCCTTGCAGTCACACTTGCTCAGGGACCAGGGCCTTGCAGAGGGGATGGTCCTGTGTCTGGATGGCACAACAGCCTTGAACACCAGACCCCACCATGTTGATCCCTCAGTCCAGACTAAAGCAAGGCATGCATCCCAGAGGTGAGCTCCCCACGGAGAGAGGCTATTTACATGGACTTGGGGAGTAAGCAATGGAGACCGGGAGGGGAGGAGGGGCCGCATCCAAGCACACACCAGCCTCCATGTGGGCTCCAGGAGTGCCAGGTCCTGCTGCAGACAGGTCTGGGACCGGCTCCTCCAGCTCCTGGCAGCAGCAAGGCCCCTGCCTCCTTGAGAGACAGTTTGCCAGCACAGGGCAGGGCGGAGAGTCTGGGAGAGCCTGGGAATGCAACACTTTAGGGGAGCTTCCCTGGAGACAGAGGCCTCTGGAGTCCTGGCTGCCCTGCACCTCTTGGAAAAGTCATTGACCCTCCCTGAGCCTTGGATTCCTCAACTATACAATGAGAATGGTGACAACAGCAACGATATTAATAATGCCTAACTCATAGGCTTATCATGAGAATTAAATACAGTGGAGAGTTGTAGCCACATTTTATAACACTGTGAAGTCTGATGCTGGTGTAAAGTGAGGTCACCCTTGTCATTATTAGGATGACTTTGAGGCTTGTTAACACTTCTGGTTGTTTGTGTGAGGCCAAGGAAGCTGAGAATCCTCCATTACCCGTCTTTGGGTTGGAGAAAGATGGAGGAAGGAGAAGGAAGGAGTGTCCCCCTAGGCCTTCCTTGTCCCCTGTGTAGACAGTGGCTCTTTGGGATACAGAATGGGCTCAGGCAGCCACCCACAGTGCCCTAGGAACCGGGGAACACTCAGGCAGGTGGGGGAGGCGAGGAAATGTCCCTGGAAGAAAGCAAGGTGGGGTCACTCGACCTCGAACCTTGACTTTCTCATCTGAGAAGTGGGAATGATGACCCTTGCCACACTCTGACCTCACTGAGCCCTGGGAGGCTGAAAGGGAGCGGTTTTGCAGGTGCTCTGTGGGTGGAAGAGTTCCCCCAGGTTAACAGATGAGCACTGCTGTTCTCAGTGATAAAGACAGTGGTGTTCAAAGCATGCTGGGGGAACCCTCCGGGGCAAGGAGGGTGACAACAGGCATGTCCGGCTATGGGCAGGCCTCTCTCTGCAGCGCCCCTGTGTCCCATCTCCACCCTGCATGGGAGGGGTTGGCAGCCCTTTTCTGCAGCTGAGGAAATGGGGCAGGGAAGGGCTGCACATCTTTCCTGAGGTGCCAAAGCCAGGTCCGTGGCTCAGGTGGGATTTACCCCAGATCTGGTCCTGGCGTGATGCTCCAGCACCCCTGATTTGCAATCCCAACTTAGGAAAGAAAATAGAAATGATTAAGGCAAGTATGGGCATGCCCTGTGCGCTCTGAGCTGAGGGCCCAAGAAACTGCTGCTCACTGAATACGCAGCTGCCAGGCCCCTCCTTCTTAGCCCCAGCCTGTCCCTGTCTGCCCCACAGCCTCCTCAGAGAACCAGGGAAGGGCCTCGCTGTCTTCCTGCTAAGCCCTGGGGTCTCCCTGGGAAGGAGAAGTAGCCTGACCAGAGCGGGCTTCGCCTCCCCTCAGTCTAAGCTCCAGCCAGCAGCTCTCCAGGCAGGTTCTGGCGCTCCTTGGAGCACAGCCAGGCATCACTTTGCTGCCATTGCCTTGGCAAGGGCTGGGGAAGGAAACCAAGCCCAGCATTTATTTGGAATGCTGGAAATTGCAGGAGCTCTGCCAGGCAGGTGCTGATTCCTCTCAACTTTTGTTATGAAAACCACCACCACCTTGCCTGGCTCACCAGAGCCGGGCACAGGTACGGGAGGAGTATCAGTGGCCAGGGTGACCTGTCTCAAGGGTCTGCATCTTACAAGTGTCCCCACTGTCCCCCTCCTTTCTGTCCTGCAGAGCGGAGAAGCATCCTTGTTTGAGGTGAACATTCGCTACATCGGGGGACTCCTCTCAGCCTTCTACCTGACGGGAGAAGAGGTGGGTTGGCCCTTCACGACCCCTGGACTGTCCAGTCTGGAAAGGGCTTTGGAGAACATCCAGTCCTTCCCCCTCAGGCCACCCATGGGGAAAGAGACTTCAGGGGGCAGGGATGGGCCTGGGGCCGCCCAAGTCCGCCCCTGAGGGCCTGTTTTCCCTCCGACCATCCCTCCCCTCCCTGCTTAATCAGTCATTGCTTATGGTGGGCATGTTGCTCCCACCCCGGACAGCCCCCCAAGGCTGAATCTATCACACAAAGCAGCGGCAGCAAGAGGGGAACGGCTCTTCCTCCTTTACTCTGATGCCCCCATTCTGCTGCCCAGGTGAGCCCAGCTGACTCCCACGGGTGCTTGTACGTTCTCTGAGAGCAGCAGCTGGGTCCACACAGCATCCGCTCGGATCCCACTCAGCATCCAGCAGACACGTGGGCTGCTTTTCACGGGTGTTTGTTCTCAGGACTGATAAAGCCAAGACCAAGACCCCCAGGCCTTGTCCTCCACAGCCACCCCTTGCCCTCCCCTCCTGGGCCAATCACCAGCCAGACACCTGCTCCAGGTCTCACGGGGCAGCAGGTGAGGTGGGGCAGCCACTGCTGTATCTGCGAGTGTCAGGCCTTGCCCCCAGGTGAGCTGTGTTGGCTTCCACAAGGAGGGCTGGGAAGTGCACGCTGCAGGAAGGCAGAGTTGGTGCAGTCAGGAAACCTGGCCCTCACTCCACGCCACCCTCACCTACTCATGGGCTTAGCGAGCTCCTTGTCCCACCCTGGGCCTCACCTCCTTCCCCAGCATGGATGGTTCTGATACCCCTTCGCTCAAAGAGCTCTTAGGACATGGGATAGGAAGAAAAGTGTGGGGCCCCAAGGCTGACGGCTCCAAAGTCCATATTCTCCTCCCTGCAAGAGAATTTTGAAAACCACAGAGCTCTATAGAAATGGGAGGCTTCTTCATCCCCCATCCTGAGCTCCAGTGAAAGCACAGCCCAGATATCTGGTGGCGAGGTTGGCTGAGTCCCCAAAACATCAGTCATTGGTCAGTTCTGTTCCCCATTACTCAGATAGGCTGCCGTGAGGCTGGACGCCCCACTGCTCTGACCACCCAGAGACAAATAATGATGCCTGCCCCCCCGCCACTCAAGAAGCCATAGAGGTGAGGCGGGCAAGCCACAGAATAATCCCTCTTCACCTCCACCACTGCTGTCTGGAAAGTCATTTCCACTTTCCTTCATCTGTGAAGGTGCCAGGGGCTGAAGTCAAGGGTTTCGAGGCAACAGGTGGGCGCCTTATCTCTGCAGTTGCTCCAGGCCTCTCTCCATCGAGCATAATCTCCTCAACAGAGATTAGCGCTTGTACCAATTTGTCCCCAAATAATTGCAGATGGAAGCCCTCGGCTTTGAGCCACCCGATGCCTGAATTTCATTTGAAAACTCCAGGACAGGAAAATGACAGAAGGAGCAGAAAAACATCCATGTTCTTCAAGGCATGTGCCCAGCCTCCTTGCTTGGCCGTGGTCAATGGAGATGGCCTGCAGGAAGGAAGAGGGGAGGACACAACTGAGGACTCCCGGGGCGGTTTGGGGGTGAGCAATTCAGGAAAGAGTTGATGGCTGTTGAGACACATTGCCTCTTCCTTCCTTCCCTCTCTTCCATCCATCTTTCCTCCCTACCGTCCATCTTTCCTTCCGTTCTTCCTTCTTTCTGTCCATCTTTCCTCCCTTCCCTCCCCACTTTCCATCCATCTTTCCTTCCATCCTTCTATCCATCTTTTCTTCCATCCTTCCATTCATCTTTCCTTCCATCTATTTTTCCTTCCTTCCATCTATCTTTCCTTCCATTTTTCCTTTCCTTTGTTCATCTTTCCTTCTGTCCTTCCTTCCATCCATCTTTCCTTCCATCCTTCCTTCCCTTCGTTTACCTTTCCTTCCATCCTTCCTTCCATTTATCTTTCCTTCTGTCTTATCTTCTTTCCTTCTCCTTCCATCCATCTTTTCTTCTGTCCTTTTCTCCTTCCATCCATCATGCATCTTCCCTGCCATTTTTCTTCCCTTCCTCCCTTCCCTCTTCAAGGGCATCTGTGGTTCTGAGAACTTGCTTTGAGGCCTCAACTTCCGAGAAGGCACCAGCAGCTCAGCTTTCCAGAACATAGACTAGATAGTGGGGTGTGGACAGGAGCACCTGTGACTTGAAAAACAGCTCAAAAGGCTCAAGGAGACGCCAACGTGGCCAGAACCCTTCGGTGGCCAGGCAGGCTCCTGTGCCAGTCAGTGCAGCACCTGCCATCTGGCCACACCTTACTGATTTGTCCCCCGAACACCTCCCTGAACCAGATGCCATGCTGTGTTCCTCATGTGCTTTCTCACTGGAGCCTCGGATGGCCCCGTCAGGTGCATGTTATCACCAATTTGCAGATGAGGAAACTGAGACTTAGAAGCAGTAACTGGCTCTGGGTCGCACAGTCTCTGAGGGCTGTGTTGGCCCTGACTCCTGACCCTGTGGCCTTTGTGCTATGGGCCTGGATCACAGCCTGGCATGGCATCACTGCTTGTCACCAGGGCTCAGCCACACTAGACTGAGGCCTCCCTCTTCTCTTAGTCCTTGAGCTCACATGCAGTGGGTGCCTGTTGGGTGGATCTTTCCATTCTTAAAATTTCCCACAAAGGTTTGTGGAATGAAGGGTGAAGGAGACCCCACACTTTTCTAGGCTGAGGCCTTTCTTTGCTTAAGATGAAGCTTCAGAGGGAGACCCCCTGCTAGGTAGGCCAGTCCTACCGAGAGCCAGTGCCCATGGGAATAACTTGCATAACCACAGCTGCACACGTGGTGTTGGCACAGCACTTCATAGTTTACAAAGCACATTCATTTCTCTGCATCCTCTCATTTGATTTCCACAAAGACCCCTGCAGCAGCGGGGCACGTGCCACCATTGTGTTGTGCGGATGAGGAAACCAAGGTGCAGTGAGGTTTCCTTCCCCCTCCCTTCTCCTCCACCTGGCTATTTTTGTATTTTTAGTAGAGACGGGGTTTCACTTTGTTGGCCAGGATGGTCTCGAACTCCTGACCTCAGGTGATCCACCCACCTCAGCCTCCCAAAATGCTGGGATTGTAGGCATGAGCCACCGCGCCTGGCCTACAGCATCGTTTCAATAGCTGCATGGTATTTTGTTGCATGGAGCCATTATCTAACCACTTTCCTATTGTTTGATATTTAGAACACTTCCAGTTTTTCCCACTATTCTAAGGGGCGCACTATAGCCACACAGCTGCGAAGTGGAAGGATCCGCACTTGGGGCCTGACTCCCAGCCCTGCGCCCTTCCCACCTCACAGAATGCAATTCCTACTGGTTTCTCTCACCCCTGTTCTGGAACTGTGGCCACTAGGCTGTATCTCTGCGTTGGAGAGATAGCTTGGTGTCCTGGAAAAGAGCCCCTTAACAGCTCCACAACCTTGGGCAAGTTGCTCCTCTGAGACTCAGTTTCCTCATCCTCACAGTGGGTCAGCGCCTTCCCCACAGGCTGTTGCAAGGGCTGAGGCCGGGCACGCCTGTCCGCACACATTCACTCAGCATCCTTCCGGGGACAGCTGAGACCTGCAGTGCCAGCCAGCAGCAGGGCCTTCAGAGGAGGGGATGTGGTTTGCTGGCAGAGAGGAGCATCTAAGAAGTGTTAGTTCAGCATCCCCAGGGCTGAGGGCAGCCAGACGGCTGCGTGGAGCCTCAGCATCTGGGCTGTGGTTCTGGTGGGTTCCTTTGTTCACCTTGGGCAGCCTCCCTGGGGGCAAATGAAGAGATAAAGAGCCTCAGTGCGACCAAGGGCCTTGAGAGCCCTTTGTTGTTACTAAGCCTGGCTGTGCACCAGAATCCCAGAGAGCAGATCTGTCTGTCATTCTGGGCTTTGGAATCTGAATCCTAGACCAGCTCCCCAAGGGATCTGCTGGGGCTGGTCCCTGTGCCCGCTTCTGGGCCCCTCTGTCTGGCACTAGACATTCTCATCTTCTCTGACCCATCACTGCCAGACGCAGCGCAGCCCCTCCCTCCCACGAGAAGAAAACCACCCCCACCTCAGAGACCTCAAGTCCACATCCCTTTTAAAGTGTCCTGAAATTCCCCTCCCACTGCATTCCCTACACAGCTGCCTCGGCAATTTCTAATTGTCGGGGAGCCGGGGCAGGACTCAAGAAGGCTTTGTTTTGCAAGGACCACAGGAGGTCAGCAAACTGGGCCCCCTCAAGCTCCAGAAGTGAAAAGACCTGTGTATTCCCCACTCTGAGTGGTTTCCTAGGGGCTTGTGTCTCATCTTTTAAAAATAAATAACATTTATTGTGGCTGTTCTTTTATTATGAAAATCACAGAGGAAATAGAGATGAGCCAAAAGAAAATAAAAATGATCCATACACTTAACCCCCTAGAAGGCCATTATTAATATTTTGTTATATTTCTTTCCTTTCTTCCACGTCCACGGGATCTTTACCAAAGTTGAATTACTCCGTTTTGAAATGTATTTCTCTTAATAGATTATAAACCCTTTCTTTGCTGTTAATATTCGTCTACAGCAGCATTTTATTTTATTTTATTTTATTTATTTTTGAGATGAGCTCACTGGAACTTCTGCTTCCCAGGTTCAGGTGATTCTCCTGCCTCAGCCTCCCGAGTAGCTGGGATTACAGGCGCCTGCCACCACGCCCGGCTATTTTTTGTATTTTTAGTAGAGATGGGGTTTCTCCATGTTGGCCAGGCTGGTCTCAACTCCTGACCTCAGGTGATCCGCTCACCTCGGCCTCCCAAAGTGCTGGGATTACAGGTGTGAGCCACCGCGCCCAGCCCACAGCATCGTTTCAATAGCTGCATGTGATTTTGTTGCATGGAGCCATTATCTAACCACTTTCCTATTGTTTGATATTTAGAACACTTCCAGTTTTTCCCATTATTCTAAACAGTGCTGGAGTAAATAAGTCTTTTTTTTTTTTTTTTTTTTTTTTGAGACGGAGCCTTGCTCTGTCACCCAGTCTGGAGTGCTGTGGCCGGATCTCAGCTCACTGCAAGCTCCGCCTCCCAGATTCATGCCATTCTCCTGCCTCAGCCTCCCGAGTAGCTGGGACTACAGGCGCCTGCCACCTCGCCCGGCTGGTTTTTTGTATTTTTTTTAGTAGAAATGGGGTTTCACCGTGTGAGCCAGGATGATCTCGATCTCCTGACCTCGTGATCCGCCCGTCTCGGCCTCCCAAAGTGCTGGGATTACAGGCTTGAGCCACCGCGCCCGGCCATAAATAAATCTTTACAACATTCTCGATTATTTCTTCAGAATAAATTCCCAGGCAGGAAACAGCTGGGTCAGAAGGTCACAGGTCCTTTTGAATTAATCAGACATCTCAGAACAGTTTGAAGGGGTCCGAGCCTCAGGCAGGGGCCGTGACGCCTGGGATCTCCCTGTGGCTCCCTTGCTATCCTGTGGGTGGTTGAGGATAAGCTACTCACCCTCTCCCTTCATTTCCCGTCTGTGAAATAGGAACGGTGGGCAGGATCAGGATGTCAAAGTGGGACAGGCCTGTCCACTGCTGTTATGCAGGAAGAGGGAAACTGTCGCCCAGGAGGAAGTGGTCTCTGGAACCTGAGGGTGGTATTGGCTCCCAGTCCAGTGCTCTTGACAGTCTGTCCGAATGGCACTACCCGTTCCCATGCCCTCTGCCTGTGGTATCGTCCTGCAGTGTGGGCAGGCACGGACCTTTGGAGACCGGCCCGTTTCTGCCAGGTCTTCATCTGGACTTGGAGGTGCCCCCCGCCCCCGGCACCTCACTGCTTTCTCCCTCATCTTCCCAGTAGCCGCCCCGTCCCAATGAGCAGCATCCAGCCTTTGCCACCAGAGTCCTGACACTGTGGTAGATGCTTTGCCACAATTATCTAATTTTTATTTCTCCCAACAACTCTGTAAGAAGGCCAATATTATCCTATTTTATGGACAAAAGCTGAGGCTCAGAAGTACCTTGCCCAAGTCCACGTGGCCAGCAGTTGGAAGGGCTGGGCTGGTGGGCTGCAGCACTGCCGCCCACTCTAGGCCTGCAGCCCTGGGTGGTTCATCCTGCCTGCAGCAGTTCTGGGGTTGATCTTCCCTCACCCAGCCTGGAGTCGAAAGCCCTTTGACCCCCTTCCTTTACAGGTGTTCCGAATAAAGGCCATCAGGCTGGGAGAGAAGCTCCTGCCGGCGTTCAACACCCCCACAGGAATCCCAAAGGGCGTGGTGAGCTTCAAAAGGTAGGACGCCATCTCGTTCCCCACTGGGGCTTTGCTGCGACCATGCCCGCCGCTTGTATGTCTTCTCTGGGTGGGGCTGGTGAGGAGGCTCCAGGGGCAGTGGGCAGGCAAGCAGGAGGGAGGACCCTTGGAACCACCTTTGTCAAGCTCGTTCTTTTATGATGTAGAAACTGAGGCTCAGGGAGAGGACCATACCTGCCTTGGGAGCCACAGTGAGTCAGTGGCACAGTAAAAGTGCCAACGACTTTCCTGGACAGGTGTTTGTCACCAAACCTGGGTCTCAGGGTTTAGTCCACATAAGCCTGAACCTCCTGGGGTGGGCAGGGGCAGTTCCTCTGGACATCCCACAGTGCTGTCTTAAGAGCCCTCCACAGTGGCCCCAAACACTCTCTTCCCCCATTGGGGTTCCAGAGCCAGCAGGCACATCACACCCTCCTCCTCCCCCAGTGAGGAGGTCCCCGAAGCTGCTAGGAGATCTCAGGATCCCAGCCCTCCCGGACAGGAGCCTAGCTCTCAAGGAGCCCTAGCCACTGTCCCTGTGCTGCATGGAGCTACTTACTAGAAGCCACATCCCTGGGCACCCAGCAGCTCTCTGGGGCCATCCTCGAGGCCCTCCAACAACCCCGACCCTAGGAAGGCTGTGATGTTCCACCGTACCAGACTTCCCATCCCATCTCCCGAAGTGATTTCTTATCTCAGGGCTCTCAACCCAACAGAAGCTTCAGCCAGCTGTCCAGGAGGAGAGGCAGGGGCCCTGGGCTCTGGTTGGAGGACCTGTAGCTCCGGTCACTGTCCTGGGGAGGTTCCACCCTTCATGTCAGCCTCAAGGGCTTCACCACCTTTCTCTGGTCTTGCAAAAAGAGGGCTTGGCATGTTCAGCATCTTCATCAACTGTCCTCCCTGTGGTCGGGAAGAATTCCCAGGGTGTGAGCTCACTGGAATCTCACCATAGGCCAGGGAGGGGGGTGCTCTCAGGGGCTGGAGAAATCCCAGTCTCGATGCCAGGGTTGACTCCTCAGAGCTGGACTCTTGGATCTCTGCTCAGATCCCTCTTCCATAAACCCTGATCCTGGAGAGACACGGCCAGCTGTCATGAAGCCCAGACACACACACACTGTCCTCTGGCTCCCCCTCCCCGGGTCTGGGGTAGGACCTCGTTGGGGGCATCCTTTCCTCTTCTGTCCCTAGCCCTTCCCTAGGTCTCTCAGAGCAGGGACCTGATCTGACACGAATCCTGACATTTCTGATTAAGGAAGTGCGTTTGCTTTTAGGCTGTTTGTGTGTTCTCCATGCCATGTGCGTTCATGTGTATTTCCTGGCAACATCCCCCTTTTTGTTCTTGGTAAGAGAGGCTGTTGCTAAAAATGCCTGCCTCGGAGAGTGGCAGGGCTGTATGGGCCCATGTGGCACTGAGTTTGCTCTTCAGAGGGGGCCTCCTGGCAGGAGCTGGGCTACTGTTGTTGCACCTGCCCCCGGCAGGGCTCACTGTGGGCAGCCCTGACAGGAGGGGCAAGAACGTGGGCCCTCCAGGAGAGTAGGTAACCAGCCCTGCCCTACACATCAGGGTAGGAAGGACCCTGAGGGGAGGCCATTCCCCAGCAGGTTTGAGCTGCACCTCCTCCCTGGTGTCTGCACAGACCAGCCTGGGAGACTGAGGCAGGGCCAGCCTGACCTGGGACCTTCAGGGACACTGGACTGCCTGGGAGAGTGACGACGGCCCGTGCAAGGACCTCTGCAGCCAAGTCGGTCTCTTTCACTCATGCTGTCTCACACACATGCAAACACTCTCCTGCCACCCTTATAGATCATAAAGGCCCGGATACACAAGCTGGCCTTTGTCGCAGACACGCTGGCATCCATACACAGGCACACACATTCACAAACGAATATCCGTTTACACGTGCATGCTTCCGCCACACACAAATAGACATGTCTTCACAATCGCAAATGTCTGGTGAGAAGTCACTGTGCGTCAGGCATCACGTGAGCACGTGACATGGATTGTCTTTTCAACCTTACAGCAACCACAGGGACTCCATTTTACCAGTAAAGAAACTGAGGCTCAGAGAGGTGAGGTAACTTACCTGAGGTCACACAGCAGCAAAGCAAACTTAATTAGAAGCCCAGTCTGTCTGCCTCCAAAGTTGATGATTACACCATACTCATGAGTGTACCTGCCTAGAAGCTATAGCCAGGGTGGGGAGGGGCATTGTGGAGCAGCCCCCTCCTGCCAGGAAAGAGAACACACAGGCTCTGTGCCCACTTGCACTTGAAAGGCTGGGAGAGGAGGGCAGAGCTTCCTGCTGGCACATTGGCTCACAGGGCTGAGCAGAGGACCTCCTGGTCTCTGGGATGCTGCCCAGAGCAGATGCATTTGGGGCACAGAACACCTAGGATTTGGAATTGGATTCAGTTCTACCACTTACTGTGTGGCCTCGCCCTCATTCTATGAAATAAAGATAATGGTATCTACCTCCGAAGTTGGTTGTGAAGGTAAAATAAGAACCACCAGAACCACCTAGCACAGATTAGAAACTTAGTAACAACAACATTTACATGTGCATAATTACATAATGATAAAAATGACAATACTTACATGCATAATTTATACCTCACAATAACTCTATGAAGTGTGGGTGCTGTCACTTAAGGGATGAGGAAACTGAGTTCTAGGGAAGTTAACCAACCTGCCCGAGGTCACCTTGCTGGGACTCGGAGAAGCCAGCGTTGGAAGCTGGGCAGGAGAGGAAAGGCACCCAGCCACCTGCCCGCCTCTGCCCAGGCCGGCTCACTTGTCTGCCAGGGCGTCTCCACCACAGGAAGCCCACTCGGGAGGGTGAGCGTGTGGGAGTGGGAGAGAGGAAGGAGAGGCCCACGTGGAGGAAAATGAGAACAAAAGACAGCTGGAGGGCTGGTGGCTTTTTCCTACTTTAAACTTCCCTGAGAATACAGGAAGAATGAATTATTCAGGAAGCTCTCTGAGACTCACTGAGATCACAAGCTGGAGAGAGAAGTCTCAGCTAGCCTTGGGGGAAGAGGGACAGAGAGGGGGCAGGATGGCAGCTCCCTCTTTCCCTCTGGGTGAGTGCAGGGCCGTCTTAGGGTGGGAGGCCCAGCAGACCTGTTTGAATCTTGTCTCCATCATCTTCTGCCTCTGACCTCAAACACTTCACTTCCCTGTGTGAGCCTCAGTTTCCTCCTTTGCATAGGGGTATGAATGATGCTTTATGTTATGGGCTTTCAATGAAGTAATGATGTAAACTGCTTGCCCCAGTGCCTGGCACATTATAGCAGCTCAATAAATGGAAGTTCTTTTGTTTATTCAGATCAGGAGCCAAGTTTCCCCTCCTGTGCAACCCATCCCTCCCCCACTGTCCCCTGCCCCAAGCCAGGATGAAGGGGGTGGCTGTCTCTACATGTGTTGAGGTCACCTGACCCCAAAGATCTCAAAACCTGAGTCCTCCATCTGTTCCCAGAAGCTGGGAGGCTGGTAAGTGTCCCTACTTTCCCAGAAACCACATCCAGCCCCAAGAACGGAGTTAAGAGAGAACAGCAGCATCAGGGGAGCCCCAGCCCTACCCCAGGAAAAGCAGCACCCCTCAAGTGGCAAACAGTGACCTCCACACACCCACGCCTGCCTTCCTAAGTCCGTCCATGGAGACAGAGGGGCAGATGGGCCAGTTCCTGGGAGGGCAGTGCGACCAGCAGCAAGGAAGCAGAGTGCCCCTGGCAGAGCCCGTCCCTCAACCTGTCCCACACTAACTGCACCTCAGAGCCGCTACAAATGGGAGGACGTCACTCCACCCTGCTCTGCCCCACCTCTGTCCACAGCCTTCCTGCAGAGACCGTGTGCCCCTAGTTGTCCTAAATGTCCCACAGGAAAGATAATCATGATACATAGAGGAGACTGAGGCGCAGGGAGGGGGAGCAGCTTGCCCAGAACCACCCCCATTCTGCACCCTCTTTTCCTCTTTATCCCCACAAAAGCCCAGGAAGGAGGAGGCATGAACCTAGGAGATGGAGGCATCACCTTTGCCGTGTCTTACGGAGGCAGGCACTGAGGCAAGCAAGGATTAAGTGGTTTGCCCAAGGTCTCCAGCTGAGTGACACTTGAACCTGCACCTTCTGGCTCCAGATCTCAGGGAGACTGTAAATGAATGCTCCTGGAAAGGCAGTGTCCTTGTTCCCTATCCTGTGATCAAAAGAGAAGCAAGCTGCACAGCAGTTAGCACAGGCTCTGGCGTCAGAGCCAGCGCTGGATCCCAGCTCTTCGAATTACTGTGTGATCTCAGGCGGGGGACATCACTGTCCTGTGCCTTGTTTACCCCATTTGCAAAAGGGGCAGCTGTGAGGATTAACCAGGATCCAGCCTCTGCATTCTTTGTCTTTGAAAGCACACAGCTCCAGATGTGTGGTCACACCAGAACTCCCTGCCTGTCTCGTGTAGGTTCCATGAAATTCCAGGCCGGGGCTGTTTCGTGTCCGTGGGCAGCACTGACAGGGTGCTGGGAGAGGGAAAGAGCTAGGCAGGGCACTGCTTTTCATGGGCCCCATTTGCACCCGAATCACAGCACTGTTTATCCTCCACATGCAGAACCACCAGTGGTTGTGAGCCATCCGGCGCCTTCAGCCAGAGGACAGCAACTGGGTGTTCTGTGGGGTCTTTGTGGTCCCCGACGGCATTAACCACATCATCTGTAAATTCAGCATAACTCTTGTACCAGGTCTCGAGTTCCTAACTCTTACAGGGGTTGCTTGATGATGGAACAGAGAATATTCCAAGTCAGGCCTGGGTTCAAATGAGCTTCAGTGAGTTACTTTATCTCAGTGTCCTCATCAGGAGGATTCACTGGAATTGTACGGCAAAAGCTCCTGGTTCCGTGCCTGGCACGTAGTAGGTGCCCCCACCGAGCAGCTGCCGTTACTCTCAGCAGAGGAGCCGGCCTGGCCAGCGGGGGGATGATGGGGGCTGCTTCTGTCTTTTCAGCGGGAGCTGGGGCTGGGCCACGGCCGGCAGCAGCAGCATCTTGGCGGAGTTTGGATCCCTGCACTTGGAATTCTTACACCTCACCGAGCTCTCTGGCAACCAGGTCTTCGCTGAAAAGGCAAGTCTCCTCCCCACTCCCTCCCAAACAGCTCCCACCTTCTTCCTGCCGAGCAGAGGGATGAGCGTGCAGCTGCCACGGGGTTTTCAGAGGCGAATGTGTCCTCCCTCGTGGATCAGCAGGAGGGCAGTGGGGAGCCCGGGAGCCCAAGCTACCGCTAAGATAGCAAATAGCATCTACCTGTGCCCTAACGCCAGGTGGCAGGGAAGGTGAGCACGCAGAGTCAGTAAGATTCTACAGAGGGAAAGGGAGAGACAAAATTCTGCTGGGGAAAAGGTTCTCACTGGTCTGCGTCAGCTCAGTGGCAACCACCCATATGTGAAGTCTGGAGAAAGTGCAACTGAAATCTAGGCACCACCTTGCATTGGCAGGAATTGGCCACCTGGTGCAGAAGTCCCCTTTCCAGAGATGTTTAGCTTTTCCATGTGAGATCTGCCTGCCTTCTTCCCTGTGCCTGTTTAGCTCATGCCGTCAACAGGCTGGCATGGCAATACCCTGCCATGGCAGATGCCCCAACTGTTCATTCCTGCTGTTCAAGGCCACACGGGAAGCTGAGAGCACCAGTCAGCCCTGACAGCTGCCCATAACTGGCCCTGGGCAGTCCCCACTACCTGGAAGGGTCGCTGTAGGTCTGATCTTAAATCCAAAGAAGGGAAGTGCTCACACCTCCCTCAGATGGCACTCAGGCTCCAGCAGCTACGGTCCCTCCCTGAGGGCTGCCTGGGGAGATGGAAGCCCTGCCCATCCTCTAGAGCCCTCCAGGGAGAACTTTGTGGCGGCGCCACTCCCAAAGCCTTGTCTTCCCCCTGGAATGCCCGCCTCTTAGACCAGTATGGGAGCTGGGAGATGACTGATAGATTCCCACCTCTACGCCACAGCTCCCAGCTTGGCAACTGGGAGATGATCGATTCCCACAGCTACCCCATGGCTCCCAGTATAATGTCGCCATCCAGCCTCAAAGCATCACCTGGCTCAGCTGTGAGGAAACAGATTTCTGGGCTTCGCTCCAGGGCCAGGCATCTACATTTTTAATACGCATTCATGTGCTTTTTGACGCATGGTTTGGGAGCACTACTTACTCAATGTAGGAGTCCACCTGAGTGTCCTTAAGAAGCTCAAGAAGAGCTGTTCAGCCTCTTCTTGATTACTTTCGCTGACAAGGAGCTCACTGCCACCCTTAACAGCTCATCCTCCTGGCAGCCCTTCCTTCAAAAGTGTTTTCCTTACATTGAGAGGGACTCTGCCTCCCTGAAACTCCCCCGTTTGAAAGCTCGTGCAGTGAGTTTAACCTCACTTCCCGGTAGCTCTTATTTTCTGATCCTTCCCCACCTCCAAGTCCCATCCCCCAACCTCCCTGTTTCCATTGCTCTTAAGTCAGACTCCTCTAGGAAGGTTCTGACCAGCTCGGAATGGAGTGGTTCAGGGAACTCACTCCAGTCCTGGTTATTCTGGAGTAATAGCTACCCCTGCCTGAGCACCCACTATGTGCTAGGCACATTATAATAGCTCCGCTCCTCCCAACAACCCTGTGAGGTGGGTCTTCCTGGTGCTCCCATATTTACAGAGGAGGAAACTAAGACTCAGAGAGGTCAAGTCACTTGCCCTGGGCCATCCAGCTGGTCAGTGATAAAGCCGTGATTGAAGTCCAGGACGTGCTGGCTCCTTCCAGACCAGATTGATAGAGCAGGCTGCAGGCTTTTGCTCTAGAGTCCATCCGTCTGTCTCTGTCTCCTCTACATTTACATACTCTGGCTATTTTCATCCCCCAATCATGCCTCCCACAGAGGCAATTATTGGCAGTCAACAAATTGGCCCAAATTCTAGAAGCGCCAGCACTCTCCAGGGGAGCCAATTTAGTCTGCTTCACTGCTCACCACCAGGACAGTCGAGAGTAACTCAGGTACAAGCACATTCCTGTCCCGGTAATGGACTTCATTAACATAAATGGATATGAAGTCTGACGTGGCAAAGCCAAGTGCTGTCGCCTGGAAAGGAAGGTCTGACTCAGAAAGGTGGCTGTCCCGCACTCCCGGCCCTGTACACACATAACTCTATCAACATGAGACAGGGTGGTCCCAAGGGCCTTTCTCTCCCGAGGGGTCTTGTGCTGGCTAGGATGTGCTGAGTAGGATTTAACCATTGTCGGAGAGCAGGCACTATGGATAAAGCCCTCCTGGATTCCACTTCTCACCTTCAGAGTCCCAAAGGTTGCAAACCCAGCCTCTTCCTGATCCAGCTGGGGCAGCCTCTGCTCCGTGGTTACCACCCTGATCTGCATTGGCCCAGTGCTGCCCTGTGTCGGGCAGGAATATGTATGGTTTATGTTGTCAGAATTCATTCACGTCCTGGCTCTGCCACTTAAGGACCAGGTGGCCATCAGCAAGTCACCAAACCTATCTGAGATTCAGGTTTCTTGTCTGTTACACTGAGATAATCCCTTGTCTCGGTTATAAGGGTTGGCGATAATGTATATAACAGATCTGGCTCTACGGAACTGAGAAAGGTTAACAGCTGTCATTGCTTTTTATAATTATTACTCTTTTTATTAAAACCCTGAAATGCCTGTTAGGGCATGGGTTATTCAGGAGCCCAAGCCTCTTCCCTGAAATGATTCCAGGATATCAGATAAAATAGCATATTACTAGACTGGGCCATATGAAACTGCCAATATTGGACCTTTTTTGATTGCCTTATATACTTACTGTTTTTTAAATGGCCAGAATACTTAAGTTAGCAACACTTAGCACTAAGCAGTTTTCAAGAATATAATACATTGTTATGAACTACAGTCATCATGTCTTATACCAAAGATCTCTTAAACTTTTTTTTTTTTTTTGAGACAGAGTCTTGCTCTGTTGCCCAGGCTGCAGTGCAGTGGCACAATCTCGGCTCACTGCAAGCTCCGCCTCCCGGGTTTACGCCATTCTCCTGCCTCAGCCTCCCAAGTAGCTGGGACTACAGGTGCCCGCCACTACGCCCGGCTAGTTTTTTGTATTTTTAGTAGAGACGGGGTTTCGCCGTGTTAGCCAGGATGGTCTCGATCTCCTGACCTCGTGATCCGCCCGCCTCGGCCTCCCAAAGTACTGGGATTACAGGCGCGAGCCACCGCACCCGGCTGATCTCTTAAACTTAATTCCTCCTAACTGAAATTTTATATCCTTTGATCAGCGTCTCCCCAACCCTTGGTAACCACCATTCGACTCTCTACATCTACTTCTTTTTTTTTTTTTTTTTTTTTATTTGAGACGGAGTCTCTCTGTCACCCAGGCTGGAGTGCAGTGGCATAACCTCAGCTCACTGTAACCTCCGCCTCCCAGGTTCAAGCGATTCTCCTGCCTCAGCCTCCTGAGTAGCTGGGATTACAGGTGCCCACCACCATGCCCAGGTAATTTTTGTATTTTTAGTAGAGACAGAGTTTCACCATGTTGTTCAGACTGGTCTCAAACTCCTGACCTCAAGTGATCTGCCCACCTCAGCCTCCCAAAGTGCTGGGACTACAGGCGTGAGCCACGCCACCCGGCCTCTACTCTCTACTTCGATGAGTTCAACTTTGTTACATTCCACATATAAGTGAGATCAAGTATTTGTCTTTCTGGCCCGGCGTATTTCACTTAACACAATATCTTCTGGGTTCATACATGTTGCAAATGACAGAATTTCTTTCTGTTTTAAGATTGAATTATATTCCATTGTGTATACCACATTTTCTTTCCTTTTTTTTTTTTTTTTTTTTTTGAGGCAGGGTCTCACTGTTGCCCAGGCTGAAGTGGAATGGCATGATTATAGCTCACTCCAGCCTCAATCTCCTGGGCTTAAATGATCCTCCTACCTCAGCCTCCTGACTGGCTGGGACTACAAGAATGTGCCATCACACCCAGCTAATTTTTGTATGTTTTGTAGAGACGGTTTCGCCATATTACCCAGGCTGGTCTCAAACTCCTGGGCTCAGACAATCTGTCCAACTCAGCCTCCCAAAGTGCTGGGATTATACGAGTGAGCCACCACCCCTAGCCTATACTATATCACATTTTCTTTTCTTTCTTTCTTTTTTTTAAACAGCATCCGGGCTGGAGTACAATAGCGCCATCTCTGCTCACTGCAACCTCTGCCTCCCAGGTTCAAGCAGTGCTCCTGCCTCCACCTCCCGAGTAGCTGAGATTACAGGCCTGTGCCACCATGCCTGGCTAATTTTTGTATTTTTAGTAGAAATGGGGTTTCACCATGTTGCCACAACTGGTCTCAAACTCCTGGCCTCAAGTGATCCACCTCCCTTGGCCTCCCAAAGTGCTGGGATTACAGGCGTGAGCCACCATGCCTGGCTATACCACATTTTCTTTATTCATTCATCTGTTGATGGACACTTAGGTTGATTCCATATCTTGCCTATTTGAATAATGCTGCCATGAACACAGGAATATAGGTAATCTCTTCAACATACTGATGTCATTTCCTTTGGATATATACCCAATAGTGGGATTGTTGGATTTGACCATTTTTGACCTATTAGCAAGGCAATTTTACCTAAAGCTAACAAATGAGCTACTGTCACTTAACCCCACCTTTAAAAGAACCCTCCGTAGGCCCGGCACAGTGGCTCACACCTATAATCCCAGCACTTTGGGAGGCCGAGGCTGGTGGATCACTTGAGGTCAAGAGTTCAGGACCAGCCTGGCCAACATGGCGAAACCCCATCTCTACTAAAAATACAAAAATTAGCCAGGCATGGTGCATGCCTGTAGTCTTAGCTACTGAGGAGGCTGAGATGGGAGAATCACTTGAACCCAGGAGGCAGAGGTTGCAGTGAGCTGAGATTGCGCCACCACACTCCAGCCTGGGTGATGGAGTGAGACTCTGTCTCAAAAAAAAAAAAATAGGTCAGGAGTTTGAGACCAGCTTGACCGACATGGTGAAACCCTGTCTCTACTAAAAATATAAAAATTAGCCGGGTGTGGTGGCACAGACCTGTAATCTTAGCTAGTCAGGAGGCTGAGGCGTGAACATTGCTTGAACCTGGGAGGCAGAGGTTGCAGTGAGCCGAGATCATGCCACTGCACTCCAGCCTGAGTGACAGAGTGCTACTCTGTCTCAAAACAAAACAAAAAAGAACCCTCCCCGAAAGAACCCCTCAAAAAGGACCCCTAAAGCAGCAAGCAATGAGGACGTGTTGAGAGTAGGGTGGGGTAGGAGTTGGCCAGGCAGTGGTTCTGGGGTGAGACTGTCCAGGCACCAGGCAGAGCAGTCAGTGGAGAGGCTTATGGATCAGGCCCTGCCACACCCTGCACGTGACACCAGGGCAAGGCCATGTCACCACCCCCGGGCTGGAGTCTGCAGTCCATTGGGCAGCTCTCCCTTCCTGCCTCCTCGTAAGGTTTCCTACGTGCATCTGAACCAGCTGCCTCCCATCCTCAGCCGGCTGGGTGCAGTTGGCTTCTTCGGAAGCATGAAGGCTCATTTGGTGTCTGTCTCTCGGCAGGTCAGGAACATCCGCAAGGTCCTCAGGAAGATTGAAAAGCCGTTTGGCCTCTACCCCAACTTCCTCAGCCCAGTGAGTGGGAACTGGGTGCAACGTGAGTACAGAGACGCCACTGCCCCTCATTCAGCAGGTTCCTGCCCAGGCTTCCTAGGAAGACCCTGCCAGGCCCCTGGGCTGAGTGAGGATGTGTTTGTCAGAGCTGTGCAGCCAGCAAGGCATTCTCTCGGTGCTCCTGGACACCACTTGCCTTCCCACGCATCCTGGGGGCTTGCCCGTGGTTGTCCGCTGCTGTGGTGCCGGGTGTGATGGCTGCTGTTTACTGAAGGCCTGCCCTGTGTTTTCCACATCCTACCTACCTTATCTGGCGCCGTCAGTGCTGCAGCTTTCCATCTCCTATCCTGCTGCAGGAGCCTCCTGCATTTTACCCCAGGCTCTCGGGAGGGTCCCAAGTGGAGTCATCCATCCTAGAAGTGGCTCCAAGAGAGGCCAGGCATCCTTTCCCAGCCCCTTTGATCAGGTTCCCCATTTCCAACTTCAATTTGTTTTGTTTTGTTTTGTTTTTGAGACAGAGCCTCGCCCTGTCACCCAGGCCGGAGTGCAGTAGCGGAATCTCGGCTCACTGCAACCTCTGCCTCCCAGGTTCAACTGATTCTCCTGACTCAGCCTCCCGAGTAGCTGGGACTACAGGCATGTGCCAGCATGTCTGGCTACTTTTTTGTATTTTTAATAGAGACAGGGTTTCACCACGTTGGCCAGGCTGGTCTCGAACTCCTGACCTCAAATGATCCACCTGCCTTGGCCTCCCAAAGTACAGGGATTACAGGCATGAGCCACCACACCTGGCTCTAACTTTAATTAAAACAAAACAAAACAACAACAACAAAAAACTACACAACAATGTAGAAATCATGAATTCATCCAGGTGCATGACGGGAGGCCGAGGCAGGTGGATCACGAGGTCAGGAGTTCAAGACCAGCCTGGCCAACGGGGCGAAACCCGGTCTCTACTAAAAATACAAAAATTAGCTGGGTGTGGTGGCACATGTCTCTAGTCCCAGCTACTCAGGAGGCTGAGGCAGGAAAATCGCTTGAACCCGGGAGGCAGAGATTGCAGTGAGCTGAGACCGCGCCATTGCACTCTAGCCTGGGCGACAAAGTGAGACTCTGTCCCCCCAAAAAAAAAAAAAAAAGACATCATGAATTCACCTGTGCATCTTAGACCTACAAGAAAGAATCAGTCGCAGAGTTTTCAGTTGTTCTCTGTTCAGAGACTTGTTTCTCAGCCAGATAATAGCCAGTCACCCATGGAACATCATTCACAAGCCCCCAGCCCCACCCACTGCAACAGAATGGGGTTTGGGGTCCTTAGGTGTGAGGATGTGGACAAGTCCCCCAGGCCCCTGGAATGCGCATGCCTGTTGAGAAGCCCAGCTCTGGGAAGCAGAGACGGGCCCTGGTCACATGGTCATGGTCAGCCAGAATTGGCAGTGATAGGTTCCATGGGCACTGCCTCTAGGGCCTCCCAAGACCTGGCAGAGCCCCCATCCCCACTGTCTCTGTGCAAACAAGGACCCCCTTCCCTTTCCCCTGCCTCCGACCCAATTTTTGTGACATCAGTGAGGGCTCAGGGGCAAAGTGGATATGAGTCTAATGACTGCATGGCTTAGGGGGGAATTCACTGTATCTCTTTGAACCTTGGTTTCCTGTCCTGCAAAATGAAAGAAGGGAGTGAGATGCATTCTTTGTGTGCCATGGAGAGGCGTAGGAAGAATGGTCAAAGGCTGCAGGAAACAGATTTCACTTCCATCTTCCAAAGATGATCCGAGTTGTCCCAAAAAGGAACAATGCAAGCGGGGCCTAGAGAGGCGGCATTGGGGACACTGTGGCAAAGCAGCTGAGGCCTTTCCTTCCAACCCGAGTCTCCCCCAGAAAACTCCACCCAGGAATTTTCCCCAGTGATGACCTCACCCCAGGTGGCCTCCTGTAAAAACCGCTTACAGAAATGCAAAGTATTTTTAACCAAAACACACTGGCAAATCCAAAAGTATGGGGAGAAAATGAAGCTTGAATTGCAGATTATGGCCACGGGAAGAGGCAGTTCAATAACAGTTGCTGATTTTAATTGCAAGGCCTGACTGGGTAAGGAGATAAAGCCCTCTGCTGGACTGAGCTGCTCCAGGGCAAGGCAGCGGAACCCATGAAAAGGGCTGAGAGGGGTGTGGGCTTCCCAGCTCAACAGTTACCTTGGCAAATTATAAGGGAGCAAAATATGCCGGGAAGCATAATTTTCTTCTCAGGCTGTGCCAGGGGCTGCAGGTCTAGGCAAAGTCAGTCGCATATGGGAAATTGTTTCCTATTAATAAAATCTGAGCCCCTGGCCTGCTAAAGAGCAGAGGGGAGTATAACGCCCCGCTCGCCCAAATGTCTGCCTTCCTCCCCTGGCCTTGGTGCCCAGGGTCATCTCAGTTTTCCTGTAGTTTTTTTTTTTTTTTGGTGCACAAGTATTCTTTTAGCACACGATAGCATTACCACCTTGCATAAGCTTAAGTGCACGCACATCATTTTCTCTTCTTGAATCTTCAGAGCAAGCCTGAAGGCAGGACAGGCAGGGACTGTAGCCCATTTGCAACCACAGAAATTGCAGCCTAGAGAAACGAAGGAAGGAATTAGGACTGCCTCTCAGTTACCTAGGCCTCTGTTCTTGTTGGCTTCCCACTCCTGCTGGAAACCGAGCTTCAGGGGCAACAGGGGAGGCCCAAGACAGTCCTACTGCTGAGACTTCACACCCAGGATAAACCCACCAGGCTCCCAGTGGCGCCCAGCACAAATGGGATGACCCTGAGGTCGACCCGCTGCGAACTGAGAGCTGCCGAGAAGGGGTCACCAGCCCCTCCGTATGGCGCCTGAGTAACTTGTCCACTGCCTGAATCCCACACTTTCTTCTGTGGGAGGGAAGTGGCAAGTCCAGACCTCCTTGGCAGGTACAGGAGTGTGAGCTTCAGCCTGGCAGCTTCCCTGGCATTAGATCGGCTGATTTCCAGGCTTGTGGCCCAGCCTCCTGCTGCCAGGTGTGACAAGGGCATTGGCACGGTCAGCAAGCAGCAGAGCCTGCCTCTGTTCTGGGGCTCAGGGACACCAGCTCCTGCCCCCTTCACACATCTAGAGATGGGGAGACTGAGGCCCAGAGTGGGTGGGGGTGCACCTTGAGCTAATGCAGAGCCATGTCTTCTCATTACTGTGCCTGTACTTCTCCCAGCCCGCCTCAGTGTTGGGGAAGACCACACTCATACACACACACACACACCCACCCCACCAGCACCCCACCCACCATCCCTCCCAGACACACACACATTACACACTCCCCTCACATACATTCACACTCCCCTCACACACACTACATACACTCTCCCCACACACAGACCCACACACCCACACTCCCCTCACATCCACACTCCCCTCACACCACACACACACATTACACACTCCCCCACATACCCACACTCCCCTCACATACATTCACACTACCCTCACACACACACACACTACATACACTCCCCCCACACACACACTACATACACTCCCCCCCACACACACACACTACATACACTCCCCCACACACACACTACATACACTCCCCCCACACACAGACCCACACACCCACACTCCCCTCACATCCACACTCCCCTCACACCACACACACACATTACACACTCCCCCACATACCCACACTCCCCTCACATACATTCACACTACCCTCACACACACACACACTACATACACTCCCCCCACACACACACTACATACACTCCCCCCACACACACACACTACATACACTCCCCCCACACACACACTACATACACTCCCCCCCACACACACACACTACATACACTCCCCCCCACACACACACTACATACACTCCCCCCACACACACACTACACTCACCCATACACACACTACATACACTCCCCCCCACACACACACACTACATACACTCCCCCCCACACACACACTACATACACTCCCCCCCACACACACACACTACATACACTCCCCCCACACACACACTACATACACTCCCCCCCACACACACACACTACATACACTCCCCCCCACACACACTACATACACTCCCCCCCACACACACTACATACACTTCCCCCACGCACAGACCCACACACCCACACTCCCCTCACATCCACACTCCCCTCACACCACACACACACACATTACACACTCCCCCCCACACACTCCCCTCACATACATTCACACTCCCCTCACACACACACACACTACATACACTCCCCCCCACACAGACACTACATACACTCCCACACACACACACACTACATACACTCCCCCCATACACACACTACATACACTCCCCCCACACACACACTACATACACTCCCCCCACACACACACTACATACACTCCCCACACACACACTACATACACTCCCCACACACACACACTACATACACTCCCACACACACACACTACACTCCCCCCCACACACACACACTACATACACTCCCCCCACACACACTACATACACTACCCACACACACACACACACACTACATACACTCCCCCACACACACACACTACATACACTCCCCACACACACACACACTACATACACTCCCCACACACACACACTACATACACTCCCCCCACACACACACTACACTCCCCCCCACACACTACATACACTCCCTACACACACACACACTACATACACTCCACCCACACACACACACTACATACACTCCCCCCCCACACACACACTACATACACTCCCCCCCCACACACACACTACATACACTCCCCCCACACACACACACTACATACACTCCCCCCACACACACACTACATACACTCCCCACACACACACTACATACACTCCCCCACACACACACTACATACACTCTGCCCACACACAGACCCACACACCCACACTCCCCTCACATCCACACTCCCCTCACACATACCACACACACACATTACACATTCCCCTACACACCCACACTCCCCTTACATCCACACTCCCCTCACACACACCACACACACACATTACATACACTTCCCCTGCACACACTCCCCTTACACACTATGCACACACCCCACACACACATTACACACACTTCCCCTACACACACCCACACACACTACACACACTCCTCTCACATATACATACACTACACACTCCCCTCATGCACACACTACACACCACCCACACTCCCTCCCCCACACACTACACACCACCCACACTCCCTCCCCCACACACTACACACCACCCACACTCCCTCCCCCACACACTACACACCACCCACACTCCCTCCCCCACACACTACACACCACCCACACTCCCTCCCCCACACACTACACACCACCCACTCTCCCACACACACACCTACCACCCACACTCACACACACTACACACCACCCACACTCCCACACACACTACACATCACCCACTCTCCCACACACACACCTACCACCCACACTCACACACACTACACACCACCCACACTCCCTCCCCCACACACTACACACCACCCACTCTCCCACACACACACCTACCACCCACACTCACACACACTACACACCACCCACACTCACTCCCACACACACTACACACCACCTACTCTCCCACACACACACCTACCACCCACATTCACACACACTACACACCACCCACACTCCCACACACACTACACATCACCCACTCTCCCACACACACACCTACCACCCACACTCACACACACTACACACCACCCACACTCCCACACACACTACACATCACCCACTCTCCCACACACACCCCTACCACCCACACTCACACACACTACACACCACCCACACTCACTCCCACACACACTACACACCACCTACTCTCCCACACACACACCTACCACCCACATTCACACACACTACACACCACCCACACTCCCACACACACTACACATCACCCACTCTCCCACACACACACCTACCACCCACACTCACACACACTACACACCACCCACACTCCCACACACACTACACATCACCCACTCTCCCACACACACACCTACCACCCACACTCACACACACTACACACCACCCACACTCCCTCCCCCACACACTACACACCACCCACTCTCCCACACACACCTACCACCCACACTCACACACACTACACACCACCCACACTCACTCCCACACACACTACACATCACCCACTCTCCCACACACACACCTACCACCCACACTCACACACACTACACACCACCCACACTCACTCCCACACACACTACACATCACCCACTCTCCCACACACACACCTACCACCCACATTCACACACACTACACCACCCACACTCACTCCCACACACACTACACATCACCCACTCTCCCACACACACACCTACCACCCACATTCACACACACGCTACACACCACCCACACTCACATACACACTACACACCACCCACACTCACTCCCACACACACTACGCACCACCCACACTCCCTCACACATACTACACACCACCCACACTCCCACACACACTACACACCACCCACACTCCCACACACTACACACCACCCACACTCCCACACACACTACACACCACCCACACTCCCTCACACATACTACACACCACCCACACTCCCTCACACATACTACACACCACCCACACTCCCACACACTACACACCACCCACACTCCCACACGCACACCACCCACACTCCCTCACACTACACACCACCCACACTCCCACACGCACACCTACCACCCACACACTACACACCACCCACACTCCCACACGCACACCTATCACCCACACTCCCACACACACATACACACTCCCCTCACACACTACACACTCCCCACACACACACATTCCACACACACCCCCCACACATTACACACATTCCCCTCACGCACACACCCCACACACTACACATAGTCCCCTCACACACACTACACACCACACTCCTTGACACACACACACTCTCCCTACACACATCCACACACCCCTACCCCTCAGTGCACACACACACACACACACATTCACCTACATACACACACACACATTAACTCAGCACACATACACACCACCCCACACCCCATACATAGACACACACTCCCCACACACCCCACACACATAAGCTGTAAAGCAGTGGGACCCTCACGTGTGAGACGCCCACATAAGTGCCCCTGAGAGGCAGCCGCATCTCAACACCGCGGACCCTAATGGCCTGGCTCCCTCCCCTGCGTGTCCCTCCAGAGGAAGCCTGGACCTTGTCACACGCACACTCCGTCACCGCATGATTGTGTCTAAACTCCTTGGCTTGGCATTCGAGGCCCTTCCTGGCACAGCTCAAGCCTCGCATCCCGGCAGAGCCCAAGCCTCCCTTGCATTCACCCGCTCAGCACTCCGTGGGCATCTCTGTGCACCGTATAGTTACTGAGCACCGAATGGGAGTCGCATGCAATCCCTCCCCACAAAGAGCCCACGGGCTAGTAAGGGAGGCAGACCCGTGCACAGGCACTCATCACACACCCAGCGGGCACCTGATGGCAGAGTGGGCCCACCACCCAAGGGGAGTGTGGCTGCCGAGGGCTTCTGATGGTAGCTGGCCTTGTTTCACTTAATCCCTGTGGCCACCCTATGGGGAGGGACCGTGAGCAGGGTTGTGAGAACGCTTGAGCCCCCGGGTGGGGGACGAGGTGGGAAGGGTGCGCCACACCGAGAGGTGACAGTGCTCGTAGCTGCCGTGCCCATGATGGGGCTGGAGAAGGGCTCTGAGCAGAGGCCGACCCATGACTTCCAGCCTGAGCCTGACCCCTCCTCTGCAACAGACCTGCCCCTCCTCAACATGCCAGGCCTGGCCCAGCCCTTCCCTTCTGTGGGGTACGTAGGAAGAAGAGAGGTGCCACTTCTGTCTTCCCTCCACACCAGAGCACAGTCCAGCCCAGCCTGGCCCCTTCCAGCTCCTCCCCAAAGCACATGCTTCATCCTGTCTGTTCCAATTTTTGCAGATGCTGGTCCGTTCTGGAACCCTTGCTGGGCCAGGACTTATTTATGGATCAGGGCTGGAGGGGGCCTGAAGGGCAGGTGTACCGTGTGGCTGGCCTCCTCTCGACCCCCATTCCTGGCTCCCATCTGTCTTCGCCCTGTCTTTTGGTCCCTTGGTCCTCACACTTGTCTTTCTTTCTCTGCGTGTCTCTGTCTTCACTCTCTGGTTGACTGTGTGTGGCTGCGGAAGGTGAGGCTCTGCCCTTCACCCGCTTGATGGTCTTGGATGAGCCATTTAGGCCCAGTTGCCGTTCTCCCACCTGGGAAATGGGGTCGATAGCACGTACCTTGCAGGGTGCCCTGGAAGATTAAGTTATAAATAATACAGTGAGGCTCCTGGCCCACAATAAATGGTAGCTGTTGGTGTGTTCTCTCTCTCTTTCTGTCCCTCCTCCCCCCACCCACTTTCCCTCTCCCCTCTCTCTTGGCCCCCTTCTTCTGCTGAGGAGTTGAAAACACTCTGCCCATTCCCCCACCCCGCCTTCGGTCCACCCCCATTTTCTTTCTGCTCTCTGTTTCTCTGCTTAAGTGAATCAGAACACAGAACTGGTTTGTTCTTTGTTAAATCTATCAAGTGCCTTTACGTTTCCCCGTTGTCAATTGTCAAAGCCTAGGAATGAAGCGTTTTCTGTCTTGCATCTGCGGTGAAGTGTTCCTCGGGCAACCCGCCTTCCTCCTGGGACGGCCCTGGGTGGAGAGACCTTTGGGCTCAGCCACAGCCTGTGAGGCCCTGCTCCTTCGCTGGCCCACTGTCCAGCAGGCAGGGGCCACCAGGGCAGAGAGGGGGTGTTGCGACGCAATTCTTCTCTTTCCTGCTCCTTTGAACTCCATTTATCTCAATTTGCTAAATTTAAACTCAGTGTTTCCAGAGTGGCTCTACTTGAGGGCTTGGCCAGCTAAATTAAGGTTTTTCCTCCTCTTTCCCATGGCCTTTTATGAAGCTACCCAGCATTAATTATCATGTTTGTCACTGGGTAATAAAAACCTCTGAACTCCCTGCCACCAGATTATCTTTGTAAAGAAATGCAACTCACTTACAGTTAATAACCAGAGGCCCCGCCGTCCCCGGCCTGCTAAGGCGAGGTGATTTATAGCACCCGCCGGATGAGCCCATGCACTTTTGTGCAGGACGAGTGCGCTCTAGACAGCCCGGATTTCCTCCGAGTCGCAGGCTGCGTCTGCCTTGCAGTCCCCGTTCCAGGTTCGGTGGCTGCTGGCGAGATGCCCACTTCCTACCCGTACAGGCACCAGGCCCCTGAGGCCAGGCGGGTGTGCGAGGCCCTGCCCCAGGAGAGCCGGCGGCAGATGGAGTTAATGTTCTTGTCCTCTTTCCCCTCACAGACCACGTCTCGGTTGGAGGACTCGGGGACAGTTTTTATGAATATTTGATCAAATCCTGGTTGATGTCGGGCAAGACAGATATGGAGGCTAAAAATATGTACTACGAAGCCTTGGAGGTAAGACAAGCACTGGATTATTCACAGGCCGCTGGTCACCAGCCTCCGGCTCTCTCACAGGCCCCTGAGTGCTGGGGCTGCGGGGCCAGATGGGCTGAGGCTTGCTCCCACCCCCTGCAGTGAACTGGTGAGAAGATTGACAGGACAGCCCCCTCCCAGCCAGGCATTTTACACCCCTGCGACCCTCCCACATGCTCTAAGACGGAGGCTGTGTCAGATGCAAAACCCAAGCTCAGGGAGGTGAAGTCATGTGTCCGAGGTCTCCTCGGAAGTGACCGTCAGTCTGATTCAGAAACCGCCACCTGCTCGGTGTCTGTGCTTCGACTGATGTGTCAGAGTCCAGAATGCAGCCAGACTGGGGGCTGGCACCCCCAAGGGTGGCTGCCAGAGTGTGACCCTCAGCCGTGTCTTCCTTGGACAACAGAGGTGACAGGAGAAGTATGTCCAAGCTGGAAGAGGCCTCCTTCAGTGGAGCGTCCAGTTTTGCTCCTTCTCTTTATGTGGATGGAAACCAAGGCCTAGAGAGGGGAAGGCACTTGCCCAAGGCCGCACAGCACAGAGCTGGCCAAGCTGGCACCACTGGTGGTCTGTCCACGGGGTGTGGAATGAACGAGGGCTGGAAGGCTGAGGTGAGTCCCTCCAAAGAGGAGAGACCAGGACAGAAGAGGGAAGCAGTTAGCTTGAGCCATTGGGAAGAGGGCTAGGGAATCCCACGACTCAACAGATACCTCGGAGCCCAACTAAGGAAAAGGCACTGGGCCGGCTCTGGGCCTCAGTTTCCCCTTAAAGCAAGTTGAGCAAGTTGGATCTACTCTGCCACCACCTTGGTCTACGCTACCTCCTTATTTCCTCTAAACCGGCTTCCCCTCTGCCCTGCTCTCTGAATGCTGTGTGGGGAACAGAAGTCAGAAGAGCTGGACGTGCACATCCCTCTCCTCTCTGGCCCCCCTTAGCAGCTGGAATAAATCCAACTCCTCTCCTTTACCCATCGGGTCCGCCTTCCCTGGGCCCTGCTGATCACCCTGACTTCACGCCTGCCTCTCTGCCCTGTGCTCTCTGGGCCCTGGCACCAGTCTTCCTGCTCTTCCTCAGACACCCCAGGCGACTCCCTCCTCAGGGCCTTTGTACTTGCTGTCCCCTCCGCCTGGAATATCATTCCAATGGCTAGGTCCCACTCACTAGTCAACTGTCAATTCAGATGCCACTGAAACTACCATTCCCAGCCTGTCACATACCCAGGCTTATTCTCTTCACCTTCATCACCCTCTACAATTATCACAGGCATGTATTTGTTTACTTGCTCATTCTCTATCTTCCCCAAATAGAATGTCAGTTATCTGGGATCAGCGATCTTGTCTGCTCCTAAAACAGTGCCTGGCACATAGCAGGCACATGGTAACTGTTTTGTGAACAAATGAATGAATGCATGCATGCATGAATGCTGAAAGGATGGATGGAGGGAAGGATAGATGGATGGAGGGAAGGATGGATGGATGGAGGGAAGGATGGATGGAGGGAAGGATGGATGGATGGTGGGAAGGATGGATAGATGGAGGGAAGGATGGATGGATGGAGGGGAGGATGGATGGATGGAGGGAAGGATGGATGGAGGGAAGGATGGATGGGTGGAGGGAAGGATAGATGGATGGAGGGAAGGATGGATGGAGGGAAGGATGGATGGGTGGAGGGAAGGATAGATGGATGGAGGGAAGGATGGATGGATGGAGGGAAGGATAGATGGATGGAGGGAAGGATGGATGGATGGTGGGAAGGATGGATGGATGGAGGGAAGGATGGATGGTGGGAAGGATGGGTGGATGGAGAGAAGGATGGATGGATGGAGGGAAGGATGGATGGTGGGAAGGATGGGTGGATGGAGAGAAGGATGGGTGGATGGAGGGAAGGATGGATGGATGGAGGGAAGGATGGATGGAGGGAAGGATGGATGGGTGGAGGGAAGGATGGATGGGTGGAGGGAAGGATGGATGGAGGGAAGGATGGATGGATGGAGGGAAGGATGGATGGATGGTGGGAAGGATGGATGGATGGTGGGAAGGATGGATGGATGGAGGGAAGGATGGATGGAGGGAAGGATGGATGGTGGGAAGGATGGGTGGATGGAGGGAAGGATGGATGGAGGGAAGGATGGAGGGATGGATGGATGGAGGGAAGGATGGATGGATGGAGGGAAAGATGGATGGATGGAGGGAAGGATGGATGGATGGAGGGAAGGATGGATGGAGAGAAAGATGGATGGATGGAGGGAAAGATGGATGGATGGAGGGAAGGATGGATGGAGGGAAGGATGGATGGGTGAGTAGATAGATGGGTGGGTGGGTGTGGGCAGTTGGGTGGGTGGGTGTGGGCAGTTTGATGGATGGATAGATGGTCTCTGACTACCCTCTGATCACAGGAATCTGGCCAGGAATGGTGGTGCTTAAAACACACACATTGAAACGGACTGCTAGAGCCCTGGACCCTTTAAACCGTAGGCTCAGCAATGAGTTTTCCCTGCCCAGCTCCCTGGCACAAGACCTCCGTCATGAAGCAGCTTCTGGGACTATAGTCCCATCTCAGTCTGAGTCCCAGCCTTGTTCACTCCGGTCTTTGGCTGAGCTCAGACCAGAGCCCCGGTCAGAGAATTAGTGTGCAGCTGGTGGTGGCCAGAGTGTGCTGCCCAGAGGCCCTTGATGCCTTCTCTTGCAGAGTAAACATAAAGTTAATGAGCAGCCAGGCTCCCTGCCCTCAGGGCACACTGTAGTTGAGGCTTCAAGGGAAGAAGTGGCCATGAATTATTTAAGGCAACTCGGAGCACTTGATTTTGTAGGAGAGAACTTTGAATAGAAGAGGCTTTACTCTCTGCATTTGATCTTCCCAGTGAAGAGCCTGGAGCGTCTTTGACCCTGGGTGAAGGCTGGGCCTCTGGCAAGTTTGGGGTTTTGAAGAATCTTCTGGTGCTTCTCAACCATGTTGGCATGTTAAAATCACCTAGGGAGCTGCAAAGTCCTGATGTTCAGACTGCACCCCTGACTCAGAACCTCTGGGCATGGGGCCCGGGCCGCACATGAACCTCCTTGGGATTTCCGTGTGTAGTCAGGGTTGGGAATCACTGACCAAAGACTTTCACCCCTGCCTGTACCTTAGGAACACCTGGAGAGCTTTAAAAATCCCATGTCTAGCCTCACCCCAGGCCAATTAAATCCCAATCTGAGCTTTTTAAAAAGTTCCTTCCACGGCCGGGCAATGTGGCTCACGCCTGTAATCCCAGCACTTTGGGAGGCCGAGGCGGGCGGATCACGAGGTCAGGAGATCGAGACCATCCTGGCTAACACGGTGAAACCCCGTCTCTACTAAAAATACAAAAAATTAGCCGGGCGTGGTGGTCGGCACCTGTAGTCCCAGCTAATTGGGAGGCTGAGACAGGAGAATGGTGTGAACCCGGGAGGCGGAGCTTGCAGGGAGCCGAGATCTGACCACTGCACTCCAGCCTGGGCGACAGAGCGAGACTCCGTCTCAAAAAAAAAAAAAAAGAAAGAAGAAAAGAAAAGTTCCTTCCACAATTCTGTTGTGCACCTGGGGTCAGAAAACCACCAGGTTAGACCAGTGTCCAGCTGGGGTGGGCCTGGGAAGGTCAGACAGTTCAGACTGGGCACACCTCTGAGTGTCACGGCAGGAGACAAGAAGAACAGGGAGAGCTTTGGTCACTTTGGCCTCCTCTGGGCCAGTGCTCTAAGTACCTCATCGTCTTTAGCCCCCATCTTACAGATGATGAAACTGAGGGTCAGAAAGGCCCAAGGTCCAGATAGCAGCAGGTGTCAGAGCGAGGACACAAATACGGGTCCAACTCCAGATCCAGTGGGCTGGCCTCTGCTTACCAGCGGCCAAGTCACAGAGGGGCCTGGCTTGCCTGAAACCCCTCCCACGAGTGCTCAGATGGGGCTCCTGCAGGCAGCAAAGGAAGGAACAGCCAGTGCCAGGCACTGAGCCAGGCTTCGAATATCCTGTTCTTTAATCCTCACAACCGATCCAGGAATCATTATTCCCATTTTATAGATGAGCAAAGTGAGTCTTCAGTAAAGTGAAATAACTTGCCCAAAGTCATCTAGCTCCTAAATCGCAGAGCTGAGATTCAAACCCAGGCCCCTCGCCACTCTAGGCTCACTGCCTATGGGTTAGCCCTGCTCTGCAAGGAACAGTACAAATATTTTTGTTAATACTTTAAAAAAATAAACCCTGGTCTTGCACCCCAGTTAGCTCCTTGCACCTCTGCTTGCTGTGATTTAAACCTTTTACCAGTCGTCTGCCAGCCTGCGCTGTCTTGTGTTTTGTTTTAAAAAGCCTTGTTTTTTATATTTGCATCTGCGTGTCTCAGTTGTGTCTTCAAAGAGGCACTGGTTTATAATTTCCTCTTGACCGCAATTACTTAGCTTGGGGCCAACCCGCAGTGGAAATAACCTGTGGGAGGCGGTCTGGAAGGTGCAGATGCCAGCTTTGGTGTGTGGCATCCTGAGGTCTCCCTCAGATGTCTGTGTTCTCTCCAAAGTGTTGACAACTGGTGACTCTGACCCAGGTTTCTGAGCCCTGACACTCCTCCCCTGCGCCACACACTTAGTGACGCCGAGCAGCTGCCGGGGACATGGCTCTGCCCGGGAGCCAGGCCGGGCCCAGAGCAGACCCCCGCCTGCAGCCCGGCTGCTCTGCAGGTGTCCTCAGCACTCCCCCATGTGGAGCAGGTGCCCTGGCATGTCACATTGTCAGCGCTTCTCCATCTGCCACTCAGTGTGGGTCCTGCAGCCAGCCCACCAGCCCTGGGCCCTGACAGGAGAAAAAAAAGAAAAAACAGACCCAGGAGTGAGCGAATGTTCCTTGAGCATCTCCTGTGTGTCGGGCACTGGCTGGAGGCTGCTGATGGTGGCTTCTGCTGTCACACGGCACTCAGAGTCTGAGAGAGGGACAGATACACAACAGAAACATACGCCAAGTAGGAATGGCACCATGTAGAAGGGTGACGGGCCCATAGTAATGGCAGTGGCAGTGCTGGTTTAAATTGCAGCATTCTCTCCAAGGAAGTGACATTCTGGAGGAGTTAGCAGAGTCAGGGCTGGAGCATGCAGGGAGGAGGCACAGCACCAGCCAAGCCCTGAAGCAGGAAGAAAAATGCAGCCTTCAAGAATGTCACCTTTGCAGAGAGACTTTCCCAGACCTCACTCTGCAAAGTACAGCACTGCCCCCACCCCAGCTCTTTGTTTTGTTTTGTTTTTGTTTTTGTTTTTGAGACAGAGACTCACTCTGTTTCCCAGGATGGAGTGCAGTTAGTAGAGATGGGTTTTTGCCATGTTGTCCAGGCTGGTTTCAAACTACTGGGCTCAAGTGATTCATCTACCTCAGCCTCCCAAAGTGTTGGGATTACAGGCATGAGCCACTGTGTCCAGCCTCTCCCCATCTCCCCCTGCATTTTTTAATCTCATCCTCTCACTTTGTTTTATTCAAAATGCTGATCACAAATTGTACCTTTGGGCCAGGTGTGGTGACTCACCTGTAATCCCAACACTTTGGGAGGCCTAGGTGGGTGGATCCCCTGAGGTCAGGAGTTCAAGACCAGCCTGGCCAACATAGTGAAACCCTGTCTTTACTAAAAATATAAAAAATTGCTGGGGCTGGTGGCACACGCCTATATAATCCCAGCTACTTGGGAGGCTGAGGCACGAGAATGGTTTGAACCTGGGAGGCGGAGGTTGCAGTGAGCCAAGATAGTGCCACTGCACTTCAGCCTGGGTGACAGAGTCTAAGACTGTGTTTCAAAACAAAACAAATTGCGCGTCTCGTGTACATTTGGTTTTGTTGGGAATTCCCTGCACTAATGGGCGAGTTCCCTGAGGCAGAGTCCAGGCTCCTCTCCAGCACACCTGTAGCCGCAGTACCTAGCACAGCACTGACACCAAGGAAATATTACATGGCTCCCGAAATATTGGAAGCCAGGAGGGTACATGAGTGAAAAGAGGCCAGTATGGGTGAGGTAGGGTGTGAGAAGGGAGGGGCAGGAGACAGACTAGAGAGGAATCATAGGGGCCAGTAATTATTGGGGACTCACTCTGTGCTGGGAAATAGGCCAAGCCCTGCAGGTGTATCTCATTTAATTCTCACAACCCTTTGAGGCAGTTAATGCTCTTATCCCCAGTTTACACGTTAGAAAACTGAGGCACAGAGAGAACATACAACCTGCCCAGTGTCACACAGCGTGGAACTGGTGGAGATGGGATTTGAACCTGACGAGTCTGTGCCCCAGAGCCATGTCCGCAGCATCAGGTCCACCCTCAGGGTCCAGATCGTGGAGTCTTGGCGGCCTCTCTGGTCTTTTCACATAAGGGCACTTGGAAACCACTGCAGGTTCTAAGCAGGCAGATGATATGATCCGGTGTGTTAACTGCAGAGTACGGAGAGCCCCTGGAGAGTAGATTGGAGGGGTGAGAGTGGAGGCAGAGGCCTGGCAAGGGCCCCAGAGGACCCCAGCCATGGGCCAGGCCCCATCAGCCCATGGAGTCTGGTCTCAAGGCTGTGTGAGCAGCTTCCTTCCTCCCCTGGGTCCCCAGGGCTCCTGGGACTGACAGCAGTGTGACCCCCTCATGTCCCCGACATCCCAGAGTCTTTACAACAGCATCACCTCCCTTCCCACCAAAAGGCATGGCCATGGGGTAGAGGAAGAAGCAGAGCTCTGGACAATGTGGGGTCTTGTTTCTAGGCTGGTGTGGCTGCATGGCCTGGGACAAGCTGCCCCCTCCCATTTGTGTAGGGCGCTACAGACCAGGTGCCTGGCTTGCTGTAGGCATTAAATGAGGAAACGTGTGACAAAATACCGTCGAGAGCAGCTCTTAATTTTCTGCAGGTTCTTTTTGAGAAACTGAGAAGAATAGAAGGACACTCTTCCCATAAAGATGCACATCCAGGCCGGGCGCGGTGGCTCAAGCCTGTAATCCCAGCACTTTGGGAGGCCGAGACGGGCGGATCACGAGGTCAGGAGATCGAGAGACGATCCCGGCTAACACAGTGAAACCCCGTCTCTACTAAAAAATACAAAAAAATAGCCGGGCGAGGTGGCGGGCGCCTGTTCCCAGCTACTCGGGAGGCTGAGGCAGGAGAATGGCGTAAACCCGGGAGGCGGAGCTTGCAGTGAGCTGAGATCCGGCCACTGCACTCCAGCCTGGGTGACAGAGCAAGACTCCGTCTCAAAAAAAAAAAAAAAAAAAAAAGATGCACATCCACTAAAAAGTATTGGGTGCAGTTTTAAGGGCCTGGACCCCTGAAGCCTGTCCACAGGCCCGCTGGGTTTCTGGTTAAGATCAAACAGAGGACATAATGGAGGAGGAGGAGGATCACCTTAAAATATTTTTTAATGTTTTTTAAAACGTGGAAGATTTTTTAAAGACTGAGAGACTTGCCCTGGGGAGCTGCCGTGTGTCTGAGCCTCCCAGTGAATAGCAGCCCCTCCTGTGCCCTGGCAGGCATCTTGACCAGCAGAAATCAGTGGGCCTCCTTTGCCTGGGATGGAGGGCTTGGCAGAGCTGCCCTTGCTACTGTCTCCAAAATGTTCATTTTCCATCCTTTCCCCCCCTTCTCTGTGCCCTCCCACGCCCCTTCTCCCTGCCCAATCCCCACCTTGCTCCCAGGCGATAGAGACCTACTTGCTGAATGTCTCTCCCGGGGGGCTGACCTACATCGCCGAGTGGCGAGGGGGGATTCTGGACCACAAGATGGGGCACCTGGCCTGTTTCTCCGGGGGCATGATCGCCCTTGGCGCCGAGGATGCCAAGGAAGAAAAGAGGGCCCACTACCGAGAGCTCGCAGCCCAGATCACCAAGACGTGCCACGAGTCATACGCCCGCTCAGGTAACCCTGCAAGGGGAAGGGGCAGCAGGAGAGACTGAGGCTAGACACCAGGAAGAAGTGGAAAGACCAGCAGCAGTGAGTGAAGGGAGCACATGGCCTTAGGGAAGCCTCCCATTGGAACTTAGGTAGAATTTGAGAGATGTGCTGTCCAGGCTCTGAGACTGTACCCTGAATGAACGGGAAACTAGTACAGACGCAGAAAGCGCTTTGCGTGTACCTGGTGCTCTTCCGCCCTTGACACACATCATCACTGAACCTCACCACACGGATGAGGAAACTGAGGCTCAGAAATTACTTGGCCAAGGTCCCTTGAGAGGGGCATGGAGTAAAGGATCCTCCAGCTCTGGAGGCAGAAACGGCAGCTTCCTGAGCCCAGCACATGTCCCACCCTGAGTCCCATGCCTTCGAATGTGCTTCTGCCTTTCCCCCGGCACCCTCCTCAGAGGGGGTCTCACTGCCTCCTGCTCCCCCCTGTTTAGTCGCCCTCTTTGACCCGTGACCACCAGAAACCCTGAGAGCTTGGTCCTCCCCACCCACCGCTCACCACTGAATTGTCAGATGCTAGAGTCAGAGGTCACATTTGAGAGCCTAAGCCTGGCTCCTCATTCTACACAGAGAAGCGGAGCCAGCCCAGAGGGGGAAGTGACTTAGCCAAAGTCACACTACAGATAAGGAATTGATCCTGGGCTGGAACCCAGGCCTTTTGATGCCTGCACCCCTCCGAAAAATCCCCAGCCCCTATGTGGTCCCAGGAGACTCCTGCTGCTCCCAGTGGTAATCCCAGTGTTGGCTGGAGGGGACGAGCCAAGATTTGCAGTAAAAATCCCAGGCTCAAGCGCCAGTCTGCCACTGCCAGCTGGGCAGCCTCTGTTTTCTTATCTGTTTGATGGAAATAATGACACAGGTTTCAGAGTGAGGCACAGGGTCCCATGAGAAAGTACTTTGGCAGCCGCCTTCTGCCAGCAGCACTGCAGCCACTTGCTGGCGGTCCACCGTGATGTGTCTGTGCCCGCCCCAGCTGAATGGGGTCTCCTGGAGCTGTTTCCAGGAAGTCAGAGATTCGCAATGGGTCTTTAAAACTGGTTGTCCATTCTCTTCAAAGAGCTCACTCTGCCAGGGCCATAAACAAATAACAAATCTCAGGAATAATAAAAAGCTCACTATTTGTCTGAGACAATCAGCCCAGACCATAAAAGACAGCCGCTTAATAGAGCATATTGTTCCAGCCGGCCTCGGCTTGTCCCGTGGACGCCTGCAGCAGCGGCTCCTGCCTTCACCCCACTAGCAACTTGGCAAAACGACTGTTTTCTGATGGCCAGGAGCTGCTACGCCGTTTGAAAAGATTCGAGAGGCTAGGGTCTAGCTAATTCCTCTTCCCCGAAGCCCTCCGTGGAAGAGTGGAAGTCCTGCAAACCTCTAGCCCCTGCCTCTAGAGTCAAAGCAACCCAGGGCCTCTCAAGGTTTTGAACCCTGGTGGGAGGGAAGAGGGCTCACATTAGGAATGGAGCTGGGGACTCGGGTGACCTGGACAGGAGGGACAGGCATTAAAGGTTGAAGGATCTGGCCCTCATACCCTACATGTTGGGCCTCTGAGGATTAGACCCAGGAGGGAAAGAGCACCACCCTAGGAGAGGCATCAGACACATCCAGGGTCAAGTCCCAGCTCAGCCACAACTCGCTGTGTTACCTTGGGCAAATTACTTAGCCTCTCTGATCCTCAGTTTCCGCCTGCGTGAGAGGGATAGTAGCAATTACCTTACTAAAGAACCATGTTTTAAGAATTGAAATAGTGTATTAAAGCACCCAGCACAGCCTTTGAAATCATACGCGGTGACTGCAGCGGTGGTTACAATTATGGCCATACAACAAGAATGACAGCACATTGCCCCAAAACAAAACAGTGACAATAACAGAACCCAGGCTTCCTCGGGCTTTCCTTCCTCAGCTCCCTTTGTGAAAGTAGGTGCATTCCTGGGCAATCTTCCCTCCATTTCCACCTCAATTGTTCCCAAACTCTAGAAGTTCTGGGAGGTGTTAAAAGCAGTTTTCTAAGAGAAAGGGTCCCGTGGAGAAGCCTCATTGCATATTAGCATATTAAAGGATCTGATAAATCCTGCAGATGGGAGACTCACTTTGTTTAACCCTCGGTTCCCCAGATGTGTTGAAACCCGAAACCCTCTTGGCTGAGGTCTGGCTAACCTCTTGCAGAGCTATTGCCTCATAGTACACAGTCAGTGGAACCCCGCCCAAACCTTCACCTACCCAGACTGCTGAGTAGCTCATCTGGACTCTGAGTCCAAAGCTGCTCACATTTCGAGTCCCCGAGGATCTTGTTTTGTCCAGCCCAGTTCAAGAGGGAAGCTGGGCATCTGCCCGGTGCAGCCTTAGCCAGCAGTCCAGGCAGGGGCGCCCCACACCCACACACCCCTGACATCACCCTGGCCGTGGCTCGAGGCAACTGACATCTCTCCTGGATCCCGAAAAGCTGGAGGTGGGAGGACTGACCTGGGCCCTCTGCTTGGCTGTTTCCCCAGACACCAAACTCGGGCCCGAGGCCTTCTGGTTTAACTCCGGCAGAGAGGCCGTAGCCACCCAGCTGAGCGAGAGCTACTACATCCTCCGGCCAGAGGTGGTGGAGAGCTACATGTACCTGTGGCGACAGACCCACAACCCCATCTACAGGGAGTGGGGCTGGGAGGTGGTGCTGGTGAGTGGGCCCCAGGGATGGGCAGCCAGGTGCCAGATGCCCCCTGAGAATTCACAGACAGGCTGGGTGCTAGGTGTCCTGGCTTGGGCACGGAGTGGAAGTCCAAGCCACACTGACCTCTGGCCACAGTTCAGAGTGCAAAGGGTCAAGGTGAGGGTTACAGAGCCAAGAGTTCCCAGCTGGGCAAAGTTGTCCTGAGACACGACAGGGCAGACTTGTGAAGAGGGTTCTGAGTGCCCATGGTCTTGGGGCCTGGGATCAGGCCTCAGTAAACTTAGAGGGTCAGAGGCTAGGCAGCTGCCTAGAGCACCACGCGGGCACCACTGTCCCAACAGACGCTTTCTTGATCCCGAAGCTGGGCAGCTCACCTCCGCCTCCCTCCTCTTCCCACAGGCAGCCCAGCCCCAGGGAGCCCCCACCCTAGTCTCTACTGGCCCTCGAGGCCTACCCTGCCCTCAGCACCCAGCCCCACACCTAGGTGGAAATTTAATGGCTGTCTTGGGGGGGGTGTCAAAGGCAGGTGTGGGGATTCCAGAAGGTTCCCTGGTGGATGCTGAGCCTTCTCTGCCCCTATCTCCCCAACCACACCCATGCCCACTCCGAGCATTGCACTCAGACGGGGTCTGGGGCATGCTCAGGTTCACTGGCCCTGTTAAGTCCACCTGCTTCCCCAGGACCATTGCTCTTGGCCCTCAAGCATCTTGTGCTCCTATGTCCAGTCCACAGACCCCTCAGTGGGTAGAAATTGTATTTATCAGCCTATAGGCAACATGGCAAAACCCCATCTATACAAAAAAATACAAAAATTAGCCAGGCATGGTGATGCACGCCTATAGTCTCAGCTACTTGAGGGGCTGAGGCAAGAGGGCTGTTCGAACCCCAGAGGCTGAAGCTGCAGAGTGAGCTATGATCGCCCCACTGCCCTCCAGCCTGGGTGACAAAATGAGACCTTGTCTCAAAAAAAAAAAAAAAAGCATTTATATAGAAAGATGAATGGCTTGGCCCACTCGCCTCCAGCCCAGGGGCCGTCTCTCCTGAGAATCCCTGGGGTGCCAAGTCCATCCCCAAATCCCAGCCCATGGCCATCACTTCTGCTTACCACTGTGGGTGAATCTGTGAGACCAGCCTAGTCCCCTGAAACACGAAGAGAAGCTTCCTCTAAGTCCAAACCAGGTGGAGAGCTCAGGACAGGCAGCCCATCGGGCCGGAGCTCTCAGAGGTGTGGGGGGAGGGAGTGTGGCCCCTCCAGCCTGGGGACAGGTGGCTAAACCCTGAAAGAATAATTTGATCTTCTATTCCCACAAATGCCAGGAGTCCCCAGCCAAGGGGTTGGGGTGCTGTCTGCTTTCTAGCTCCAGCCTGCCAGGCATGCACAAGTCTTGAGGGGCCTTTCCTGTCCCGTGTTAAGGCTGTTTTCCTCCTCCTCTTCCCCTTCCTCAGGCCTTGGAGAAATACTGTCGGACAGAAGCCGGTTTCTCCGGGATCCAAGACGTGTACAGTAGCACCCCCAGCCACGACAACAAGCAGCAGAGCTTCTTTCTCGCGGAGACACTAAAGTGAGCAGCGTGGGCTTTTCCTAGGGATGGACAGGTGGGCGGTTAGGGGCGGGGGTCTGCAGTCCCTCCCTTCCACAGTCATGTTCTGTGGTCACAGGACGGGAGCCCAAGAGGGGTGAAGGGCTTGGGATCCAGAGGGCTGCACCCCAGGGGTGAGCCTTGGGCCAGGCCGTTTTCTTGGAGAGTGAGACTAGGCTAGAATCCAAGTTCCCTAGGGATGCACCGTGTGATACCGCAGGTTCCTTCAGTTGCCCACCTATCTCCGCAGGTTCCTTCAGTTTCTCACCTATCTCCGCAGGTTCCTTCAGTTTCTCACCTATCTCCGCAGCTTGCTTCCATTCTGGGAACTCGAGTGTAAAATGGGATAGGATTAACGATGATGATGTCGGTGCTGGTTGCTGGCATTAACTTTCCCTCCTGTGGCCTCTGCAGTATGGGTGCTGTGCCCCCCTCAATTTCTTGCCGTGGAAGTTGGCCACCCCACTTCCTCGCTGTTCCCCAAAGCAAGCCCCTTGAGCTTTAACCGATTAGGGTGGGTCAGAATGATCCGTTCCTTCCAGCGGGGAAAAAACCCACAACCTGGAAGCTGCAGTTCTAGAGTCACAACCCCCTGTTCGTCTTAGTGCCCTAATGTGTGCTCTGAATGTAGAGTCTGCGGGCAGCAGTGGGGCACGTGAGAGCCGACTGGACTGGAGCAGCCCTCAGGCACCCCTGCAGAGGAGATCTGGGCCATAAGGGCTCACATACAGGGCCGGGCAGGTGAAGCCGGCTGATGGCAGATGGCAGAGCCAGGGTAAACTAAGTCCTTCTGACCCCAAAGCTCAAGGCTTTTCTCTGCATCCACAGCCTCCTTCCCCAGGACTAGCACCCCCACCCTGCCGCCCACAGTTTTGAGGTTTCAGGCTTCCTGACCTTGGTCACAGGCCCATCACAAAGGCCCTGAGACTTGTTCCCGGGCCCACCCTTCTTCCCCAGGCCACTGACAGACTGTGTCTTGCTTCCCTGCCCTGCCTGGGGCACAGGTATCTCTATCTTCTGTTCTCTGAAGATGACTTGCTCTCCCTGGAAGACTGGGTGTTCAACACCGAGGCCCACCCGCTCCCGGTGAACCACTCAGACAGCTCCGGCAGGGCCTGGGGCAGACACTGACCTCATCCCCCGCCGCCGCCCTGGGGCCACCGCAGGGATGCCTTGCCTTTTCAGGATTTGGGACTGTTTTCAAAGGGACTGGGAACGAAGGCCCCATCTCGGGCAGACCCCCAGCAGATGTGTCAGACAAGCAACTTCTTTTCCTCTGTGAGGAGACAAGACTTGGAGACGCAGCAATGTAAGGCCAGGGCCATGGCCACACTGGCCCACACATTCCTTTCTACAGAGAATTTCTATGAAGCCCTCTCACTTGCCATTCCAGGGCCAAAGGACCGGAGGTTTGCAGTCTGCCCCATGTATTTGATTTGCTTCCTTTTGGTTTCTCGGTTTTTGTTTTTGCTTGATTTTGTCTTTTCTCTATGGTTTAGTTTTATCACAATTATACATACAGTTTTCAGAATTATGCGCTTTCTAAAATGATGTCATCCTGATAAACAAAACCCAGTGTTTGCACACATACAAAATCTTGACCCCGTTATCTATATTTTAAATGCTTTTTGCCCAACACTGACCCTGCATTCAACTATGTGTCATTTACCTTATAATTTGAGGAGGGGTTTCCCTTTGATTGGGCCTCAGTGTTACAAATCACTAGTGCTCTTTTCATTATTATTGTAATGGAAAAATCTGTGAACTAGAATAAAAGAGTTTATTGAATAAGAAATATGATTGGGCTCATTGCACATCAGTGACTCCTAGAAAAACCATTGCAATGTTACCATCAGAAAGAATAATCAGCCAGCAGTTGATTTTAGGTATAATTTAGTAAATGATTCCAACTTCTATTACCTCCCCTGAAATCGGTCCTGATATATTCAAGAAGTGTGGGGCCAGCCCTTCAGATGCAGTTGTTTATTTACACTCAGGTTGAGATTGGGAAGAGGCCCAGGGAGGAGCAGCAACTTGCCTGAGGTCACACAGCCCAAAAAAGGCAGAGGAGAGTCTCACCCCTGCCGTCTCCTGGCCACCCCAGTTGAGTGTCTGTCTGTTCCATCATTCAGCAGATGCTTGGTGAGTGCCTGCAACAGACCAGACACTGGGCTAGAGGCCAGGGACACCGCTGGGAGTGAGACAGTCATAAGCCCTGCAGTCTAGGGGTCAAGAGGGGAGACGGCGATGGTAAGGGAAACTGACAAGCAAGTGAAGTGACTGCAGGTCATAGGAAATGCTACAAAGGAGACAGATGGACAGCTGAGGACCTACCCTATGGGGTCAGGGAGGGCCTCTCTGGGCAGGTGACCTTCAAGCCAAGACCCAGAAGATACAAAGGAATGCAGAAGGACTATCTGGCAGAAGAATGAACCTCCCATAACCCAGCCCCCTTTCCTACCCCGCCCCCCCGTGCCCTCCCTGGGAGGGGGCCTGAAACACTGTGGCCGTTGTGCAGAGCAAGGAGTTCAGGTCCTAACACTGAAGTGACAGCGCTTCCTCCCCTGACACTTTTTTTTGTTTGTTTGTTTTGAGACCCAGAGTCTCTTTTTTTTTTTTTTTTTTTTTTGATATGGAGTCTCGCTCTGTTGCCCGGGCTGGAGTGCAGTGGCCAGATCTCAGCTCACTGCAAGCTCCGCCTCCCGGGTTCACGCCATTCTCCTGCCTCAGCCTCCCAAGTAGCTGGGACTACAGGTGCCCGCCACCTCGCCCGGCTAATTTTTTGTATTTTTTAGTAGAGATGGGGTTTCACCGTGTTTGCCAGGATGGTCTCGATCTCCTGACCTTGTGATCCGCCCGTCTCGGCCTCCCAAAGTGCTGGGATTACAGGCTTGAGCCACCGCACCCGGCCCAGAGTCTCATTCTGTTGCCCAGGCTGGAGTGCAGTGGTGCGATCTTGGCTCACTGCCACCTCCACCTCCTGGGTTCAAGCAATTCTCCTGCCTCAGCTTCCCCAGTAGCAGGAATTACAGGTATGCGTCACCACACCCGGCTAATTTTTTGTATTTAGTAGAGACGAGGTTTTGCCATGTTGCCCAGGCTGGTCTTGAACCCCTGAGCTCAGGTGATCCGCCCACCTCAGCCTCCCAAAGTGCTGGGATTACAGGCATGAGCCACCACACCCAGCCCTTTCCTGGCACATTTGCAGCTTGTCAACACAGTGGAAGTCACGGGAGAATTTTGAGCCCTTCCCTGGGCTCAGCTGCTTACCCTGTTCATAAGCTTTAGTAGCTCCTGCCTGGGGCCCTGAGCCAGGTGACCTGGCTTTAAATCCCTGCTGTGTGAACTTAGGCAGGTACCTCCTCTCTCTGGGCTCTTTTCCATCAAGCAGACAGAAAACCTCAACCCCACAAGGCTGCTGTGAGAAGTGGGAAGCTGCTGGTACCCTGGGCTCAGGAAGTGCTTGTTCCTGGTTCTGAAGACTCAGGACATTCCCAGAATCTCCTTAAGCAGAGCCGCTGGGGAGTAGCCCCTATGGCAAGTCACCATGCTCTTGACAGGCAGCATGAGAGCGTGACTCCCATGACCCACCTGTGCTCACTAAAAAAAAAAAAGCAAACCAGGAAAACTGACTACACAAACATTGTAGAAAGATTAGAAAATAGAAGCAGAAAGAAGACGCATTGGCCATCCCACTCTCTGGGGTGAATACTGTTATATTTTCTTCTAGGCCTTTTTCTATGAATATATAGAATATCTATTTTGCCAACGTGGTATCCTACTATGCACACTGTTTTCTTATAATCTGCTTTTGCACTTAACTATATATTGTGAACCTCTTTCCATGTCAACAAATACACGTTTATCTCATCGCTGTGCGTGCTTGTGGAGTATTCCATTGTGTACTGTAGCCTACTTTGCTGATCTAAGCCCCTGTTGCCAGGCATTTGGGTTGGTGTCCATCTGGGATTTTAGTTACAAATCACAGAAATCAATTCTGTCAACTTAAGCACAGAAAGGGATTTACTGAAATGTCATGGGGTGGCTTATGGAATCTTAGGAAGGAGTAAACAGTCGAACCTCAATAAGGGCTAGAAAGGACTTGGCCAGGGACGCTTCAAGAACCAGGGAAGCCTCTCTAGGCACCGCCATCAGAAGGGCTGAATCCAAATGTTTCCAGATCCTACTGTGGCTCCTTTCCAAGGGGCCTGGCCTGGGTCTCATCCCCGCCCCTAGCCAAGGGCAGGGCCAGGCATCTTGACTTGGCAGACCCCCTGAGATTACCCTGTGCAATGGGTGACGGGCTGTTCCCTAGAGAAAAACATGAGATTCATCACCAAAATAAGGGGCCTGCAGGCTGCACAGGCAAAAACAGCAGGACTGTTTACAGTTTGCTTTGATTTCTTCAGTATTATACAGAGAGTTATGAAGCGCATACTTAACCATCCTCCTTTTCACTTTTGTCCAATTATGTCCTCAGAATAACTTCTAGAATGTCTCTGTCTCAAAGCCACTTTGCAGTTCCCCAAGCCCCAGGCTCCCCCGCCAGGCCCGTGCGGCTGTCTCCCTCTCCTCTCCTGTCCTCTGCTGTATTGCTGGGAGGAAATGGTAAAAATGAATACTTTAAAATGTATCCTCCAGGAGGGCCCTTGCAGGTGGAGAAATATCATCCTTTTGGCAACTTAACTCCATTCCATGGATAAAAATAAGTACGACTCAAGATAGGCCGAGAGGAAAGAGGAATTAAGGGATGACTCATCCTCACTGAAGGTAGGAGAGAGCTTCACAAGCCACCGAATCTGAACACCCAAACCTCTCCCTGAAGAGCCCTCTCCTTCCCCAGCTGGGGGTCAGTGCGCAGCTGCCAGGCTCATTTTAAGCCTTGTCTGAGCCCTTGCTGAGGATGGAAGTACCGATTGCACCTGCTTCCCTCATAGAAGGGCGTGATGTCGGCTCCTTCCCAGAAAGCTTCATCAACACCCAGCTCCTGGCACTGAGGTCTGCAGAGCCTCACGGCCCCGGGAAGGGGGAAGTGGGGGGCACAGTCCTTTTCTACGTGCCTCCCTTTAAATGACTGGCCATTTGGTCAGACCGGCCAAAGGCGTTGGGAAGAAAAGCAAAAATGGAAAATCTGATTTAAAGGCAGCATCCAAGATGTGATTCTCAGTTCCATTCCCTCTGCTTTGAGGAGGTGACCCCACTGTGGTTTGAGAAAGTGCCAGAGATGAATGGGCCAGCTTCCCCCAGCGTTTCCCCTGGGGGCCTGTCCTTGCAAGTATGGTCATTGGTCATGTGGCACAAAGATGCTCGGCCCTCTGTGACTAATGCTTAATTACACCCTACTGGAGGAGGGGGTGCTGATTCTATTTTTCGTATCTGAAAATATCAGTTTGGTTTCCTATATTTGGAGCACTATTTTGTTCCTGCTCAGCCTGTCTGTTAAGTCGGAGCTTCTCAAACTTGAACATGCACAGGAATCACCTGGGAGCTTGTTAAAATCCAGGTTCATGTTCAGCGGCTGTAGCATGGAGCCTGAGATTCTGCCTTTTTTTTTTTTTTTTTTTTTTTTTCCTGAGACAGGGTCTTATTCTGTCACCCAGGCTGGAGTGCAGTGGGGCCATCACAGCTCACTGCAACCTCCATCTCTGGGGCTCGAGCAGTCCTTCCACCTGGCCTCCCGAATAGCTGAAACTACAGGTGTGTGCCGCCACATCCAGCTAATTTTTTCTCTTGCTATGTTTCTCAAGTTGGTCTCAGACTCCTGGGCTCAAGCAATTCTTCCGCCTTAGCCTCCCAAAGTGCTAGGATGGCAGGCATGAGCCACTGTGCCCGGCCAGATTCTGCTTTTCTTTAACAAGCTCCCGGGAGATGCTGATGCTGCCAGTCCTTGGACCCCACTTTGAGTAGCAAGACCCCAGTTGGTGGCCACTGCCTTGGTTTCTGCCTTTTCTTTGCATTCCTGGAGCTGTAACTGCTCCAGAGTGGCGTAGAGGGGCTCCGGTGTTGGGATGGCATCTATAGATACTTTGAATGCAGCGCAACCTACCTTAAAACAGGTGTGCCTACCGCCTGTGTCAACAGCTCTCCTTTCTTCAGGACAGCCAGAATAAGACAGGAGCAGGGCCGGGCGCGGTGGCTCAAGCCTGTAATCCCAGCACTTTGGGAGGCCGAGACGGGCGGATCACGAGGTCAGGAGATCGAGACCATCCTGGCTAACACGGTGAAACCCCATCTCTACTAAAAAATACAAAAAACTAGCCGGGCGCGGTGGCGGGCGCCTGTAGTCCCAACTACTCGGGAGGCTGAGGCAGGAGAATGGCGTGAACCGGGGAGGCGGAGCTTGCAGTGAGCTGAGATCCGGCCACTGCACTCCAGCCTGGGCGGCAGAGCGAGACTCTGTCTCAAAAAAAAAAAAAAAAAAGACAGGAGCAGGCTGCTGGTGGCTTAGAACAGTGGCGTCCAGTAGGGTCACCCCATGTGGATCTGGAATACTTAAAATGTGGCGAGTGCAATGGAGGAACTAAACTTTTAATTTCATTTCCTTTTTTTTTTTTTTAATTGAGCAGAGTCTTGCTCTGTCGCCAGGCTGGAGTGCAGTGGTGCAATCTCGGCTTACTGCAACTTCTGCCTCCTGGGTTCAACCGATTTTCCTGCCTCAGCCTCCCGAGTAGCTGGGACTATAGGCATGCACCACCACGCCCAGCTAAATTTTTTTTTTTTTTTTTTTGAGACAAAGTCTTGCTCTGTTGCCCAGGCTGGAGTGCAGTGGCTTGATCTCGGCTCACTGCAACCTCTGGCACCCGGGTTCAAGCGATTCTCCTGCCCAAGTAACTGGGATTACAGGCTTGTGCCACCACGCCAGGCTAATTTTTGTATTTTTAGTAGAGACAGGGTTTCAGCATCTTGGCCAGGCTGGTCTTGAACTCCTGACCTCATGATCCACCCGTCTCGGCCTCCCAGAGTGCTGGGATTACAAGCGTGAGCCACTGCGCCTGGCCTACACCCAGCTAATTTTTGTATTTTTAGTTTCATCTTGTTGGCCAGGATGGTCTCGATCTCCTGACCTCGTGGTCCACCCACCTCAGGCTCCCAAAGTGCTGGGATTACAGGTGTGAGCCACCGCGCCTGGCCAATTTCATTTCATTTTAATTGAATGTAAAGAGCTGTGCATTGCTGCTGGCTGCTGTTTTGGACAGTGCAGAATTAGAACTCAGAAAGCAACTACCCTGCTGATGCCGCGAAGGCCTCCATCACCTGCACCACTACATAAATCATCTTAGCAGAAAATATATTGTTTAGGGACTCAAGGATTCCCTTGAACATACCTGGTTATTTTTATACTCATTCCAGCCTCTGTTTTCTGCACAAGCCTCTGGGTTGGGTTTGGTTTTGTGTTTTCTTACTCACAGTCTGCAGCAGGGAATGCAGTGGGTAGGCTGAAGGCAAGAGAGGCACAGGGGCGCGACAGGAGAGAACAACCCGTGTCGGTTTCATACAAGCACAGCCTTTGAAACTGGTGGACCTGTGTTCAGCTCTGCCCTGCCGTTTTCCAGGGCTGTATGGCCTTGGGCAAGCCCCTTAGTTAAGCTCCTCTGAGCCTCTGCTTCTCCAGCCATGGAAAAGGAAAGTGGTTTCAAGGGTTAATCGAGCCTCCCCACCCCACCCCCTGTAAGAACTCAATGCATCCTAGCAGTGATTGTTATGATGTGAACCTCTTTGTAAACTGTAAAACCTTGTGTAAATTTGAGGCAAAACACTGCTGTCAAAAATTCTTCTTTTTAAACAAAATGCTCTGAGACTTGCAGGAAACTGTATCAACCAGGCCCAGGAGACAGACCAAAATCTCAAAGCAATAAATCTGAACGTTTTCTGCTTTTCCCATTGAGCAAGCATTTTGCCATTAGCCCTGAATCTACAGAAATCAGGAAACCGGGATGAAGATTTGTTGACTGTCCAAGGTCTTCCAGGGACCTGTCTGGTGGGGGGGATGCTCGGGCGGGGGCCCAGGGTTGAGGAAGATGCCGAGAGCGTGCCCAGGAATGTTTGAGGTCCAGTTAGTTTTTCCTCTTCATGGAGTACCTGATAAATCCTGTCTACAAAACTTTGGAAGGTGGGCAGGAAAAGATGGCACCCCCATTTATAGAGGAGGGAACTGAGGGCCTAACAGGCTTGCCCAGGTCAAACAGCTGTTCCCGGTCTCTGGGCAGCCTCCACAGAGGCCACTCTGCACTCCCTACTGTTCCCCATACCCTTCCTCCACCCCACCCTTGTGTATGACCCCCAAGGCTAGGATGACCATCCCACTCATGACATTTGCTTATGACCGATTTTAACCTGTTGTTCCAACATCATAAGAGTACCCCATTTGCTCTTAAAAGTGCCCCAACTTGGACAGTAAATTTTATGGCCCCCTGGTCTAAGTGAAAACAACGATAACTAAGGTGTTTTTCCCAGAAGCCTTCGGTGCTCTGAGAAATGGTAAAACTCAGCCCGGAAAAACATGCAAATATCCCAGAGATTCTTTCCTTTAGAAACCAAGCTGGAAACTCGCCATTTTCTCACACACCTCCATGTCTCCTCGCATGCTGCTTCCTGCCTGGACTCCACCCCCAAGGTATGCCTACTAAACTCCTCTCCAGTCCTCCTGGCTGCCCTCAATGCCACCTCCTCCAGGAAGCCTTCTCTGACTTCTCCCTGCCCCTCCTTTGACCTAGGCGTTAAAAACTCCTTTGACCTGGGCTCCTACACACCTAGGGCAGATCCAGATATGCATGAGCCTCTCCACCGTAGACTGACCGCTCCCCAGTCACAGGACTTTTGTCTTCTCACCTTTGTGTCCTCAGCATGTTATAGATGAAAATAAAAGTCTGTGCTGAAGACTTGGGGATTAACCATGCACCCGGCCTCCCTCCCAGCTGCAGCTGGCTGAGAGTGGACCCACTGAACCAGGCGGGAAAAACAATGAGCGGTTTCACTGCAGGGGTTCTATGGGTCATCCTGGTCTGGTCCATGGACTGACTGTAGATTCCAGAAAGCAAGGTGGGAAGGGAGGAGAGTTCTTTCCATTAACAGGAAGGTCCCAGAAAGATGGGGTACAAGATGGCTGGTCAAGTGGCCTTTTCTCAGAGCAGTGACCCCCTTTCCACTGGTGATTGCAATGAGATTGTCAGGAATTGCCCAGTTTTCCAATCACAAGTCCCACACCATCCTACAGAGTGTGTGGAAATGGGCCAAGCCCATTTATCCAGTGGAGAAGTCCCCAGGCTAGGGACTGAGCGGCGGTGTAGAGGAAAAGGGGTCACACACATACCCACAGTCACACACACATTCACACACATGCACACACACGCTCACACATTCATACAAACATGCATAACCACACACACGTTCACTTACACACATGCACATTCATGCAAACATGCATACCCCCTACATGTTCACTTACATTTCATACACACACGTTCACTTACATGCGCACACACATTCATACACGTTCACATAAACACACATGCAAAACATGCACATTCATATACATACGTTCACAAACATGCACACACATGCATTCATACACACGTTCACACAAACATGCACACATGCATTCATAAACACGTTCACATAAACACACATGCACAGACATTCACATAAACATACACACACACATGCACATTCATATACATATTCACACACACCCACACACTCATATGTTCACTTAAACACATTAACACACACGTGCATTCACATAAACACATTTACATTTACACATGCACATTTACACACACATTCACACATACACATTCACAATACACGTTCAAACACATATTCACACACACACCCACACACGTTAACATACACTCACATGCATATTCATACACACATATATTCACATATACACACATTCACACGAGTTCAAACACGTACACATTCACACACACACACGTTCACATAAACACACATGCACATTCATACACATGCACATTCATACCAACGCATACACACACGTTCACACACATGCACTTTCATACACACACATTCACATAAACGCATTCACACACATGCACTTTCATACACACACATTCACACACATGCACTTTTATACATTCACACCTACATATATATTCACGTTCATACACACATTCACATACATATGTTCACACACACATTCACACATACACATGCACATTCATACACACGTTCACACATGCATACAAGCACATTCACATACACACATATTTGCACACACACATACACACATTCACACCTTGACTTTCCTCTCTAAGCCTGTGGATTTCCTGGCCAAGCTTGCAGTCATCAGGGGTTGGGGGTGGCTGTCTCTTGGGGGCACCGGCTGCATATCCAGATGGTCCTGTCCTGACTCTCTGGAGGCCCCTCATCAGCTGGACACTTGTTACTCCCTTGGGACTTCCCTGGAGCCCTGGGGTAGGAAGCTCTGCTTTCACCCACAAAATGATCCAGAACCAGGCAATAATTCCATCAGCGGTTCTGAGTGTGGAGCCTGCAGCCAGCCCCAGCAGCACCTGGGAGCTTGTTGGGAATGCAGATTCTCAGGCCCCAAGGAGCTGAATCAGCAGCTCTGGGGCAGCCCAGCAGTCAGTGTCTTTGGCAAGCCCTCCAGGTGATTCTGATGCAGCTGCAATGTGGGTCATCTCCCAAGTGCCCTGTTCCCCACAGCAAACCCCTCCCTGAGCCTGTTACCCCCCTTACTTACTACAGCCTCTCTATCCCCTGGTGGGTCAGCAGGTAATTCTGCAATGATCCAGGTAAGAAAAAGAAAACTGTCCCACCTTTGACCAACAGGAACACCCTCTAATCACGTAATCTTCCACTCAAAAAAAATGTTTTAACTTCACAATGAAATCCTCTCTGTGAAAACTGAAATCCAAAGAAACATCCAAATTCTTCCATCCTCAATTTTTATTCTGCTCAATCTTGACCAGAAAGGCTCCTTAGATGTCAGGACCCCTCCAGGGTCAGGCCTTGCAGCCCCAGCCACCTCCTGGGTCATTTTCTCCATCGCTGGTGTGGTACTTTCACCTCCTCCACTGTTGAATTAACCCTAGCCCAAATTTCCGGAGCATCTGCGCAGTTATCCTAGCAAAATCATGCTCCCAGAACCCAGATAATCCAGACCCACCATGTCCTCCCCATCCGGGGACCAGAGCAAGGACAAAGTGTAAACAGCACAGAAAGGAGAAGATGTGGGCCTCCACCGTACCCCCTGGGCCACTTCTCAAAGAGAAAGACCTTTAGGGATAATTCCATCATCTTGCACAAGTTACAGAATTTCAACTGTGGCTTTCCCAGGTCTTAGGACCTGCATGGACCACCTTCTCCAGGAATCGAGTTCACATGGAGATCACTGGAGATGGAGAGGTCAGGGATGGCCCCTGGGGAGCTGGCATTTGTGACAGTCTGTGCAAAGAGCATTCCAGGCAGAGGGAACAGCAAATGCAGAGGCTCAGAGGTAGGAAGTGTTGTATCTGAGGCACAGAAAGGCAGTGAGCAAGTGGGAGGGTGCTGATCTGGGGGTCAAAGGACGTCGGCAGAAGGGGCTCCATCCCTCAGTGCCTGGTGGGCAGGTAAGTATTTGCTATGCTTTGAATGTCCCCTCCAAAACTCATGTCGAAATGCAATTGCCTTTGGATGGTATTAAGAAGTAGAACCTGGCTTATTAAGAGGTAATTAGACCATGAGGGCTCTGCCCTTGTGAATGCATTAATGTTATTATCAGGAAAGTGGGTTGTTCTGAAAGCCGATTCAGCCCTCGCTTGCTTGCTTGCTCACTCTCTGGCACTCTCCTGCCCTTCTGCCTTTGGCCACAAGCAGACTCAGCACGAAGGCCCTTGCCAGATGCAGGCCCCCAACCTTGGATTTCCCAGCCTCTAGAAATACATTCCTTTTCTTTATAAATTATCCAGTCTGTGGTTTTCTGTTATAGCAACATAAAATGGACTAAGACAGAGTTTAATTTTAATCTGAGAGCAGCAAGCAGCTAGGAAGAGTTTAAAGCAGCGCATGAGATGACCCACTTTACATTTCTGAAAGTTTCCTCCAACTTCTGAGTGGAGAGACCTAGGAATTCTTTTTCCTCTTACATCTGTCTCAGTGGAAAACCATTCTCAGATTCCTAAGCGGAAGCTTCTGAAGCCTGTGCCCCAGGAGTGCTGCGAGGCCCGAGTGCCCTCTGCCCCGTGTGCATGGCCTCTCCTCTGCTTTTGTAGTCCCTGGGTTTTGAGGAGCCTGGGAGACTTCAAGGGCACCAGAAACCTTTCCTCTGACCCTTCTTCCCTGTAGCCTCGGATCAAGCCTCCAGGCTGCTGCCCCCTCTGTTTCTACCACTCCTTTCGAGCAGGCTCAGCTGCGCCTTTGAAAAATGGAAGCTGCTTCCCAAGATGGCCCTGCTCCTTCTCTGGCACATGCGCAACGGAGGCTGTTTGTGGCGCCTGGGGCCTTCTTTTCATTCTTCTTTGAAACCTTCAGGATTTATGGCAGGTATGAAGTCAGGGAGTTCTGGGTGTCTCAAAAGCACATATTGCTGAAACATAACATTGTCTACCTTCACCGCTCCTCCGTGGGTAACTCCAAGCAGACCATCGAGTGCTCTGCACCTGCCCACGTTCTACCTAAGTCTGCCTGGCTGGGTCCCCTTCTGTTGTGTCATTCTCCGTGTGCTTCCTGAAGGGTCCTGACTCCACATGGTTCCCCACCTATGATCACCATGTGGTCTGGACACCTCCCCTGTCCACAGCTCACCTCATCACCAAGGGACCGCCCCAAGCCTTGACTGGTGCCACCAACCATAGCTCTCAGGGTCCTCCCAGGGGTCATGGAGCCATTTGGATCCCTAGTATCTCCCGATCCCCTTAGCCTATCTTCGGAGCAGTCAGGAACTATCTGCCTCCTCTTCCCTTTCATCTCTGTGTCTACATGTCCCACCTGTCTCCTGAGAAATCACTCCTTTCCCCCAGCCCAGTCAGCATGTCTGCCTTCATCATGCTGTCATTTTCCAAGGCTCCAGTGTTTGAAACCAGCGTTTCAAGGCAGTTCGCTTGAGGCCAGGAGTCCAAGGCTGCAGTGAGCTGTGATTGTGCCATAGCAAGCCCAGCCTGGGCAACAGAGTAAGACCCTGTCTCAAATAAAATAAAATAGGCTGGGCATAGTGGCTCACAACCATAATCCCAGCACTTTGGGAGGCCGAGGTGGGCAGATCCCCTGAGGTCAGGAGTTTGAGACAAGCCTGGTCAACATGGTGAAACCCCGCCTCTACTAAACATACAAAAATTAGCTGGGTGTGGTAGCAGGTGCCTGTAATCCCAGCTACTCGGGAGGCTGAGGTGGGAGGCTCTCTTGAGCCCAGGAGGCAGAGGTAGGAGGATCACTTGAGCCTGGGAGGCAGAGATTGCAGTGAGCTGAAGTTGCACCACTGTACTCCAGCCTGGGTGACAGTGAGACCTTGTCTCAAAAAAAAAAAAAAAAAAAAAAAAAATTCCTCTGCATTTTCTGTCTTAATTTATACAATACTACTTATAACCGCTTAGCTCCTATCTAATAAGGACGCTCACACTTTTTCGTCTGATCATTATGAAGCCCTCTTCTACCCATTTGTGGTAAAAACCTCTGAAGTGCACAGCCAAGATCAGAGATGATGAAATAAAGCCTCTCAGATGCAAGCTGAGATATGCCTCTCCCTTGTTTGGGTGACTAGCTCATCCCAGTTTGGGTTTTCCTGCTTGTAGGACCGATGCATCCTCGGTCAGTCCTGAGCAGAACAGGGTGGCTGACCCCCTGACGCTGTTCCCTCCTTGGCCCTGGACCCCGTTCAAAACACACCAGACAAGCAGAGCAGAATTCAGGGCAGATCATCCGGCACCATCTGCCTGTGCCTGACACTCACCGAGGGAAAGGCCCCAAATGTCAAACTCTTTTTTGTGGCTTGTGTGTGGAACTTTGCCGTCTATATATTTTCTCCATCTTGGCTGTGCATCCAAATCACTGGAGAGCTGGTAAAAATGTCCCTCCTTCCCCCAACCAACCGGGGGTTGGCCCTAAACATTGGTCTCCTTCAAAGGCCCCAGGTGACTAGTGGGCAGCCAGGCTGGGTAACCAGGGCCTCTGTACTCGTGATGCTGACAATAAAGCTGTCCGTCTGGCAGAGTCCCGGGGGCATTTACTGACCCCGAGAAACAAATCTCTCTCCCAGCCTGGACAGCACGAGAGCCAAGCCAAGGCTGTCATGACCTCTAACATTAATCTATTTTCTGGCTAATCACAGCCATAGCCCATGCCTGTAAATCCAGCCAAAGCCACTCAACATTCCAAGACATGGCGGCATCTGCAGCCACATAGGCCAAAGGCTTCTTCTCTTCTCTCTCTTCAATGATCTCATTGAATCTTGTGGCTTTAAATGTCATGTTTAGACTGGCAACTCCCAGATTTATAATCTATGCCCCCTTGCCTACAGTTCATAGCCCCATACTCACACACACACACAACTGCCTCCTTGACACCTCCGTGAGGGTGGCTCTCAGGCATCTTTTTTTTTTTTTTTTTTTTTTTTTTTGAGACGGAGTCACCCTGTATCACCCAGGCTGAAGTGCAGTGGTGTGATCATGGCTCACTGCAACCTCAGCCTTCCGGGTTCAAGCGATTCTCCTGCCTTAGCCTCCTGAGTAGCTGGGACTACAGGCACGCGCCACCACGCCCAGCTAATTTTTTGTATTTTTAGTAGAGACGGGGTTTCACTGTGTTAGCCAGGATGGTCTCGATCTCTTGACTTCATAATCCGCCCGCCCCAGCATCGCAAAGTGCTGGGATTACAGGTGTGAGCCACCGCGCCCAGCCAGCTCTCAGGCTTCTTAACCTGGCAGACTGGACTGAGGGTTCTCCCAAGTCAGGGCTCCTCCAGCCTCATCTCAGAATGGTGCTACCAGCTACCCAAGCTCAACCCACGGCCAATGCTGGTCTTTCCTCTCACCGCCCATGTCTGACCCATCCGCAAATCCTGTCTGTGGCTCCACTACACTCATACATCTTATCCACGCCTGCCCAAGCCCTGCCATCTTACGCCTGGGGGACTGCATTAGCCTCCTGTCTCCCTCCTTCCTCTGTCCATCCCCTAACTCTATTCTCTACCCAGAAACCAGGAAGGTCTTTAAACAAACATCAAAACCAAGCGGCTTTACTGGGATATCATTTACATGCCATAAAATCCACCCACTTCAAAGATGGACAATTCATGTTTTTTTAGTATATGCACAGAGTTGTGCAAGCATCATTATTATCTAATTTTAGAACATTTTATCACCCCAGAAGAAACCCTGTACCCATTAGCAGTCACTCCCCAGCCTCCTCCTACCCGTCTCCCACTGTAGCCCCAGGCAACTGCTAATCTAGTTTCTGTCTCTCTGGATCTGTGGATTCTGGACATTTCACTGAATGAATCACACATTCATTGTCTTTGTGTTTGGCTTTTTCCACTCAGCTTAAGGTTTATAAGGTTTATTATTGCCAGCTAATACCTATCAAATGGATACACCGCACTGCTTATCCATTCATTGATGGAAATTTGGGTTGTTTCTGCATCTGGGCTATCAGAAAGGGCTTTTAAAAAACAAGTCACCAGCCGGGTGTGGTGGCTCACTCCTATAATCCCAGCACTTTGGGAGGCCGAGGTGGGCGGATCACTTGAGGTCAGGAGTTTGAGACCAACTTGGCCAATATGGTGAAACCCTGTCTCTACTAAAAATACAAAATGTAGCCAGGCGTGGTGACGCACGCCTGTAATCCCAGCTACTCTGGAGGCTGAGGCAGGAGAACTGCTTGAATCCGGGAGGCGGAGGTTGCAGTGAGCCGAGATCACGCCACTGCACTCCACCCTGAGTAACAAGAGCAAGACTCCATCTCAAAAACAAACAAACAAACAAAAAACCAAGTTACACATTGTCACCCCCCTGCTTAAAACCTTATAATGGGGCCGGGCGCGGTGGCTCACGCCTGTAATCCCAGCACTTTGGGAGGCCGAGGCGGGTGGATCGCGAGGTCAGGAGATCGAGACTATCCTGGCTAACATGGTGAAACCCTGTCTCTATTAAAAATACAAAAAAATTAGCCAGGCATGGTGGCACACGCCTGTAATCCCAGCTAATTGGGAGGCTGAGGCAGGAGAATTGCTTGATCCCAGAAGGTGGAAGTTGCAGTGAGCCAAGATCGTGCCACTGCATTCCAGCCTGGGTGATAGAGCGAGACTCTGTCTCAAAAAAAAAAAAAAAAAAAAAAACCTTATAATGGTTTCACATCATATCTAGAATGAAGTTTGGCCAAGTGCCGTGGCTCACACCTGTGGTCCCAGCTACTGGAGAGGCTGGGGTGGGAGGATGCCTTGAGCCCAGAAGTTCAAGGTTGCAGTGAACTGAGTGAGATCATGCCACTGCGCTGCAGCCTGGGTGACAGAGCGAGACCCTCTCTCAATAAATAAATAAATTGAATGAAGTTTGTTGCCATGGCCTGCAAGATTCCGATGTCCTGCACCAGTCTCTGTCACCAAGCTTTTCTCTCCCCATGACTCACTCTGCCTTCTGTGTGTCTCCTGGACATGCCAAGCTTGTTTCCACCCCAGGCCTTTGCACTGGCTCTCCCCTCTTCTCTGTGCCTGGGATGCGCCTTCCTCAATTCTTCTCATAGCTGGCTGCTTCTTCACATTCCAGGACCAGTGTACATGTCACCTCCCAGCTACACTGCTCATGCCTGCCCATGGCACTGTGCCACAGTGCTCTGTCTCACTCCTTCACATTTACCTTTCTCTGAAATTACCTTGTGTGTCTGTCATTTCCTTCCTCTGAGTAGAATATTCAGCCCCCAGAGAGGAAGTGCCTTGCCCGTCTTCTATCCTACTGTGTTCCCAGGGCTGCGAACAGTCCCTCGCACATAGCAGGTACTTAGTTTGCGGAGAGGGCCACGTGGTCCAGGCATGCTTAAGCAACTCCTGCAGTGGCACCAGAAGCCTGTTTCCCCCAAGTGATCCTTTGTTCTCAAACGCTGGTCCTATTATTGGCTGCCAAGATGTTAAGGTTGGGTTTGGGGGAAATCACCTGCCTCTCTAGGGTCCCAGATGAAAAGGAGAAACAAAAAAAAAAAACAGAGCCAAATGGCCCTCTCCCTGGCGAAACTGGAGTGGAAAATCCTAATTTGATCTGATTCCCTGGAGTGCAGCAGCACCCCCTGCAGGAAGTAAACCCTGGTGAGTTTACCCCAAAGAGACGGGAAGCAGAAGAGAGGATGCTACTAGGAGGCCGGCAGGGGTGTGTGTGTGTGTCTGTGTGTGTGTCTGTGTGTGTCTGTGTGTATGTATGAGACAGAGAAAGAGAGACAGAGACAGAGACCAGGGGGTTCGAGGCAGTGACCCTGCCCCTGCTTAACATGTGGCTGCACGCAGGTCAGGCTCCCTCCTCTTCTGGTGGGTGGATGGAGTGGCCTGGAGTGCTTACACCGACACCCTGTGCGCAGGAGGTGGGTGTGGAAATCTGTGGTCCTCTGCCCCCAGGCGGAAGCTGGGACGCAGTAGGGAGTCTGAAGGGTGCTGCAGTGGCCAAATGTCCCTCTCTTCTGATGCCTCCACACTGTCTCAGTGGTAAAGTCCAGGCTTTTCCACAAGCGGACCAGAGCTCCAGCCCAATCTTCCTGCCTCCTCCTTCCTCTTCACATTCCCCTCCGGGTCCCTCTGCTCAAATCCACTGGACTATGTTCTCGAGACGCTATGGATACTCCATCGGGTTTCACACCCCTGGGCCTTCGCCTCTGCTGTTCTTACCCTCTGGAATGATCTTCCTGGGTGCTATGCCTGGTGATCTCCTGAAGTCAAGATCTGGCCAGACCTCTGCTCTGGGAAGCCTCTTCTGGGCTCTCCTGATAGTCCCAGGGACCCTCCTCTGTGCACACCCCTTTCAGAGCCCCCCTCGAGAGGAGGGTTGCAGTATCCATCGACTCATCTGGAAGAGCAGACTGTTTTGTTTCCGATGGACGCCGAATCCCCAGGACATGGCATAGTAGTCCTTCAATACACGTGTTGGAAGGATGAATGAACGAGTGCCCACTAACCTCCGAGACCCTCGTGGATGTGGCCGGTGCGTCACTCACCTCGCTGTGGTTCCCATTGGCTGCCAGTTTGCACGTGCCACCCTTGCCCACTGGGAGGCAACAGCGAGGTGCCAAAGAGATCCTGCAGGGCTGCCCCGGCCAGAACCGCCCACTAGGCCCTATCTCTCAAGGCCTTGCCCTGCCCGGGATCTTGGTTTGGGACAAGCCCTTCTGGGAAGGGCACCCTCCAGTGGGAAATCAGCGCTGCTCCACTGCCAGTCCCAGAGCTGACATCTCCCAGAGCTGACATCTCCCAGAGCTGACATCTCCCAGAGCTGACATCTCCCAGAGCTGGGCCCAACATTGATCCTTTTCCCAGAGGCACACTGATCTGACCTCAGTGTCATAAACCCAACCCCACTATATGCCTTCCTGAGCTTCTAGAATCATCCCCCAAGTCCCACAAGCCCCAGCAGCCCATTTCTTCAGCGCTGGGCAGCAGAGACCAGTAGGGTATCTGTATCTTTAAGAAAAAGCAAGCGTAATAAATAAAAGTTATCTGGGAAAGAAAACTTCCTTTGTTGATTTTCCAGAAGCTTTAGCTCATCAATCTTCCCCTCCTAACCTGCTTTGTGCTCGGCTAGTTTTGCTTCCCATAGAATGGAATTTGGTTTTCTAGTAGCATCTGTCATATGCAGGGTGTCCCCAAACAGTAGCAATAATGAGTTGAAAGTGGCACAGTTGGAAGCCTTCAGAAGCCAACGCCAGATGTCAGGCCCTTAGTGGGCCCCTCTAAGGATACTGGGGCCAGAGCACAGGGCAAGGGTTGGGTCGGGCCCACAACTCTGGAAGGTCCCTGGGAGTCATTCATCTGACAGACACTGAGGAGTGCCCACCATGTGCCACGCCCTGCATGGGCACTGGGAAGGCCTCACCTGGCGCTGCCATGGCTGGCTACCAAAGAACAGAATGGGCAGTGGAGGCAGGACCCCACCCCCAACTCAGTTGACTGGGCCATCCCCTGGGAAGCCCGGGAGGCAGGATGGCAGATTTGGACCCAGGTAGACCTGGGTGCCAGAGCTCAGGCTTCTTCATTTGAAAACCAGGCAAGCAGCCTCTGCCTCACAAGGTGGCTTGAGAACAGAGTGAGAGTGTAAATCACCCCGCCCCAAGTCCAGCACATAGGCGGAGCTCAGCATCCTTTGGATCCCTCAGGCCTAACAAGTGCCCCTGCGCTGGAGGGCTGGTGGGGCTCCGCAAGGGCAGGCACTGCTCACCTCTGGGCTCAGAGTTCTTGCCTAGAGGCTTCTGTAGCTGCCACCCTTGTCTGAGAAAATGCAGGTAGAGCCACCCGGGGCAACTGGGGGCTTTGAAAGAATGGAAGAGAGCCCCAAGGAACCAAGGCTCCTGGGGATTGACAGGCATTAAAATATGTCCTCAACTCCACCCACCTCTATTTCCAAGGCTCTCCTCCAAGCATGCCACGTGCTGTTCTCCAGAAAAGCCAGGGCCTCTGGTAGCTCCAGCTGCTGAGGGGCTACAGCCTCGCCTTCCCCTCACCAGGCCAGAGCTCGGAGGGTGGGGGTCGGGGAGCTCTTTTACCTCCTTGCTGGAGATGAGGAAATTTGGGCCCAGAGAAGTGCAAGTTCAGAGCAGCACCTGCTATGCCTGGAACAAGGCCAATCCCCATAACCCATGCATCTGCGAAGGTGGCCCCCCAACTGCACATGAGGGGAACACGGGCTGGGCTTGCTTTTTAATTTGTCTTGCTGTAGATGACAGAGGAACTTTTAGAAAACTTGTAGGTAAGGATGGACGGATGCCCCTCAGCAGTCTCTGGCCTCGTACACGGCTGCCAGCAGAGGTGGACACGAGGCCTCAGTGGCCCTCGACGCCCCTTCTCCAGGAGAGCACAGGGTGTGTGACTTCTCCCCAGCCTCTGGCCCCAGTCCCTTCTTTGTCCCAGTCCCCTGCCTGCAATCGCTCTCCGGGTTGGGCCAGGCAAGTGGGCCGCAGAGGCCTGGCTTAGCTTTGGGAACGGAAGCATAGGAAGGGGCGCGGAGAGGCAGGAAGCGGCCTGGGGAGGCTGGGGTGGTCGCGACTACAGACCCTACCGCATAGACGCGCTCAGCCCCTCTGGGCGCTCCGGTGTAGCCAACCCCGCCCTGGGTGCGGACCGTGCCGCGAAGCCGGGACCCAGCGACCCCCGCAGGGTCCCTGCCACCGCCCCGCCCCGCCCCGGCCGCCCCGCCCCCGGCCCCGCCCCGCTCCTTCGCGTCGGGGGCCGCCCGCAGCTGCCGCCAGCCGCAGCCATGGGCCGGGCCCGGCCGGGCCAACCCGGGTCGCCGAGCCCCGGCCCCGCCGCGCAGCCTCCCGCGCCACCGCGCCGCCGCGCCCGCTCCCTGGCGCTGCTCGGAGCCCTGCTGGCCGCCGCCGCCGCCGCCGCCGTCCGAGTCTGCGCCCGCCACGCCGAGGCCCAGGCGGCCGCGCGGCAGGTCCGGGCCCGAGCAGGCCGGGGCGGGGGCGCGGGAGCGGGGACTGAAGGGCCGAGCCTCGGCAGCAGGGGGAACATGGGCAGGGACGAGGCGGGGGAGGCGGGGGGCGGAGGGGGACCGGATGGGGGGAGCACGAGAAGGAGGGGACACGGGAGGCGGGTGGGGGAGCCTGGGGCCGGACTGATGGGGAGGAGGCGAACGGAGGTCACTGTAGAGCTGGGACAGACTGGAGGGGTCTGTCCAGAGGGGTGACCTGGACACAGTGAAGCTGGGACCCACAGAGTCTGCAAGGGGCACTGGGGAGCCCTGGGACAGTGAGGAGGGGACACAGGAGAGGACAGAAGGTGCGGGAGGAACAGGGCCAAGCAGCCAGGACCAGGCCTAAGGCGGGCTGGGGACAAATTGGGAGGGGCAGTCGGACCAAACAGTGGATAAGCAGGGACCAGGAGGGACTGGAGGCTCTGGGGTCAGTTCAGAGGCGACATTTGCACAGATGGACCGGGAGGCCCTGGGAGGACTCAGGAAGATGGTGGGAGGAGGGGCTCCCACCATCCGGAAGCAACTGCTTGTTGGGGACCAGGAGACGAGGCCACCAACTGGTGCCCAGCCCAGTCTCTCCTCCCAAGCAGGAATCAGCGCTGAAGACCCTGGGGACAGATGGCCTTTTTCTCTTTTCCTCCTTGGACACTGACGGGGATATGTACATCAGCCCTGAGGAGTTCAAACCCATTGCTGAGAAGCTAACAGGTACCAGGAGAGGCTGGCGGCTGGGGAGGAGGGCGCCTTGGCCACGGTGTCTTCACTGAGCAGGAGGGGCTGTCTGGAGTGGAGGGAAGCCCCTGGGGTCTCAGAGGCCCTGGACTCCTCACAGCTCTGACACTTTGTAGGTGGAGGCTTGGACTAGCTGCCCCTCAACCCCTGAGCCTGTTTTTCTCAGACTTGTGAACAATAATACCAGTTAACATTCTTTGGTCTGCGAGGTGGCTTACACCTATAATCTCAACACTTTGGGAGACAGAAGGATTGCTTGAGCCCAGGAGTTCAAGACCAGCCTGGCCAACATGGCAAAACCCCATCCCTACAAAAATACAGAAATTAGCTGGGTGTGGTGGCGCATGCCTGTAGTCCCAGCTACTTGGGAGGCTGAGGTGGGAGGATCACTTGAGGCCATGAGGCAGAGGTTGCAGTGAGTTGACATCACACCACTACACTCCAGCTTGGGTGACAGAGTGAGACCCTGTCTCAAAACAAACAAAGCAAAACCAAAAAAACAAAAAAAACATTCCTTGGCCACCTCCTCCGTGCCAGGCATTTAAGTGGTTCATGTGGGTTCTCTCTTTACACCTCACCGTAGCCCTGGGAGATGGACACTGTCATGATCCCCATGTTTAATAGTTTGAGAGACTAAGACACAGGCAGGCTCCCCAGTTTCCCAAGCTAGAAAGGTGGGGAGCCAGGGCTAGAACTGGGGCCATCTGGCTCCAGGGTCCTGTACCAGCTCACAGGTTTCAGGAGTAGAGAAAAGAAATGCACAGTGATGAATATGCAGATTTCCAATAGACGACAGCTACAACTTTTTTTTTTTTTTTTTTTAAGACAGGGTCTTGTTCTATCACCCAGACTGGAGTGCAGTGGTGCAATCACGGCTCAGTGCAGCCTCAACTTCCCTGGCTCAGTTGATCCTCCTGCCTCAGTCTCCTGAGTAACGGACACAGGCATGTGCTGTCATGCTCAGCTGATTTTTCTATTTTTGTAGAGATATAGTCTCACTACGTTGCCTAGGCTGGTCTCAAACTCCTGGGCTCAAACGATCCTTCTACCTTGGCCTCCTAAAGTGCTGGAATTACAGGTGTGAACCACCGCGCCCAGCCAGGAGCTGTAACTATTATTACTAAATCTGAAACTCTGCTTAGGTGTTTTCAGATTCCTATTCCATTCTTTTTGTTGTTGTTGTTGAGCTGGAGTCTTGCTGTGTCTCCCAGGCTGGAGTGCAGTGGCGCGATCTCAGCTCACTGCAACCTCTGCCTCCCTGGTTCAAGCAATTCTCCTGCCTCAGCCGCCCCAGGAGCTGGGATTACAGGCGCCTACCACCACACCGGGCTAATTTTGTATTTTCAGTAGAGATGGGGTTTTGCCATGTTAGCCAGGCTAGTCTCGAACTCCTGACCTCAAGTGATCTGCCTGTCTCAGCCTCCCAAAGTGCTGGGATTATAGGCATGAGCCACTGTGTCCGGTCTCCTATTCCATTCTTGCTATCATTTTTGCCTAGTGCAGTCAGTGATTATTTATTTATTTATTTGGTTAAAGATGAGGGGCTGAAGGCTGAGGCAGGAGAATGGCATGAACCCAGGAGGCGGAGCTTGTAGTGAGCCAAGATCGCGCCACTGCACTCCAGCCTGGGTGACAGAGCGAGACTACGTCTCAAAAAAAAAAAAAAGATGAGGGGCTGAAACATTCTAATGAATTATAAAATGCTTTTCTCGCTGCCCCCACCATCACCTCAACCTCTGTGTCCATTTTCTTCCAACTTCTTGTGACATTTCTTGAACTTAGGATCTTCGGCACCTACTTGTTACCCAGATTGCCTGGTGTAAATCAGTCATCGATGGGAAAGGCAAAAGAGACATGCTAGCTGTTTCGGGTGCATAAGCTCCAAAGCACTGTCACGGGCCTGCTGTTTTTCAGGGGTGTATTGGGTAGGTTGGCTCCGTGCTGGCCCGGTGACCTGTGATCGCTGCTAGAGGAGAAAGGTTGGATGGAAAATGCTAATGAGCTGGAGTGGATGTGTATCGATGTCTCGGTGGCAGGCAGTTCTGTCATGAAAGCAGATGGGCAGATAAGCAGGTCGTCTCCTTGTGGCCTTGCCTGTACCTCTTATTTTGCATACACTTCTGAGCATTTGCACAGCCACCTCTTTGTCCTTTTATGTGGCCAGAGTGAGAGTTCTCTCATAATGACATGTTAGCAAAGCTTGCTGGGCTTGAGGCTCACTTTTAATTTTTTGCACAGAAATCTTTTTCTCCAGCAGGGTGAAAGAATTCCCCCCATTACCTCTAGGCTGTGAATGCAAAAACGGACCAAGTTTTGAGAAATCAAAGGGGGGAAATCAAATCCAAGCAGGAAATGGAGCCAACTAGTTCTATTTGGTAGAGTTATGAGTGTGTTTAATTTTCTGCCTTATCCCTTAAAATTTTTACAAATTGCCTATAATGGGCAAATGTTACTCTTAAGTCAGGAAATAAAAGTTTTCATTAAAAAGCCAAAGGGCTGTAAAATGCTGAGTATTATTATTATAATTAATAACATTATTACCAACTCCATTTGACAAATGAGAAAGTAAAGGCTCAGAGAGGTGAAGTCCCTTCCCCAGATCATACAGCTAGGTGGTGGGGGAATCATTATTATTATTGTGTTGTTTTTGTTTTTTGTTTTTTTTCTGAGACGGAGTCTTATTCTGTCTCCCAGGCTGGAGTGCTCGGCTCACTCTCACTGCAACCTCTGCCTCCTGGGTTCAAGCGATTCTCCTGTCTCAGCCCCCAGAGTAAGCTGGGATGACAGTGTGCACCACCATGCCCAGCTAATTTTGGTATTTTTAGTAGAGATGGGGTTTCTTTTTTTTTTTTTTTTTTGAGATGGAGTCTCGCTGTGTCGCCCAGGCTGGAGTGCAGTGGCACGATCTCGGCTCACTGCAAGCTCCGCCTCCCGGGTTCACACCATTCTGCCACCTCAGCCTCCGAGTAGCTGGGACTACAGGCACCCGCCACCACGCCCGGCTAGTTTTTTGTATTTTTAGTAGAGACGGGGTTTCACCATGTTAGCCAGGATGGTCTTGATCTCCTGACCTCGTGATCCACCCGCCTCAGCCACCCAAAGTGCTGGGATTACAGGCGTGAGCCACTGCGCCCGGCCTGGGATGGGGTTTCATCATGTTGGTCATGAACTGGTCTTGAACTCCTAACCTCAGGTGATCCGCCAGCTTCGGCTTCCCAAAGTGCTGGGATTACAGGCATGAGCTGCCTTGGGAATCATTATTATTAATATTTATCTGTGATATCAGTAAAATAATTGAATAAGCAAGGCCGACTAATAACCCTGCATATTCCTGTTGCTCCTTTCTTCTTGGGTTTCTAAATTGCGTTTTGGAAAGTTTTATTGCATTGACTTACAAATATAGAAATAAGTGATGCTTCAGAATAGGGATTTGCATCAGGAGCAGCAGGGAGCGCTTGTTAAAAGGGCAGTTTCCAGACTCCCACCCCTGCAGATTCTGATTTAGTAGGTCTGAGGTGGGTTGTGAGCATCTGTAGTTTAAAGGCATCCTGGGTGATTTTGAGGACTTCTGGTTGAGAACGGCTTTAATGCATCGTTCAGCCTGCTAGCCATTCAGTCAGCAAATGCCAGGCATCATCTCTGTACCACTACCCTGCCCTGAGAGGGCAGACAGGACAAGACCCACCCCCAACCCCCACCGGCTTCATTTTGTTACCGGTGACTATTACTCACCCCTTTTGAAATAGGCGTCATTTCTCCCTTAGCCCTTCAAAATGAATCCTTCCACACTGGGAAGGTTACAGACTTGCCAGATCTCTGAGCCGGAAAAGATCCAAGAAATAAAATCTAGCCACTGCCAGTCCAGCCCCTCCTGCAGCCGGGGCAGTTCCCCTTCCTTCCAAAACAGTAGGGGAAAGTGGGTCTCCTCACTCCCAAACCAGTGCTCTCCCTATGACACCAAAGAGCCTGTTTCTGTTTCTTGCTTCATTCATTACTCTGGTTCCCTTGACTGAGTTCCTCTCAGTCCCAGAAGACCCAGAAAAGGGTCATGGTTGGTCATGGGTTTCAAGTAAAACAAGCCTGGGTTTCAATCTCGATTCCTCCACCATCTAGCTATGTAACCTGGGGAAGTGACTTTACCTCTCTGAACCTTCACTTTCTTATTTGTCAAATGGAGTTGGTAATGTCATTATCTGCCTCCCTGGGCTATCCTGAAACTAAAATGTGATACACTGGTCGTTACTCTGGTGATTGTTAACTGTTAACACCCCAGCTACCCCCACCCCGTGCCTGGCTGAGTTAATCACCAGCTAGTGTGGATGACCAGGGAGAATTGAGCTCTGCAGCGTAAGGGCAGTACTCCTCCGATGATCTGTGTCTCATAGGGTCAACTCCTGCGGCCAGCTACGAGGAGGAGGAGTTGCCCCCTGACCCTAGCGAGGAGACACTCACCATAGAAGCCCGATTCCAGCCTCTGCTCCCGGAGACCATGACCAAAAGCAAAGATGGCTTCCTAGGGGTGAGTAGGGGACCACAGGCAGTGGGATCATCTGTGTGCATCCGTCTCCTGAGGATGAGTTTCTGCTCCATTCATCTTTCTTTCCTCTGCCCTCTGTGTGCCCACTGGAGCCAGGCCCCATGCCAGGCCCTGGAGGTCCATGTGGCTGTGATGTTGTCCCTGCTGTCCAGGCATATAGCCTGCTGGGGGAGCAGGAGAGAGAAGCATTAGTCTTCACCCCAGATGGGGGAATCTGGGGTGACTTCCTAGAGGAAGTGACATCTGGTAGACTGCAGGAAGAGGATGAGGAGGGCTCAGCAGGGTGACTGAGCGCAGGTGGGGGGTCTCGGAGGAAGCAGCAGTGCAGTAGAGACCCTGTTAGTGCAGCTGTCCCACATACTATGGTGATTACTTCCCGCACATCCATCTCTTCCCCCTAGGGTATAGCCTGATGCCTGCCTCCTGATAGGTACTCTGTTGAACTCTGATGATCTAGACCTGAGGTTTGGTCCCCAGCAGAGGGCTATGGGGTGGGGAGGGCACCTGAGAAGGTGGAGGTAGGAGGTGGATAGATGTTCTCCTTGCCAGCCCCTCCCCAGCCCGAGGCCCTTTGGACAGGGTCCTGAGCGCATTGCAGGATGGAGCTGCCTCAGCCCCTGCCTGCCCTTTTGCACTGTCTCCCACTCCCCTCCCCTCTGTGGGCTTCCTCTGTTCCAACCACACCAGACTTCCTTCCTTCTAAATCCCCAGGCTTTCTTCCAACTAGGAGCCTTCTCACACGTGGTTCCCCGTGCCAGGAACACTGCCTCTCTGTGCCCAGCCCACACCGACCCAGCCTTTTCATCTCAGCCAACGCCCCTTCAGTACGAACAGAGTCCTGAAGGCAGGAGTGCCAGGCTGGTCACCGAGGCCAGGTGGCTGGTGTGGCTGGGCCCAGGAGGAATGCAGGACCCACGCAGGGGCATCCTGGTCAGTGTGGCCAGGAGAGAAGGTGCCAGACCCCACTAAGGGCCTTGTTGCCTGCCTTTGGCCTTCATTCTGTGGCGGCTGAACACCAAGCAGATTTTAAATAAGACAACCTCCTCATGAGACCTGGGCTTTCCAGGCCAGGGATGGGGCATGGGAAGAATGGGGAGAAATGGAGGCAAGAAGACCAGTTCTGGACGGGCGAGGGAGAGGAGATGGAGAGTAAGGGCAGCCTGGAGGATGCTGGGGAAGGAAGAAAGGGCAGGGAGCAGCTCCTCATGGACAATGGGTGGGCAGGAGTTGGATGACTCAAGCTTCTGGCCGGTGACCAGGGGCATGGTGGGCTGCTCGCCCAGATGGGAACTGTAGCGGGGGAGGGAGAAGGGGGCAGAGAATGAGGTCAGTCTGCACATGTTGAAGTTGAGTTCCCCAGGGGATGTTGGATGTCCACCGCCCAGCAGCAGCCCCTTGGCAGTGCCCAACTCTAGAGCCTGGCGGCCACATGGCAAAAGAAACTCGGGAATGACCATGAGGCTGGTGCCTGTGGCGGAATTGCCACCTGGCCCAGCCCAGGCAAGCAGTGCTGGGGAGCCCCTTTCTTCCTTTCTTTTTTTTTTGGAGATGGAGTGTCACTCTGTCGCCCAGGCTAGAGTGCAGTGGCACGATCTCAGCTTACTGCAAGCTCCACCTCCCGGGTTCAAGCAATTCTGCCTCAGCCTCCCAAGTAGCTGGGACTACAGGTGTCCGCCACCACGCCTGGCTAATTTCTTTGTATTTTTAGTAGAGACGGGATTTCACCATGTTGGCCAGGATGGTCTCGATCTCCTGATTGATCCTCCCACCTCGGCCTCCCAAAGTGCTGGGATTATAGGCGTGAGCCACCGCGCCCTGCTGGGAGCCGCTTTCTTAACCTCATCGCTGGAGGTTCAGGCAGGGACGGGAATTCCAAGGAGGAGCTCACAGGGAAGGGCACTGCCCATTTTGGTTCCTGTTTACTTGCCATCTCCCACTATAAGTTCCAAGAAGACAGGCTGCACGGTGTACTCCGAGAGAAACTTCCTATACATTAGGTGCAGAAAACATTTTGTGGAATGAACAAATGAATAAACGTGTTCTTCTCAGCCAAGGAGAGAGAGTGCAGCAGATAGGCAGGAGTCCAGGAAGTGGTCGAAACGGCTTGACCTTCCACAGAAGGAGGTGGGGAACCCATCTCTACGGGTTTGGCAGTGATGGGCTGATCTGAGCAGATGAGTCCCCACAGACAGCAAGAACTGGGGTGAGGCAGGAACAGCACCCCCAGCCCTGGCCCCCGAGCAGAGCCCCACCGAGCCCAGCACCCATCTCTGGCAGGTCCCCTGCAGGGGGTGGCCAGCCTACAAGCAGGACCCAGCAGGGCGGGCTCGGCCTGGCCCCGCATAGCCAGCTCTGCCTTGAGAACTGCCTGTTCAATCTCTCTCCACGGGAGCTCCCTGCACTGCTTTCCTCCCACCTCCCACCAAGCCTGAGCTCCTGCTGCCAGGGAGGTGGGGACAGGAGAGGGAACCTGCTGTTCCTCAAATGCTGGTTGATGTGTAGACAGCTCTGTGGTCTCTGAGCGTCCTCTTCAAGCCATCAGCTTGTCAGAGGCGAGGCAGGTCACTGATGAGGACTCGGGCTTAGGGAAGGCCTTTTGCCCAAGGTGGGGCAGTCTGTACTTAAGGCAGGGCCCTTCTGGGGGAGGCCTTCCTTCCCACTCCCTGTGGTCTCATCCTGCTCTTGACCCTAGAGATCTCACCTCAAACATGATTGGCCACCACCCTCATCGGACTTAGCTCCAAACCGAAATCCTGAGCTGGCCAGTGGGACATTAGTCCCTGGGAGGAGACTTGGAGCGGAGACTGGGGAGGGAGAGCAGGGCTGCTGGAAGGCCGGGGAAGCCAGGCAGGGTGGTGGCTCCCAAGGCTGGCCCATGGGCTTATGCATAGGAGGGAGGCGGGATGGTGTGAGGCACGGAGCCCCACCACCCCCATTCCAACCCTGCCTTTGAGCGAGCGGCTCTGGCCTGGGCTGCGCCTGGGTGAGCTACAGAGGCACTGGAGCGGGGAGAGGAGCCTCTCTCTGGTGGGATATTGCTAAGCTTGTGGCCATCACTGGGGCAGGAAACTGCCTGGGATCCATCTGCTCCCTTGGTGTGGGCTGGCTCAGGGCTTGAGGGAGACCTCCACCCATGTGGGACACGAGGCCCCAGAGTCATGGTTCTTAGATATCTGGAGCTTCGCTTTCCCCTGCCCCAGGTTTCCCGCCTCGCCCTGTCCGGCCTCCGAAACTGGACGGCCGCAGCCTCGCCAAGTGCAGTGTTTTCCGCCCGCCACTTCCAGCCCTTCCTTCCCCCGCCAGGCCAGGAGCTGGGCGAGCCCTGGTGGATCATCCCCAGTGAGCTGAGCGTGTTCACTGGCTACCTATCCAACAACCGCTTCTATCCGCCGCCGCCCAAGGGCAAGGAGGTGAGGACAGCCGGGGTGCGACCTGAGGCCCTCTGCCCCAGCCCAGGAGTGACCACCCCTCTGTTTGCGCCTGGACCCCAGTGCCAGGCCTGCCCCACCTGCTCTCCTGCCTCCCTCTGGACCTGCCTCCTCCCCATGGGGACCCTGGGCCTTTGGGTCTGGGCTGACCCCCACCCCAGTGGATCCAGGCTCAGCGGGACCCAGCAAGCCAACACATGCCTCCCACCGCCCCCAGGTCATCATCCACCGGCTCCTGAGCATGTTCCACCCTCGGCCCTTTGTGAAGACCCGCTTTGCCCCTCAGGGGGCCGTGGCCTGCCTGACTGCCATCAGTGACTTCTACTACACCGTGATGTTCCGGTGAGTGGGCCACACAGGCCAGCCTGGAGCTTCCGGGAGGCACAGCCGGTTTAGCGCCCAGAGGGGAGGGCCTGGCTTGAGCCCCCCAACTCTGTCTCTCCTACCCCTGCCATCTCGGGGAAGCAGCTTTGGCTCCCTGAGCCTCAGTGTTCTCACCTGTGGATCGGGGTGCTGATGACTTCCTCGTAGGGCATATAAGGGTTCCGAAAGAAAAAGCTGTGGAACTTGCTTGGCACGGGGCTAGTAGCCATGGCTGTGCCATCCACACAGAAGTGGGAAGGACATCCAGTCACACATGCCCTCCAGAAGCTGTGGGGGCTCAGGGAGGGGGTCCAGGCAGGGCTTCTGGAGGAGGGACATGTGACCTGGGCCTCGAAGGACAAGCAGCATTTGGAGGGCCTCGCTGCTGCCCCCTGGCCCATCCACCTCCAGCCACACACTCAGCCTCCTCTCCCTGATGAGTCTGGCCAAGGCTTCCCGGGCTCCTGGGGAGAAGGTGGGCAGCTCTGGTGCAGGAGATTCCCTTCACACAGGATCCACGCCGAGTTCCAGCTCAGCGAGCCACCTGACTTCCCCTTCTGGTTCTCCCCGGGTCAGTTCACCGGCCACATCATCCTCTCCAAAGACGCCACCCACGTGCGCGACTTCCGGCTCTTCGTGCCCAACCACAGGTGGGAGCTTGACCTCGGCCCAGCCTTGGCTCCCTCCTACAGCTTGTCCTGCTCCCCAGCTCCAGGAGCCTAGGGGCCGCTTCTGCCTCTGCCCCTTCCTTTGCTCCCCAGAGCCCATCTCGTGGGGCTGGCGTGGAGGCGGCGGCATGAGGCAGGCAAGAGGATGAGCTGATCACCCACCAGCTCTTCCCAGGCACCCCGTGGCCTGGCCCTCCACCTCTGTGCCTGGGACCCAGTGCAGCAGCCCATAGACTCTTCCTGAAGCTGGGCCTCCCTGCCCTCACACTGCTGACAGGCCCTAGTCAGAGCTGTAATCGCAGCCTGTGCGTGCCACCAAGGGGAAGGCCAGCAGCTAGGCAGGGACCCAGCTGTGGGGTCCAGGAAGGCTTCTCAGAAGAAGAGGGTCATCTCAGTAGAGGCAAGGGGCTCTGAGGGTTTCGCTAGGCAGAGGAACAGCACATGCAAAAGCTGAGGGCAGGCCCTCCACTGCTGCAGAGCCCCGGAGAGGCTTCCGGGACAGTGCTGCACCAGCTACCCGCCTGCCTCACCTCCTCAGGGCTGGCCACCTGTCAGCAGAGTAGAGGACCCAGGAGGCCCTGGCTTCAAGGCTGTCCAGATTCCTAACTGATAGCAAGTGGCCACCTAGTGGGCCTGAGTGACCGCTCTACAGGGATAAGGCCTGGCTGGGAGCCAGGAGGTCTGCAGTTACGTCTCAACTGTGGCACCCACTGGCCGTGTGGCTGTGGGCAAGGCCCTGGCCCTCTGTAAGCCTCTTTCCTCATCTGCCAGATGGGAGACTGACTCCTGGCCTATTTCACCCACAGGGCAGGCGTGAGAGGATGGTTGGGATGACATGGGAGGAGAAAATTGCCCCTAGGAGTGGGGATGGCTTCCCTCCCTCCCCAGGGTGGGCAGAGCAGGGGCTTCCCAGTCAAAGTACCAGCCCTCAGGCTGTGCACACCTGCCTCCAACCCGGGGTTATTGAGGAGGGGGCCTGGACTGTATGGGACAGAAGGAGAGAGGCAGTGACCAGCTCCAGGACCAGCTGCTCCTGGGCTCATGTCTGAGGACCAGGCATCAGGGACTGCTGACCCCCAGGGGGTACCTAGCTCTGCCCTCTGCACCACCTGCTGCGGAGGTGGTGGTTTGTCAGTGCTGGGGCTCCCCCGTGCGGCGGACCTGCAGATTGCACTGCTCGGCTCAGATTTCCTGCTGCCCACCAGAGGCCTGTGCAGGGACCACGGTGCTCACTTTCATTCCTGCCCCACCCTGTGACCCACCGTGAGGCACTGGCCATCTCTCTGCCTCGAAGGGTCCTGGAGAATACACGGGCCATGGCTGTGCAGGCCCTTTGTGGATTGTGAGGGGCAGGGCCGGCGGACAGTGAAGTGGCTCCAGTGCCTTAGGAAGGGGCAGCCTGGTGGAGAGAGGGCCAGGACTCTGCAGCCAGAATCCCAGTGGCTCTGAGAGCAGGTGTTCACCTTGAGAAGCCTGTGTCCTCATCTGGAAAATGGAGACAGTTGCAGGTATTATGTGAGATAAAGTGTGACACAGATAATGGCCTTTGATGATGGTGTCACTCTGCCCTGGCCATCCCCAGGTCTCTGAATGTGGACATGGAGTGGCTTTATGGGGCCAGTGAAAGCAGCAACATGGAGGTGGACATCGGCTACATACCCCAGGTGAGCGCACAGTAGGCTCCCATCCAGGTGGGCTCGCTGCAGGGCCCCGCCCTTCCTCTGCAATGAGTGGAGCATCTTGGAGGGTCTCTCAGGGAGCCCCTGAGGATTCTTGCCCATCTCTGAGCCTTCCCCCCACCACTGACCTCTGGCCCAGATGGAGCTGGAGGCCATGGGCCCCTCAGTGCCCTCGGTGATCCTGGATGAGGATGGCAGCGTGATCGACAGCCACCTGCCCTCTGGGGAGTCCCTGCAGTTTGTGTTTGAGGAGATCAAGTGGCAGCAGGAGCTGAGCTGGGAGGAGGCTGCCCGGCGCCTGGAGGTGGCCATGTACCCCTTCAAGAAGGTGAGGCTGGGCAGGGTGAAGGCCAGGGTCAGGCTGCACGGGCAGAGGCTGGGAGCTGTGGAGCAGCAGCTGGGCACAGGTGCTGGTGTGTGTTCAGGGCTTGCTACTGAGGCTGTCTCACTGTTGTGCCCAGCGTGTGCCAGTGGGGCTTCCCTGCTGCCATTTGGAAGTTAGAGGAAGAGGCCAGGTGCAATGGCTCATGCCTATAATCCAAAACTTTGGGAGGCTGAGGTGGAGAATCACTTGTGGCCAGGAGTTCAAGAGCAGTCTGGGCAACATAGCGAGACCCCATATCTACAAAAAATTTTTTTAATTACCTAGGGGTGGTGTTAGCACGCACCTGTAGTACTAAACCTTTCGGGAGGCTGAGGCAGGAGGACTGCTTGAGCCCAAGAGTTCAAGGCTGCAATGAGCTATAATTGCACCACTGCACTACAGCCTGGGCAACAGAGTGAGACTCCATCTCAAAGAAAAAATAAATGAAAATAATAATAATAAATAGAACTTGGAGGAGACATCCATCCCCTGGCTCAGCAGCACCCCCTTCACACACACATACAAACACACTAACATATATACACACACATATATACAAACATACACAAACATATACATACACATACAAATGTACATATACACAAACATGTACACACACAGATATGCCTACACACAAACTCACATATATACACACACACATACTTGCACACACTACAGACTCACAGCCCGAGTGGGACCCTGGCCGCTTTGATGATGGCTTCTCTCTGTCTCGGCGTGGCCCCAGGTCTCCTACTTGCCGTTCACTGAGGCCTTCGACCGAGCCAAGGCTGAGAACAAGCTGGTGCACTCGATCCTGCTGTGGGGGGCCCTGGACGACCAGTCCTGCTGAGGTGAGGGGCCCGGCTGAATCTAAGGGGAGCAGGGGGGAAAGTCTACACCTTGTTGGGTACCGGAGACTCTGAAACCAATGGGACTCTCCTGTTGAGTCATGAGGGCCCCGGGGACTGCCCAGGGTAGGGGTGTGGGGTGGGGGACTGCCCAGGGTAGGGGTGTGGGGTGGGGGACTGCCCAGGGTAGGGGCGTGGGGTGAGGGCCTGGGAGTTTCTGTGCTGAGCCCAGTGGGAGCTACCAGATGCTGAAGAAAGGGCCCTGGCAGGCTGGGTTCAAACTCAGCCATTGTCAGCTCGGTAACCTTGACCAAGTGTCTTCCCCTCCCCGAGCCTCAGTTTTCTCAATAGTAAGAAGGGATAATACACTTACCTCTCAGAGCTGTGGACATGGGGGTGAAAGTGCTGCATACACTGTGAAGTCTAAGTGTATATACACTTATATACATGTAAGAGGGAAAATCAGGCCAGAGGCTGGTCTTGCGTTAATTTATTCAGAAAATTCACCAGAGACCTAGATGCAAAGTTCTTTGGATGGGCACAAAGATGAATGAAACAGTGCCCCGCCCTCACCCTGTCAGCCATCAGTGTAGCAGTGGACTGGGTGCTGGCGTCCCACAGTGAGGAAGTCAGAAAGGGTCCCTGCCCTCAAAGGGGGAGACACAGTGCAAAGGCAGACACCAAATGAGTCAGTACAAGCACGGTGAGTGTTCTACAGGGGACAGTCCAGAGTGGCACCAGAGTGTATAACGGGGGGTCAAGGAAGGCTTTGTGAAGACAGTGATATTTACGCTGAGACTATGAAGGATGAGTAGGAGTTTGTCACATGACCAGATGGAGTGTTCCAGGTAGAGGAACAGCCTGTGCAAAGGCCTTGGGACACAGAATGTTCACTGGATTTAAGAAGCTGTCACTGTCTGCAAGTCCCCGGGGCCAGGTAGAACCCCTAACCCTAATCTCAGCCCAGGATGCGGGTGTATTATGGATGTTAATTCCAACTACCATTTATTCAGTACCTACTCTGCCTCAGGCTCTTTGAATCTGTTATTTCACCTGGGTGCAGAGACTTCTGCAGCCCGTAAGGTCTCCCCAAAGCAAAATTGCACCCCAGCAAGATGTGGGGGTGCCTCACACTTCTGTCTTCCAGCTTTTTCCTCTTCCTGCACAGGTTCAGGGCGGACTCTCCGGGAGACTGTCCTGGAAAGTTCGCCCATCCTCACCCTGCTCAACGAGAGCTTCATCAGCACCTGGTCCCTGGTGAAGGAGCTGGAGGAGCTGCAGGTGAGCCGGCAGGTGGGCGGAACAGGAGCCTCCCGAACAGTGGTGGGGGCCACGGCATCAGGAGTATGCAACTGTCCCCACAGAACAACCAGGAGAACCCGTCCCATCAGAAGCTGGCTGGCCTGCACCTGGAGAAGTACAGCTTCCCGGTGGAGATGATGATCTGCCTGCCCAATGGCACCGTGGTAGGCACCCTCACCCAGACCCCACGGGGCCCAGGGAGCAACCAGCAGGGGGCCTGGGTGTGCAGGCTTCATCGGGTTTCGGGTCTGGCCCTGCCACTTCCTGGCTGCAAAGCCTCAAGCTGGTCTCTTACCCAGTCTAAGCCTCAGTTGTCCCCATGTAGAAACAGGAATCGTGATGCAGGTGTTGGTCATCGGGGGCTGTACAGCAGCGAGCATAGTCCCGAGGCAGAGTCAGCACCTGGCTAGAAACACGGCCTGGAAGGGAAGGCTTGCCTTGGACCATGGCAGCCAGTCCTGGGATGGAAGGAGAGGGAGTAGCCGGACCTTGTGACAGAGAAGACCAGGAGAGGGCCCTGAGCCAAGGTTCAAGACCCCACCTCTCCCTAAGGGCCCTTAGCACTCAGCAAGTCTCCTCACGGGGGCCTCACAGCAGCTTTGGGAGACGGATAATCATGAATGCCCATTTTATAAACAAGGAAAGAGGCCTAGAAAACTTCAGAGACTGGACAAATGTTGCAGTTAATTAAGTGCAGCTGGCTTTGAACCAAGGCCTGCCCTCGAGCCTCAGATCTCCAGCTCTTCTGATCAAAGCGACCCCTTATCCTTTAAGTCCCAAGGCATGGTTAGTGTGGGACCCAGGGCCATAGGAGGAGGTCAGCTTCCTCAGGATCTTAGGACGGGAGCAGGTCAGGAGCAGGGGCTGGCACGGGCGAGGTGTCCAGTGAGGGCTCGGTGCAAAGGAAGGGGCACCAGGCAGAAGGCATCGGCTGTTCCAGGCACAGGGTGATGAGATGGTGTCGGGGAACTGCTTGGGAGAACCAGGCCTCCCACTCATATGAATGTTGGTTGAATGCTGATTCATTCGTCTGTTCATCTGCTGGGCACCTACTCTGTGCCAGGCACAAAGATAAAGACATGGCCCTGTGCTGAAAGAGCTCACTGTCTGGAGCGAGAAGCCAAAGGAGAGGCCCGTGGTGCGTGAGGCCCCAGTGAGAGAAGTGAGCACGGAGTTCAGGATGGAGTCCGGGGCCACAGGAACAGAGGAGAGAGGTCATTCGGGGGGCGGAGGCAGAGGGCTAGTGAAGAGGTGATGTTGGAAAGTGTTGGGTTTTCACCTGGTAGGCAAGGCAGGGAGGTGCCCCTCGTCAGACACAGGGTGATGAGGTGGTGTCGGGTGCTGGCGAGGGCTTACAGCAGCACTGCCTGCCCACCATCACTTCAGACAAGGACAGTCAAGGCCTGATAGCGTCCCTGCTTCTCCCCACAGAGCAGAGGGCACGGGGAGCCTGGGGGCCCCCTCCATCCCACTCTCCTCACCCAGCCCTTCTCCCAGGTCCACCACATCAATGCCAACTACTTCTTGGACATCACCTCCATGAAGCCCGAGGAAGTCGAGAGCCATCTCTTCAGCTTCTCATCCACCTTTGAAGACCCATCCACGGCCACCTACATGCAGTTCCTGAAGGAGGGACTCCGGCGTGGCCTGCCCCTCCTCCAGCCCTAGAGTGCCTGCGGGGCCAGACGGGATCTGATGCACAGGCCCCCGCGCCCCAGAGCCAGAGTGTTCCTCAGCCTGTTTCAGACTGCAGATGCCGCCCACTCCCACCCCACGCCTAGGCTGCCTTGGGGGGTACAAGCTCCACTGAGGGTGGCCATCACAGCCTTGGCTCCATGGTGGCGGGTAGACAAGGGGTGCCTGGGCTGGCTGGGCAGAGGAACCTCTAGCTCTGACTGTCACTCTCCGCTCTCCCTACCCATTTGGCTCTGGAAAGCTGCTTGGCACCCCCAGATCAGGGCCTGGGTGAACTCTCTGGACCTCTTCCAGTGAGCCGCACAGTCTAGGCCCTTGTTGGGTGAAGAATGGAAGGAGGAGCAGGCTAGGAAGACAGGGCCACCACCCTCTCCTTGCTTTCAGCCCTTCCCACAGGAAACATCCAGAAGCCCCAGCCAGGAGGGGCCAGGCTTCCAAAGCGGCTCTCCTGTTTATCTAGAGCCTTCGTTCCTGGCCACACCCTGGGCTGCCCTCCTGTGCCTGATGTCCCCAGCTGGGGTCGGTCTCAGCAGGAGCCAGTCTTCTGGAGCCTCTGGGCAGAACCCTCCATTGAAGCGGAAATCAGACTGGACCCCCTGCGGCTTCCCTGACCACGCCACTGACCAGATGTCTGGGGAAGTTTACTGTGAAGGGGCTTCTGCCTTTAGCAATGGGGCGCACTAAGGGGGTTCCTGAGGCCTAGAGCCAAAGCACTCCCACCACCTACCTTAGCACAGGGTCTCCGCAGGACTGCGGGAGCCAGCGCTTCTGCCGCCCCTCCTGCCCCTCAGACCTCGCATCCACAGAAGCACAGCCCGGCCAAAGACCACAGCCTTCTCCAGAGCCGGCGCTGTCCGGCAACCAGGGGTGCCCCAGGCTAGCTCTTCTACCACTGGGGCACCACGGACTCCCCTTGGCCACTCTTGGGACTTTGGTCCACGTCCTGAGCCACTGACCATGGCCAGTCTTTCTTTTTATATGTGCAGAAAAGTGTTTTTATACAAACTTTCTCATGGTTTGTAGGTATTTTTTTATAACCCCAGTGCTGAGGAGAAAGGAGGGGCAGTGGCTTCCCCAGCAGCAGCCCCATGATGGCTGAATCCGAAATCCTCGATGGGTCCAGCTTGATGTCTTTGCAGCTGCACCTATGGGAAGAAATAGTTCTCTCTTCCTTCTCCTCTTCAGCTTTTTAAAAACAGTCCTCAGAGGATCCACCACCCCCCAGCACTGTCCCATCCTCTCCACGCAGGCCCACAGGCGCACCTACACTCTTTCATTAAGGCCTTGAAGTCAGGCTGCCCCCTCCCCAGCCCCCAGTTCTCTCCCCACCCCCTCACCCCACCCGGGGCTCACTCTTAAACCTGGCAGCAGAGGAAGGAAGGCAGACATCTCTGCAGCCACTCCTGGGCCTTCTATTCGCCGAGTTACCCCGCTTGCCTTGGGCGTGTTCACTGAGCCTTCCCCAGCCAGTCTTGTTCTGAGTTTTGTTTTGTATTGTTTTGAGATGCAGTCTTGCTCTGTCACTCAGGCTGGAGTGCTACAGCGTGATCTTGGCTCACTGCAACCCCCGCCCCCAACCCTGGTTCAAGCAATTCTGCCTCAGCCTACCTAGTAGCTGGGATTACAGGTGCATGCCACCACACCCGGCTAATTTTTGTATTTTTAGTAGAGCTGGGGTTTCACCATATTGGTCAGGCTGGTCTGGAACTCCTGAACTCAGGTGATCCACCCGCCTCAGCCTCCCAAATTGCTGGGATTACAGGCGTGAGCCACACGCCCAACCTTGTTCTTAATTTTGTATTATCCAATCGTTGCTAATATTACATGCACTTTCTCACTTAATCCTCATGACAAGCTTGTGAGGCAGATGCTCATTGTTCCCATCTTGATGAAACTTGAGTCTCAGGGAGGTGAAGTGACTTGCCCAGGGTCACTCAGCCAGGTAGAGTTCAGATTCAAACCCACATGTGGCTCCAAAGCCTGCGTCTGGATTTGGGGGTGTTTTTTGGCACAGCACCATCGCCTCTCTCCCTGCCTGTTTTCCCCAAAATGGAAAGGAAGGCCTTTTAAACCAGAGTGTCTCACTCCCCTCTGACCTCCAGGCCAGGCATGAGCCAGCCAGCTCAGCCAGGCTCCCTGTGTCCTGAGAGGAAGTGCCCCCATCCCCCATGCCCCTTAGGGGAGGGAGGGCACCTGATGTTCTCTGCGCCTCCCCTATCCTGTCAGGGACTGGTGGGAGGGCAGGGGAGCCCACGCGAACCCTTCTCCCGCTGCTCTGGGAGAGTCAGTTCCGCATGGAGCCAGCCTGGTCCCATGGAAAATGCTGGTGGCCTGCGCTTTCTGAGGCCTCATCTGATGCCTCTGTAGTTCCTGTCCCCCACCAGGCCTTGAGGCTCAGGGTAGGAGAGGGCCCCTGGCTGCCCTCCTGTCACTCCTCTGCCACTTCCCTTCCCTGTCCTCAACCTGCCCTGTAATAAAATCAGAGAAGACTGACTAGAGTGGTTCTAAGTGCTTTTCCTTTGAGTGGCATGTTCAGCTCTGTCCTTCCATGCGGCGGCTCCCTCCTGGGGTGGACTTGGCTGGAATGCTTTCAGGGACTATCTTACCTATCGAGGGCTTGAGTGACTTGCCCAAAATAAGTTTGTGATAGAACAAGTGGTAGGACTTACTGTTTTGAGAATCTGATGCTCTCTGTTGAGAAAGATCTGGAAGTTGTCTTAGAAGCGGAACCTGAGACAGGCATGAAGTGATTTTTTTTTTTTTTTTTGGTGGGGTGGGGAGTGTACTTCCAGAAAAACCTGTAAAAGAAGGAGGGAAGCAGAAGAGGAAAAGGAAAAATGCTGAGCAGGAACAGTCTCAGCCCAGCCTTGGCCTGACCCACAGTGGAAGAGCTGTGAGGCATAAACCACACTGCAGAGTTGAACTGGCCTTTTGGGCCTTGCATCAGTCATTGGCTTGGGAGGTGAAGGAAATTCCCAGGTAGGGGGCTCCATTCTTCCTGCAAGGGGATCTGAGTGGGACAGCAAATCAGCATCTACACCCAGGACAGACAGCCAGCGTGAACTTGCATGATCCGCCATCGCACAAGAGGGGAAAGTAATGATTAAAACACAATGTGCCATCCTGGAAAGAGGGCTGGACCTGGGAGTCAGTCTTTAGCATTTGAGATATGGTGGAGATAGGGTGGATGACCTCTGAGGTCTCTTGCCAGGACCAGTTACATAATTTTGCAGAGCCCAGTGCAACATGAAAACACAAGACCCCCTGTTAGAAAATTAATCATTTCAAGACGGCAACAGCAGAGTACTAAACCAGGTACAGGGTTCTGAGCATGGGGCCCTTTGTGACTGCATGGGCTGGTCACCCATGAAACCAACTCTGTCTCTGGCAGAGGGGATTGCAGGCTTTGGGACCAAGGAACTCCAGCCTGGGAGCCAGGCACAGCCTGAGGCTGTGCTGAAAGCAGAGGAGGAAATGTCACCCAGGAACTGCATGCCACAGACCCGGACAGTGAGGGCTGGAGCACAAAGAGGGAATGGGTTAGTGAGCCTGGAAGGAATGTGGCTCTTCCCACAGTGCCTCTGGGGTCTTGTGCATCAAGTACCCATCTAATGAGCAAACTCACTGAATATACCGTGTGTGTGTGTGAGAGAGAGAGAGAGAGAGGCGAGAGAGGAGAGAGAGTGAGAGAGACAGAGACAGAGAGACAGAGACTAAAATAGAAGAAAGCTGCAAAGTGCTGGAGGGCAGGAGTCAGAGGAGAAAGAGGCCCATTCTGCCCATTCTTGCTGGAAAGAGGCTTTGCAGAGGGGCTTGCCTGGGAACCATGAACTGCAAAGGGGGCCAGGGTGAGGATTCTGAAGTTTGCCCTAGGGGTAGGAGCATACTTTAGGGGATGAGCGACACATCCCTCGGCTTCCAGAAGTCGTATGGGGCTAAACGTGGAGAGTAACAAGCAGGGAGACGCGACGAATATCAGGCTCAGGGATCTCCAAACGCAGCCAACTCCTCCCGGGGACACAGACCCCGCGGAGACACAGTCTCGACAGAGGGGGAGTGTGCTCCGCGGGATCTGAGCGAGCCCCCGCCAGCGCCCCGCCCACTCGGGGGCCGCCCTCCTCTTGCCACCCGGCTGGACCCGCCTCCCGACGGTGCGCGGAGGTGCGGCTCGGTGCGCAGCTGCGGAGGATCGCTTCCGGGGGGCGGGTCAGCGGAAGTGAGGGCGGTAGCCCACGGTGGAAGGAGGGGCCGTGAGGTGAGAGAGTCCCGGAGCCCGAGACTGAGGTGAGAAAGGTTCTAGGGCGGCGTGGAGACGGGAGTGCGGCCTTCCAGCCCGTTAGTAGACTGGGTCTAGGTGCCAGGCGCTGTGCGGAGCTCGCGGCTCCTGTTCCCGCGCGAGTTCTCGCGGGAGCCGCTGGTGTCCGTTTCACTTGGCCCGGGGGAAACTGAGTCCCCGAAGGGTAGTTGCTCGTCGGAGTACCCCAGCAAACAGTGACCAAGCCAGACCTGAGACTTCTAGTTTCGGCTTCGCTGCTTGACGGGCCGGGCTGCCCCGCCGCGCATTCTGAGACCTGGCCGTGGCTCGGAGGCTTCCGCGCACTCTGGTCCAGGCCTGTGGGTCCAAGGGCCGCTGGGCAGGCGGCGAGGACTTGGCCGACCTTGGCCCAGGTCGGGGCGGCTGCCGCGGGGGAGGGGCGGCGCGCCCTGACCGGTCCCCGCAGGGAGAGGGTCCACGCGGGTCTCCGGGCGCTGCTGCGAGCGGCAAAGTTTCACTGAGCGCGGCGGCCTCCGTGGGGTCCCCCGGGACCAGGGGTGCTGAGCGGGGCCCTGCGCTGGAGGAGCTCCCGGTCTCCTGAGGGGGACGCCTGTCAATAGACAGCAACGGCAGCCTCAGTGACAAGACCCACCGGTGCTGCCAGAGAACGGGGGAAGATCTTCTAGCCAGTGACACTTGGGGGCGGGGGTGACAGCTGAGTTGGTGTTCTCCTTCATTCGGTTAGTTAGTTCGGCGCGTTGAAGCGCTTACTGTGTCCTAGGCAGACACCGTGCTGTGCGCGGGGATCACAGTTATCTAGTTCCTCTCGCGAGGACTCCGAGGGACAGGCAGGGTGCTGCGGAGCGCACAGGAAAGGACCTGACCCTGTCGCAGGGAAGGAAGGTGATGCTTGAGCTGAGCTCTGAGGAATGAAGAAGAATGAGCTCGGCGAAGGGGGTGCTGGTGTTTGATGCAGGGCTCAGAGGTGGGCCCAGTGTTGGGGGTTGAGGGCCAGTGTGACTGGAGGGCAAGGGGGAGAGCAGGAGGGCTGGCTGCGAAATGTGCAGGCCTTGGTACTCGGTGTGGTCTAGAGAGGGCAGAGAAAGATGGGTTTGGGACTGATTGTGGATTTTATCCTGTGTTGGCTTTAGTAAGCCAGTTTTAAACGGAAGAGCGATGTGATTAACAGTGTGTTTGGGAAGGATTCCTCTGGCTGTGTGTGAGGGTTAGGCCCAGCTGGGTCTTTGGAGGTAAGGTCGGAGAGAAAGTGGCAGTAAGCATTGTTAGTGCAATTCGTGGCCGACATGGACATTCAGCACAGAGCCTGGCACACAGAGGGACTCTGATAATAAAGGCTTGAACTGAGCCGAGAAGATGGAGCCCAGGCAGGAGGTGGCAGGACCTGGACCAGGCTTTGGGTGCTTTCCACTGGCATGACCATTGAGTGACCTTAGACAAGTGCCTTCCCCTCTCCAACTTCCTTTCCCCATGTGTATCGTAAAGTGAGTGACACCTCCTCTCCTATGGGTAGAAGAGGGGACCCTCCATGGGAGGTCTCCAGAAAGAGCTGCTTTGTCAGTCTAGTCTGTCCCCCGTTCAGAGCCTGTCCAGGGCTCCCCCAGTGACCTCTCACCCGGACCTCATGACTTGACCCCTACTTTAGTAGCTTTATCATGCTCTGCTCCTCTTTCCACATCCTTCACCCTCCTGTGCTGGACCTGTGCTCTTGCTGTTTTGTCTTCATTTCCTACTCCCTCGAAACTCACTACAGGGCACTAGGGCCAGAGCTCTGACCTCATCTGGCCACCTGCCTAGTGATTTTCAGCCTTTGCTAGAAGTACGTATTCATGTCCTATCACTCTGCTGGACAGCGAGTTCCTCGAGAGCATGACTGTGTCTTACTCCCCCCATAGCCCCTACAGTGCCCAGCACAAGGCCTGGCACAAGTGGGTACTGTTGGTGTTTGATGAACAAGTGAATGAACGAGCACACTGCATCTGCTCACCATGCAAGAACTGCTATGAAGAGCAGTCAGATGTCACCTCACCCATCTGTGTCATGTTTTAATAGTTCATTAAGCACTCAACCCCATTTCACTCATTGACCCTTAAGGTAGCCTCCAGTGGCAGCTTTTCCTGTCCCCTTTTCCCAGATGGAAAAACCAATGTTCAGCAAAGTTAAATAACTTGCCTGTAGCTACACAGCCAGGAGGTGGCTGAGCCAGGATAAACTTTTTTGGCTCTTTTCCTCTATAGCTCGGGAGACTGAGATTGGCAAGAGCTGGTGTTTGTTCTCCTATTTTCTCTGATCTCTCTCCTTGCAAGGGCCCAGGAGTGCTTTTACATCTCATCTTCAAGAATGAATCCTGGGCTTGGATAGTACCTATAACTTGGCTCGATGAGCTTTCTAGCTACCAAAGGGTTCTATTTGCATCTTCAGAGAAGTCTTGGTGTTAGTCATGGCTCTGCAGGGCCTGGTTTTGTGGGGCTTGTGTGGTGACCATTGAATCCCCACTGTGGGGGGTTGTTTCACAAGAGGGAAATCTGGTGCTCCTCCAGATGGCCTGATATGAAGGAGTCACGCCTCCCACCTCCCGGAGCTGCCCTGTGGCTGCCTTGTCCTTCAAGTGCAGGAGCTGGTTCACGTGTCGGGAATGGAAGCCAGTGTGGTAAGGGGCATTCCTACGGCAGGGGTATGGTGGGGGAAGGTTGGGTGCTGGGCCTGCTGAGGTACAGTATAAGGTTCTGAGACTCTCCAATTGAGCACTCCTTTCTCCAGAGGCCTGGAATTGGAGCAAGGCCACCATTTCACTCCCCTGCCCTAAGAAGAACCAACTATGATCCTGGGGCACTTCAGAAGTCAGTGTATGTCTGCCTTTCTGTACAGAGGGCTGGAAGGAAAGCCTGGATAATCTCTACACTTAGCTACTTCCTCTTCCCTTCACTGACCCTCCCAACATTGACTGCCTTAGCAGCAGCAGGTATTCCCTTGGGTGGCTGGCCAGGGTGTAGGCTGGCAACTGGGGAACCTGCCCTCACTATAATTGAGAGTTGACTTGCCCCTAGAGTGTGCCCTGTCCCTAGGTTTGTGGAATTCAGTCTCCCTGCTAGAGAGAAGAGGACAAGGACGGTAGTTGGATTCAGTCTCTGAGGTTGTGACTGTCTCTCTTTCTTTGCTCCAGACCATACCAATCTGGCAAAACAAGCCGCATGGGGCTGCTCGAAGTGTAGTAAGAAGAATTGGGACCAACCTACCCTTGAAGCCGTGTCCCCGGGCATCCTTCGAGGTGAGTATGTTGGAAGGGCAGGAGGGTAGAGGCTCAGAGTGCTGCTTCTGTGCCCCAAACCCCTTGGTACTGCCCAAGTAGGTTGTTTCCTGGTCACTTTTCATTCTGTTATGAAATATTTGTTAAATGCTTATAATAGATCCTGGTCACTGTGCCTTCCTGAGTGCATACAAACCTGTGACCACAAGGAACCTGATAGGTCTCCACATGGGACAGTGAGTGTTGTGATTTTTGAGTTGAACTCTGCTTTTCTTCACCAGCCCTAAGAATTGGCCATGTCGCCAGTCTTTTTATTTATTTTATTAATTTTTTAGATGAGGTCTCCCTATGTTGCCCAGGCTAAGTCTTAAACTCCTGGGCTCAAGCAGTCCTCCTGCCTCAGCTTCCCATGTAGCTGGGATTACAGGCACAAGCCAAGCTCCACTATTTTTTTTTTTTTTTTTTTGAGACGGAGCCTTGCTCTGCCGCCCAGGCTGGAGTGCAGTGGCCGGATCTCAGCTCACTGCAAGCTCCGCCTCCTGGGTTCACGCCATTCTCCGGCCTCAGCCTCCCGAGTAGCTGGGACTACAGGTGCTGCCACCTCGCCCGGCTATTTTTTGTATTTCTTAGTAGAGACGGGGTTTCACCGTGTCAGCCAGGATGGTCTCGATCTCCTGACCTCGTGATCCGCCCGTCTCGGCCTCCCAAAGTGCTGGGATTACAGGCTTGAGCCACCGCGCCCGGCCACCAAGCTCCACTATTTTTAGTGTTTCTCTGAGGCCATAATTCCTCAGCCTGCTCTTTTTGGCCAATCTGGGCCTCCTTTACTGGGGTGCTTCGGTCTTACCTCTGTGTCTAGGGATCCTTTAGCACCCACTCTGCAGCAGAGATTCCTGCCTGGCCCAGGTTTCTTGAGACCCCTTCTGTGGTAGAAAGCTAAGTAGCATTTATTAGTCCCAGCTGCCTCCCTCTGGGAACTAATGGTTAAGCACCAGCCCCAAACTATGTGGTTCAGATGTGTGCATTTGGGGAGCTGGGACACAAAATAAATACTTCTGCTTTCTACCCACACAGAGGAGATAGAAATATGTGCATAAAAGGATGTGGCCCAGGTAGAAACAGAAAGGAGGGAGCCAAATCTGTATAAAAGATGCTAAGCAGCAGTCTGTAGGAACTGGATCTGGAATTAGATGAGGTGTCAGGGTTGATATTAGGTCAGGAATGGTGTTGGAAGTATACATGTTGCAGGGGTGGGTGGCAGGAAAAGCTGTCCCAATATTCAGATTGCCAGCTATCCAGAATTGCCTAAAGGTCCTGGGCAGGAACTGGTCCTAACTGCCTCAGAAGCATCAGGAAAAAAAAAAGGGAGACAGCTAGGGAGTGTGGCTCACTCCATGGAGGCTGCCCCCACACTTGGCTGTACCCTTTGGCCAGATGCTGGCAGAGACGGTCAAGGGGACAGGCTCTCACAGAGCAGGAATATATGTGAGTAGTATTAGTAATACTAGATAACATTTACTGAGCACATACTATGTGTCAGGCACTGTGCTGAGTACTTTGTGTTTACTCATTTAATTGCCAAGAGCAAAGGAGCATTCAGCGCTAATCAGGAAAACAAATGGAGGCTTCCCCGAATGGCCTGTTTTAGCACTAGTTCCTGGGTCAGTGGAAGTTCTCTGTGTGACCTTGGAGTATCACTTCACTCCTGGGAGTCCCAGGTTTCCTATCTGAATGCAGGAGCTATCAATCCTGGATCCATCCACCATACCAAATAATTTGTAGCAGAAACAGCTGAATTTTACTTGTATGTAGATATGCATTTATTACTATTATTAAATTACCTTAAATATTAAGGGACTCTTACCAATTTATTTTGAAAATTTAAGCACATGAAATTTAAGCACATGAAAATATTAAAATTTTGAAGAGTAAAAGGAAAATAAATTACCTATAATTACACAGTAATAATACAGTAACTATTAATGTCTTAGTGTAGTCCTCTCTTTTTCTAGATGTTTTTTACTTTGTTGTAATCATAGTCAACATGATTGAATCCTAATTTTTCACTTTACTCATCTCTAGGTTGTTGCTCATTTGGGTTGAGGAGCTATTTTAAGAAATCCTATTATGGTTCCTTTTGTATAATTAATTTCTTTTTATTTAAATCTAAATATATTCAAATTATCAGGTTTGTTTAAAACACCATTGCTGGGACATTGTCAATCTCAATTAGCTATACAGGATTATAAAGAGCTAGTCAGGAAAAATTTCCTATTGCTGTAACAGGTTGTTGATGACCTTGTACTTGTATGTTCACCAGAGGGCACAGTGGTTTTAGACAGTAGCCATCTCTATTAAAAGGTGACTCAGGCCTGTCCCACTGAAGACACAGAACTGTTTGTAATCACATGGACTCTCATGCATCTGGCCTCTTTTTGTTTTTATTTTGAGACAGAGTCTGGCTCTGTTGTCCAGACTAGAGTGCAGTGGCGCAATCTCGGCTCACTGCAACCTCTGCCTCCCAGGTTCAAGCCATCCTCCCACCTCAGCCTCCTGAATAGCTGGGACTACAGGCATATACCACCATACCCAGATAATTTTTGTATTTTTCTTTTTGGTAGAGCAGGGTTTTGCCATGTTGCCCAGACTGATCTCAAACTCTTGGTCTCAAGCATTCTGCCTGCCTTGGCCTCCCAAATGCTGAGATTACAGGTGTGAGCCACCATGCCTGACTATCATCTGGCCTCTGTTCAATGTTTTCGACCAGGAACCTTCTTCTGCCCCGTCTAGGAAGCCTTCCTGACTCCCAGTGCCAGATTAGGTACCCCTCCTGTGTATTCTGCAGTTTCTGATTGGCTTATCATGGCGCCTGTAAATGTTGATGAATTTTGCTTCTCCATAGACCCTGCCCAACATCTCTGACCTGTGTTTGAGAGACGTGCCCCCAGTCCCTACCCTGGCTGACATCGCCTGGATTGCTGCAGATGAAGAGGAGACATACGCCCGGGTCAGGTAGTTGAGGCAGTAGCTGGTCTGCTGAGGAATGGAGAACTTCCCAGAAGAGGTGGCAGGCAGCAAGGAGAGAGGAATGAGAACTGTGGGGGCTCAGAGAGGAGCAGAACCTTACTGTGCTACTCTTATAGGAGTGGGGGAAGGAACTTAGGGAGCACAGTGGCCTGCCATTCCTAACTGACCTACTTGGTTTTCCCTGGTCCAGGAGTGATACGCGCCCCCTGAGGCACACCTGGAAACCCAGCCCTCTGATTGTCATGCAGCGCAATGCCTCCGTTCCCAACCTGCGTGGGTCCGAGGAGAGGCTTCTGGCCCTGAAGAAGCCAGCCCTGCCAGCCCTAAGCCGCACCACTGAGCTGCAGGATGAGCTGAGCCACTTGCGCAGCCAGATTGCAAAGATAGTGGCAGCTGATGCAGGTAGGAGCCCCTGTGCCAGGGCCAGAACATAACAGGCTGTTCCTTTCCCCTGGCTCTTGGGCAGGATGGGGGTAAAGAAAATGGTAGTCCTTGGTTTGGAGGTACTTAGGTTCCGGGCCCTGGAGTTGTCTTGAAACCTGGCTAGCCTATAGTGCCTCTTAGATGGTTTCTACCAGCCATTTTGGGCTGAATGGTTTGGTTAGGAACAAAATCTTCACTTAACCTGTGACCCCAGGCAGAGTCCCTCCCTTAGCCCCAAAACTGACACCCTCTTCCAAGTGTCTTTAAGATCACATCTTACATAAGCCCACAGTAGCTTTTTTTTTTTTTCTCCCTCAGTCTTGCTCTGTCGCCCAGGCTGGAGTGCAGTGACACGATCTCGGCTCACTGCAACCTCTGTCTCCCAGGGTGCAAGCGATTCTCCTGCCTCAGCCTCCTGAGTAGCTGGGACTACAGGGATGGGCCACCAGGCCTGGCTTTTTTTTTTTTTTGAGGCGGAGTCTCGCTCTGTTGCCCAGGCTGGAGTGCAGTGGCACGATCTCGGCTCATGGCAACCTCTGCCCCCCGGGTTCAAGCGATTTTCCTGCCTCAGCCTCCCCAGTAGCTGGGACTACAGGCGCCTGCCACCACGCCCGGCTAATTTTTTTGTATTTTTAGTAGAGACGGGGTTTCACCATGTTAGCCAGGATGGTCTCGATCTCCTGACCTCATGATCCGCCCGCCTTGGCCTCCCAAAGTGCTGGGATTAGAGGCATGAGCCACCGCACCAGCCATAATTTTTATATTTTTAGTAGAGACAGAGTTTCACCATGTTGGCCAGGCTGGTCTTGTATTCCTGACCTCAGATGACACCCGCCTCAGTCTCTCAAAGTGCTGGGATTATAGGCGTGAGCCACCAAGCCTGGCCAGCTTTCCTTTTTTTGGAGACAGGATCCTGGGACTTGGTCTGTTGCCCAGGCTGGAGTGCAGTGGCACAATCTTGGCTCACTGCAACCTCTGCCTCCCAGGCTCAAGCGATTCTGATGCCTCAGCCTCCTGAATAGCTGGAATTACAGGTGTGCACCACCACGCCTGGCTAATTTTTGTATTTTTAGTAGAGACGGGGTTTTGCCATATTAGTTAGGCTGGTCTCGAACTCCTGACCTCAAGTAATCCACCCAGCTCGGCCTTCTGAAGTGCTAAGATTACGGGCATGAGCCACCATGCCCGCTGGCTTTCCTTTTCTTTTTGTTTTTGAAACAGTCTCACTCTGTCACCCAGGTTGGAGTGCGGTGGCATAGTCTTGGCTCACTGCAACCTCCACCTCCCGGGTTCAAGCAATTCTTGTGCCTCTGCCTCCTGAGTAGCTGGGATTATAGGTGCACACTACCATGCTCAGCTAATTTTTTGTATTTTTAGTAGAGATAGGGTTTCGCCATTGCCCAGGCTGGTCTCAAACTCCTGAGCTCAAGCAATCTGCCTGCCTCAGCCTCCCAAAACGCTAGGATTACAGCCATGAGCCACCGCACCCTGCTTTCCTTTTCAATACAAGTAAACATATCCCCCACCACTGCTGAGACTTACCCTTTTTAAGCACCTATCTTCCCTCGCCTTGTCGTTTCTACCAGGGATCACAAGTGGCTTCACCACTTCAGTTCTCATACTGCTAGTGACATTGTCCCCATGCCCCACCCTTCAAAGTGGGGAGTTGCATGACATTATGTTACGTTTTCTTATCTCAAATTAGTGGACTTTTTTGGTGGAAGGAGAATTTCATAAAGTTGGAGATTTTGGCCTTAAAAATACAGTGGCCGGGCACTGTGGCTCACGCTTGTAATCCCAACACTTTGGAAGGCTGAGGCGGGTGGATCACCTGAGGTCAGGAGTTCGAGACCAGCCTGGCCAACATGGTGAAACCCTGTCTCTACAAAAAATACAAAAATTAGCCGGGCGTGGCAGTGTGTGCCTGTAATCCCAGCTACTTGGGAGGCTGAGGCACAAGACTCACTTGAACCTGGGAGGCGGAGGCAGAGGCAGAGGTGGAGCTTGCAGTGAGCTAAAGTTGCACCACTGCACTCCAGCATGGGCAACAGAGTGAGACTTTGTCTCAAAAAAAAAAAAAAAAAAAAAAAAAAAAGGTCCATTATGCAAACAAGCCTTGTAACCCATCCCTCCAGCTTTCTGTCTACAGTTAAGGCAGAACCACTGGAAATGGATGGGAAGCCTGCCTTGACCAGAGGCATGGACAACCAACAGGTGGATCTCTCCCAAGATGCTCAGGGCTTATCTTCATATTCCTCCCATCCTCATTTTTTCACTCTGCATTGACTCAGAGTCATAGCTCCTAAATTTATCAGTTGGTAGGACGCATGAAAATCATGGTATTCTTTGAAATCTTCATGTATTTAATTTCTTCACATGGAAGTTTTATGAAGAATTGCACTGAAACTCCATTTATATTTCTTGGCTACTTTTTTGTCATACAAGAGACAAACTGAAGTAACACGTTTTTTAGAAACATAGTTTTTAGTGTATTTAGTGTTTTCAAAGTATTTTTAGAAATGTAGAAATTAAGGAAATTCTCTCCACTGAAATTTGGGAAGGTTGGGAGGTCTGTCACCATTCTCGTTTTGCTCGGAACATGTCTTTTAGTTCACAGATAGCAAGATACAAAGGAGCACAGTCAAAAGCACTAGCCTAGTTAGAGAAAAGGACAAATTCAGGCCTTAGCTGTCACTGCTGCTTTGGCCTATGACAAGGCTATCACTCCACAGCCTATTGTGGAATGGCAGTTTTAAATGCCAAGGCCTTTATGGGCTGGGTTTTCCTGCCCTCCTGGAACACTGGAAAAGCCCAGTGCTTCTACAGCTTTCTGAGCCCCTGAGTGAGAAGCATAGTGGAATGACCCTCCAGTGGCTACAGATACCATCCTGGCTCTCCCAGACTGTCATGGCGTCAGCCCAGGAAATGAATGTTCAGTAGGCAGGGCTGTGGGGAGAAGATATTCCTACTGTGTTCTAGCCCCAATGTCCATCCATGCCTATTGTTTTCTCTTTCAGCTTCGGCTTCATTAACGCCAGATTTCTTATCTCCAGGAAGTTCAAATGTCTCTTCTCCCTTACCTTGTTTTGGATCCTCATTCCACTCTACAACTTCCTTTGTCATTAGTGACATCACCGAGGAGACAGAGGTGGAGGTCCCTGAGCTTCCATCAGTCCCCCTGCTTTGTTCTGCCAGCCCTGAATGTTGCAAACCAGAACACAAAGCTACCTGCAGTTCGTCTGAAGAGGATGACTGCATCTCTTTGTCCAAGGCCAGCAGCTTTGCAGATATGATGGGTATCCTGAAGGACTTTCACCGAATGAAACAGAGCCAAGATCTGTAAGTATCTGATGAGGAGCTCTAGTATCTGTTTACTCTGAGTTGCCCATGGCCAATGATCTAATGCAACATAGTAAGTTCTTAGTAGTACCATATGTTATGTCATTCATAAAGCTTGCTGACTACCTGCTTGCCAGTGCCTGGGGCCCCAATTTGAGGAAAGAGCAACACTTTACATTTATTGGGTTAGGTCACCCCAACCAAATATGAGGCTAGTAGGGACTTTTATAAGGCAGCTCATCTAATCCAACTTCTGTCCTCAGGTGGCTTTATCACTTCAGTTCTCATACTGCTAGTGACAGTGTCTTCATGCCCCACCCTTCAAAGTGAGGGGTTGCATGACATTATGTTTTGTTATGTTTTCTTATCTCAAATTGGTAGGCTTTTTTGGTGGGAGGAGAATTTCATAAAGTTGGAGATTTCTACTTTAAAATACAGTGGTCCATTGTGCAAACCAATCCTGCATATTCAGTGATTTGAAAACAAGGCTTTTGAGACTCGCCAGTAGTTCCGAAACGTAGCTGCCCATCAGAATTGCTCGGATTTGTTAAAAATACACCTTTAACTTAATAGTAGAACCCCAAGGAGTGGAGCTCTAGGTTTTTCCGATGGAGTATGAGGGACTTTGGGGAATACCTACCTTGAAAAACTTTATCTGGCAAAGAAGCCTCAGGAAGTCACCCCATTGCATAGTGTTTCTCCAGTTGTGGGTTGTGTTCCAGCTGCACAGGACTCACCAGAGGAGCTTGGTTTGAATGTAGGTTCCTGGGCATTGGAGAGCCAGACCTTGATGGCCAGCGCCCAGCTTGTGCAGCTCTGTTTGTTAATGCAGATGAAAAACTGTTTTGGGGACGGGGAAGTGAGGTCTCCTGAGTTGATGTTAAGTTCCTGTTAAAGGGAAAGTTACTTGCCCTGGATCCCTTTTTGTCTCCTGGGATCCATTTCCCTCTGAAAAGTAGACCAAGCTAAGTGACTCCCTCATTGCTTCCTGGCAGTTGACCCGTTTAGGGAAGTCACTCTTAACCTTCCTTCACTGGCCCTAGTCAGGTTGGTCATACTCACCCATATCTCTTTGGTCTTCCACGTTCCCAAATTCAGTTGCTGCTGCTTTTGGTCTTCTCTGAGCTGTTTTCTTCTGAACACAATGTTTTTTAGGTTGACTCTCAAACTTTCTCTTACTTGCCTTTTGGACCAAATTAGATTCAAGACCCTTATTGCCAGCCCCCTCCTCCCACTTGTGTCTTCGGATCAGAAGAAGCTGGGTTAGTGAATAAGACTGGGAAAGTACCCCAGTCAGCAAAGGTTCAGATATGTCACCAACCAAACGCAGTCCCTCTTGTTGTTGCTTTGAAGGTTGAATAATCAGTCTTGGCTCTTATATTTAGCTTACTCCCCAGTAAAACACCTTCTTGAGGATGAATGTATATATAAGTTCACTAGGATTTCTTTTTTTTTTTTTTTTTTGAGATGGAGTCTCTGCCGCCCGGGCTGGAGTGCAGTGGCTGGATCTCAGCTCACTGCAAGCTCCGCCTCCTGGGTTCACGCCATTCTCCTGCCTCAGCCTCCCAAGTAGTTGGGACTACAGGCGCCCGCCACCTCGCCCGGCTAGTTTTTTGTATTTTTTAGTAGAGACGGGGTTTCACTGTGTTAGCCAGGATGGTCTCGATCTCCTGACCTCGTGATCCGCCCGTCTCGGCCTCCCAAAGTGCTGGGATTACAGGCTTGAGCCACCGCGCCCGGCCAAGTTCACTAGGATTTCAAGCAACTATTTTCCGGGTATCTAGGACCCTCTTATATGATGTATCAGATAATTTGGGCCTACTTCAGTCTGGAGTTGGTTTTGTTCCAATGCGTTTCTTGTGTGAATGTTTTGCTCTAATTCTGGCTCTCGTAAAAAATCATCTACCCTGAAGGGGAGACCGGGAAGTAGGAAATCCCAAGCACACCTTTTCCCTAGAACTATTAAGGGTTAGAATAGCCAAGAGTCATCAGTCATTTCCCCTGCTGACCCTCTGGGGAAATGCTACTAAGAAAACATAGGGCCAGAAGGCAGAAGCAGAAGCTTAGCCACCAGAGGGCAACTCTAACCGATTGATGGTCCTTTACTTTGCCCACACTTCATAGCTATTTCAGGAAATAGTAAAGCATTCTAGTTAATAGAAGAGATCTGGAACCAGCTAGTTTGGTTTTGAACTCTGGATTCACCGCTTACTTGCTGAGTGACTAGTGACCTTGGGCAACTTGTATAACCTTTCTGTGCTTCAATTTCCTTATCTGTGAAAGGGAATTGTAATAGCACCTACCTAGTAAGATTGTTGTGAGGATTCCATGAGATAATGTATTCAAATATATACAACACTACCCAGGAAAGAGTAAGTACTCAAGCTATTACTGTGTCTCTAGGAACCGGAGTTCATTGAAGGAGGAGGACCCTGCTGTGCTTATCTCTGAGGTCTTACGAAGGAAGTTTGCTCTAAAGGAAGAAGATATCAGTAGAAAAGGAAACTGACAACCCTCAGCTCTGCAAACTCAGTCTCATGCTCCTGGAATACCTTCAATAGCTGCCTTCCTCACCACAGATGTTTCTGCCTCTAAAGGAGAAATCTTCTGCAACAGTCTTGCTAACAAGCTAGAGCTCGGACTGAAAGAGAAGAGCTGGATTATATGTTTCCCAGACTTCAAACCCTGGCAGAAGCTAAGGCTTGTGATTTGACCTGAGACATTTGTTTCAGGTAATCGTATAGAATGAAGTATCTCAGTTTAAAGGGTAAGAGAGAAGTTGTTTCTGGTTTTTCCTTGCCCCTGTGTGAAAACAGGTCTGAAATGACTGACTGACTTCACTGCATTAGACCCTATAACTGGTCTCACAAGACACTTTGTGCCCAGCTGTCACTCACTCTCAGCAGCTTCCTTGCAGCAGAGCAGGGCTGAGGGGAAGGGGCTATAAATGTTTGTATACACGTTCACAGGGCATGGAAAATTTTATGCTGCTCCATCATAAACCTACACCAATGCCCAGCAATCACCCTCCTCACTTCCTTGTCTACATGTAGAGGTCAGGCTGCTGAACCAGCCAACACATGGGCTACTGCTGGGAAGCCTGGGCTGTTTTTTTTCTTAAACACATTTTATATTACTGAACAACCAAATCTACCCTCCATGGCCCTGAGGCCTTATCAGTTCCACTGATTAAAAACTTTCTCTTTCACGGACTTTAAGCCCGGTAGGAAAGAGAAAGGAGGAGGGGGAAAGAGCATACCATCTTTCTTCCAGGCCCTTGACTGCTCCTTTGGGTTGGGCCAAGGTTTGTACCTACCACACCATGCATGACTCAGATGCCCTCAGGTCCCTTTCTCTATGGTATGTATACTGTGTGTGTTTGGGTTGAAGCACTACCTGACATTAAAGGAAGGACTTGGAGAGAGAATGCATTTACTGTGTCCATCTCTTGAGTTGTGATTACCCAGTATCCTTCAGGGGATAGGATTATTGTTCATTTTAAAGTGTATGAACTTAAACAGGCTACTGGCTTCTCCTCTTTCCTTATAAGGTCCTGCCCTTCTAGGGGTTTTCTTCCCCCTTTCTGTAGAGATTTTGCCCTATACTCTTTTTCTTTTTTTAGAAACAGTATCTAGCTCTGTAATGCCCAGGCCAGAGTGCAGTGGTGGGATCATTAGCTAACTGCAGCCTCGAAGCTCCTGGGCTCAAGCGAGCTTCCCACCTTAACCTCCTGAGTAGCTGGGACTACAGGTATGCACCACCACACCCAGGAAATGTTTTAATTTTTGTGTAGAGATGGGGTCTTGTATGTTGCCCAGGCTGGTCTTGAACTCCTGGTCTCAAGCAAACCTCCCACCTCAGCCTCCCAGAGCATTGAGATTACAGACATGAGCCACCGCACTAAGCCCCATACATTCTTAAAAAAGCAGGTCTTCCAGGAAAATGACCGGAGAGATGACATAGAACACAAAAGTAGAATTTAACATTTAAATTAGGCCAGGCACAGTGGCTCACACCTCTAATCACAGCACTTTGGGAGTTCAAGATCAGCCTGGGCAACAAAGCAAGACCTCATCTCTACAAAATATTTTAAAAATTAGCTGGGCATGGTGGCATGTGCCTGTAGTCTCAGCTACTCAGGAGGCTGAGGTGGGAAAATCACTTGTGCCCAGGAGGTCCAGGCTGCAGTGAACTGTGTTCATGCCACTGCACTCCAGCCTGGGCAACAGAGCGAGACCATGTCTCAAAAAACTAAAATTTAAGTTAAAGAAAAAAAGCAGTTCTATGTTATAACCTGCAAGTTTGTCCCCTAGAGATTGTTTAAGCCTCTTAGGTACCATATCAACAACAAAGGATAATGCCTTGGGTAGAAGACAGGTCAAACTAGACTCTGGCTCACATCAGACTCAGGGCAATGACAACATACACTATTACAGTTGCATTTTCAAAAATAAAATTGATAATCGTTTAATTACCAGTTACCACAAGAGCCACTTTGTAAACATTTATTTGGATTCATAGTTTTACAAAGGGGATTCCCTCCTATCTTGTGGGAAAAGGGTAACACAGTCACATCCAGATTGTTATATAGCTCAGGCTTTTTAAGGGGTATATTTAAACATAGAGTATATAACTTTAAAGTGCTGTACAGTTACCACAAAAATAAAATACGAAACTAGCACCATTCTACCTCTCTTCTGCGCACACCTGGGTTGTGGGGAGATGTGCTAATCACTCAAAATAAGGGTCAAGAGTAATCATCCCAAGCTTAGGTCGAAGTGGGTTAAGATCAGCCAGAGATTAAAAGCTCACACATCTGGCCCGGCACGGTGGTTTACACCTGTAATCCCAGCACTTTGGGAGGCCGAGGCGGGCAGATCATGAGGTCAGGAGATGGAGACTATCCTGGCTAACACGGTGAAACCTCGTCTCTACTAAAAATAGCAAAAAAAAATTAGCTGGGCTTGGTGGCATGCGCCTGTAGTCCCACTACTCGGGAGGCTGAGGCAGGAGAATCACTTGAATCCAGGAGGCAGAGGTTGCAGTGAGCTGAGATCGCACCACTGCACTTCAGCCTGGCAACAGAGTGAGATTCCATCTGAGGGAAAAAAAAGAGAAAAGAAAAAAAAAAAACCCCACACATCCATAAGCAAGGTCCCAGTCAGACATCTGGAAGGCTCTGTGCAGGCTAAGTAAAAGGTGCTTTCATGGAGAGATAAATACCCACCGTGCTGCCTCAGTGTTCATCATAGACTTGTTCAGGGAATTTATCAGCCACCATCTTCCTGAGGGAAAGCCATGATGGCAAACCCAGTGTCTTAACAATGGTACTGCCCTTTACATAGGGAAGATGCTCAGTAATGATAACTTCATCCCATGCCACCTTCCCACCTAAACAAACTCACTCGCCTCTCCACCCACAACTATATTTTCCTACATCTCTGTCATTTCAAGGTACTTTTAGGAACAAAGCTTCAAAACATTTAGAATTGGTGCCTGATAACTTGATTACCTTCAGAGTCCTGGGTAAAGAGCAAATCAGGCTTCAGATTTTGAGTTGGCCCATCCTCCTGGCACTGAGTCCAAGAACTGTCAGGAAACGGCCCTAAGTCCCAATTCCAGTTATTCGTTACATCTTGAAAAGGAGCTCTAGTGTTGTGGGCAATGACCCGCTGACCTTGAGAATCTTCAGTGAAAAGCTGACTCCAGGAGTCCTTGTCATTGTTTTCATTGTCCCAGGAAAACACAGAAACCGGACAAGAGCTTTGTTTCACTGATTCTACGTTTTCTCCATTCCAGGATTCCCTGTATGTTTGAAGGAGGACAGGGGCCTGCCTGTTTTCTTTGGCAGACACCTTTCTTTCCAATTTAGTCTTGCCTAAAGGCTGACAGCATTTGTCCCCAGGTAGTTTGGTATATTTCTTCATACTGTGACAGTTCTTCTTAGACCCATGAAGCCATTCCCATTTCCTGGCAGAATCCCCTTTTTCTTCCTTTTGGTCTAGCAAACAAGAACTTTCCAAGTCCTCAGTGAAGGAAAAAGCCAATGGGGTATTACTCTCTCCAGCACAGTCTAGAGTATCAGGCTGGAGCAAAGATAGCTCAGTTCTGTGGTGGCCAGAAGTCTGGAGGGACTGAGGAGAGAGTCCAGCTTCCTGGATGTCTGCAGTGGTTGAAGTGGCTAAAGGGGATATCATGCAATCATGTGCTAAGCCTGGGATCAAATGGTCTAGCTGGGTCACATTTTTCTTGGACTCTTTGTTGAGCTGACTTTCTGTATGAGATGAAACACTCTTCTGGTCACTACCATTTGTCTTTCCTAATAAAACAGGAATGAACAAATATTATTCTGCAGAAAAACTGCCCTAAGCAGGATTCAGTTGGCTTTTTCTGAAATCAGTATCAGCTACTATTACTACCTAGTGCAGGAGTCTTAGCCTCTTCACATAATTTTGTAGCCAATCTCCCTGTTTTCAATCTTGCCAGTCTCTCATGAATGAACTCTAAAACATCAGATCTTATATTCCCTACTCAAATACATGGATACTTCCCATCACCTACCTAATAATGTCAAACATCACATACAATCAGACCACAGCCTACTTTACCAGCTGAGTTTTCATTTGTAGGTTTGTTTAACATAGGGCACATCAGTTTTGCTTTTGTTTTTTATTTAATGTAGTTTTTACTAAATGATGATCCTCTGGCCAAATATACATTCCTGGACATTATCCTTAAAGAAACATGCTAAACACATACAAGTTTTGTAAGGTCTTAAAGATGACATTAACCATCCAACTCTGAGAAACCTTCTGGTGACAGTATGAAAAACGTGGGTCCTCCACTCCCCAGGCATTTCATTGGAAAGGGAGTGAAGACACAATTAGGATGCTAAGTCAGTCAGTACGTAGAATAGTGAAACAACTACTAGTGTCCAGCCTGTTAATTTTATCAGGCATAGAGTGGATTCTTTTCTGCCTTAAGATAAGGATGGAGGACATGGAATTCCCAACTTGGCTCAAATTACACCAAGATCTAATTATAAAAACAAAGAAGAATAACTCCAATAAGAATTATACTGCAGAAACTAGGTTTTGTGAGAATTCTCAACTTTTCCTTAGAATTCAATATAGATTATAAAATACACCAGAATTTATAAGTGGAAGAAGTTTTTTTGTTAATTTTTTTTTTTTTTTAATTTAAATCTGCCCTTACATAAAAGAGTATAAGTTTTTGTTTGGAGGAGGGAGAGGGCATTTTGAAGGTTTAGGCAAAGCAATCCTGAGAATCACTCCCAGCATTAGAGCACTCTTCCCAACACCCTCCAAGTGGCAGGAACCCTGCTGCTTAAGGCCCAGCCTGCTGAGTCAGCTGCTCCCCTGAACAGGGACCTGGAAGCAAAGAACTGCCAAAGGATGAGACATAAACCAACTTTATGTGAGGCTTTCTAAGAACAAGCATCTTTGAACCTTGCACTAATTTGAGAAACTTCACACAAAAATATCAATTACCAATTAACCTTAGACAGAGTACCCATTGTGGCCAACCCAAGATATATACCTCCTAACTAATGGCAGGGCAACTCCCCAGTGCACCTCCAACTCCCAAGTGCACCTCCAACGCCCAAGTACACCTTTCCTGACTGCTCTGTCAGCAAATACAAATATTTAAGTTGAGCAAAACAGAACCAGAAAAGTATGTTTGTAAAAGCACACATATATTGCTTTTCAAAAGGCAATGATTTTTTATGGTTTTTTGGTTTTTTTTGTTTTTTTTTTTTTTTTTGAGACGGAGTCTCGCTCTGTCGCCCAGGCTGGAGTGCAGTGGCGGGATCTCAGCTCACTGCAAGCTCCGCCTCCCGGGTTCCCGCCATTCTCCTGCCTCAGCCTCCCGAGTAGCTGGGACTACAGGCGCCCGCCACCTCACCCGGCTAGCTTTTTGTATTTTTTAGTAGAGACGGGGTTTCACCCTGTTAGCCGGGATGGTCTCAATCTCCTGACGTCGTGATCTGCCCGTCTCGGCCTCCCAAAGTGCTGGGATTACAGGCTTGAGCCACCGCGCCCGGCCGATTTTTTATGTTTTATAACCTCTTCTAATAGGCTAAGTTTAACATAATGCACTGGTTTCATCATTTCTCATAAATGTTCTAACATGGACAAATGAACACACTCCTTTTTTGCCCTGGATAATGAAGTATTCCCACATGGGCCACCATACCTGGCTGCAAGGTGAAGAAGGAAGCAATGCTTCTCTGGTGAATGCCTGTAGATGGAGCTCTTCTTTGAGTAAAATAAATACTAGCCTTTCTTTCTCCAGGAAGGAGTGTTAGCATTTTGGTGCCTGGTTTGATTAAATGTGTCTGAGAAAGGAGAGAAAAAAGAATAATGAGCCTATTAATATTAAAAGACAGACAGTAGAGATTCAGTACACACCAGTGACCCTCTGAGAACCACACTAGACCCTCTGTACTCCACTTACAGCCTATTCTCAAGGTAGTTGGTGCTGGACATCATCTTCCATTTCCAGCCATCCTAACGGTGTTTTTCCCAGGAATCACATATTCCAATGATAGCCCAATCTTTCTGCTTCCCCATGGAAATCAGTCATGCTGACTAAACAAACAGGATTTGTTAACAGGATGGCAGAGATTATGCTCTTTTATATTTAAGTATAATTAATGATTCTATATCAGCAGCAGTTGATGCATTTTCAGTAGTTTTTAGGTAGTCACATAGTGATGGTGAAGAACATGGCTCAAGAATCAGTCCTAGTTCTGCCTCTGCCACTTTGCTATGTGACCTTCTCCAAGTTGCTTAATCTCATTCTCAGGTGTCAAGTGGGGACAATAATAGTACCTATCCCTATGGCAGTTATGAAAATTTAGTAAGGCCGGGCGCGGTGGCTCATGCCTGTAATCCCAACACTTTGGGAGGCTGAGGCAGGCGGATCACAACGTCAGGAGTTTAAGACCAGCCTGACCAATATGATGACACCATGTCTCTACTAAAAATACAAAAATTAGCCAGGCGTGGTGGCAAACGCCTGTAGTCTCAGCTCCTTGGGAGGCTGAGGCAGAAGGATCGCTTGAACTCGGGAGGCAGAGGTTGCAGTGAGCTGAGATTGCGCCACTGCACTCCAGCCTGGGTGACAGAGTGGGACTCCATCTCAAAAAAAAAAAGAAAATTTAGTAAATTTATTCACATAAAAGGCTTACACAGTTCCTGGCACATAGAAAACATTCAGTAGCAGTTGGCTAATATTAAGAGGAGAAGCTGTGAAACAGCACCAGTCTCACTACACTTTTAACTCAGGCACTTTTATTCTTTAGAGAATGGAACTGGAAGATAGGCAAGAGAGGTTTGAGAAGTGAGTTGTCAACTAACTATAAATATAACTTCATCCTTATTTAATGTGATTTGTTTTTATTTCTATTTGCTTGTTACAGAATGCCTGAGAAATAGGGCGAATAGGATTATATTCAATTCAATTTTGCTGTGTCTGCCAAAAAACAAATAAGATTTGCCAATATTCATGCAGCAAGTTAGAGGTAGGCCTGAAACTTGAAGCCAAGTTATTTATTCTAACTCAAAGTTGACTTCATTTTTACATTTGGAAACTAAGTTGTACTTTAAGTGGTTAAAAGAAGAAAGAAATCCTGGAGGTAAAACTCATACTTCAACATGTATTACTGGTACAGAATCTTCTCTTCCACCACATACAACCAGAAAACTGGATCAAAGATACATGAAAAAATTGATATAAACAGCAGACAATAGGCAGTAAAGAATTGTGATCCTTGAGAAAAGGGAAACAAGTAAGGTGAGCCCGAAGATCATTCCAGCTTTCTGCCTGGAAGTGCTTTGCAGACCACAGTATATCCTTTTTTGATGAATTGAGTAGACTGAGATTGGAATTTGTAGAAACTGAGGTGGCTGAGATTTGCAGCGCAGAGAAAGACCTCCAGAAGGGAGACCTCCGCATGGGGATCCCTTTAGTTCCATTACTGAATACTAACCTACACATGTGTTAGGTGAAACCCCACAAAGCCAGGCAATGAAACTGCAAACTGGAATTGCAAGCCGAGCAATTCCCAGAGCTCACACAGGCTGGGGGACATCTGTGTTCCCCCTATCCGGATAGGACGACCTTGAATACCAGGGACATTCATTAGAGCTCTAAGGAGAATCATCCTTTAGTAGTAGAACTAAACTAGCCCTAGAGCAAAAACTATTCCAAACACTTACCTTAACAAAGCTTAAAAGCAAGCTTTGAAAGTATCAAGCTGACTAGCAAGTAACTACCTGCCAAAACAATTTTCAATTTTTTTTTTGAGACAAAGTCTCATTGTTGTCGCCTAGGCTGGAGTGCAATGGTACAATCTCGGCTCGCTGCAACCTCCGCCTCCCGGGTTCAAGCGATTCTCCTGCCTCAGCCTCCTGAGTAGCTGGGATTACAACAGGTGCCTGCCACCACACCTGGCTAATTTTTGTATTTTTAGTAGAGACAGGGTTTCACCATGTTGGCCAGGCTCAAACTCCTGACCGCAGGCGATATGCCCACCTGGCCTCCCAAAGTGTTGGGATTACAGGCGTGAGCCACCACGCCTGGCCAATATTCTTTAAAGACAACAATATCCAGATACTTAATGTAGCACTTGTAATGTCTAGCATGCAATAAAAAATTACTAGATATGTGAAGCAGAAAAATACTGTAATTGGGATAGGAGTGATCTGTTAATAGAAACAGACCCAGAAATGTGATAGATAAAGAGAATTAGCTGACAAGTAATAGTTAACTTAAAATAGAATAAATATGCACAAGGATTTGAAGGAAAATATGAACATAATAAGGCGAGAAAATAGAAGATATAAAAAAATTCAACAGATGAGCTTAACAACAGACTGGAGACTACAGAAGAAAATAACAGTAAACCTGAAGACAATAGTAATACAAACTACACAAAATGAAGCAGAGAGAAAAAAATAACTGAAAAGGAAGAAGCAAAGTCTTAATCAGTGAGATATAAAGCATACATTTAATTAGTCTCAAAAAAAAACAATGTGGAGGGGGACAGAAAATATGTTTGAAGAAAGAAGGGCCAAAAAGTTTTCCAAATATGGTGAAAATTAACTGTAACATTCTTTTTCAAAGACAGCCAATACAAGATCTCCCATTTCACATATTCTTCTTATGTAACTATGACACTCTTCCCATCAAGTGATGAAGTCCTTATTCCCTGACCTTGAACTTGGAAAGTACTTTGTGACTACTTTGACCAATAAGGTATGACAGAAGTAACAAACACTATACATGATTTCCAAAACTAAGTCATAAAAATGCCATGCACTTCTGCCTTGCTCTCTTGAGGTGCTCACTCTTGGGACCTACCCAACACATTATGAGGATGCACAAGCTGCCACTTGGCTCTCTAAATTTTATAGGAGCCACATCCTAGATATGTGAGATAATGCGGTTAGTATGCCAACAAATATTTGAGTACCTATATGCTAGGACTGGGAAGATAGTGATGAACAAAATAGACTTTCTGCTTCAGTAAAGTTTATAGCTTAAGAGAGAATAACAGACTAAAAAATAGTTACTTAAATTACTACAAGTGTGCTAAGTCCTATAAAGAAGCTTTACAGAAAACTACAGATTATCAGAAAACACTAAGACCTCAATTAGCAAAACATCTGGGAATAAAGCTTTTTGCCAAGTTGGCAGGAGCCGAAGGATGTACCTTCCTTAGGCCAGAGTGAGGTCAGAAGTGATACTGTCCCAGTTATAGCTCTCTTAGAAGACCCATGGCTTCAAGGATCTATGTCTATCTCAGTGGACTGTTAAGACTGTGTGAGAAAAGGTTATTTGGAACTGAGAAAGACCCCAGGTAAAAAGTCCTTCAGCTGATTATCCCTACCTCAAAATAAAGGCAGCTGTTTGTACTTTATACAGTATAGGCATACCTTACTTTATTGCACCTTGCTTTACTGCACTTTGAAGATGTGTTTTGTTTTGTTTTTTACAAATTGAAGGTTTGTGGCAAGCCTGTGTTGAGCAAGTCTTTCAGTGCCATTTTCCAACATCATGTGCTCACTTCATGTCTCTGTGTTCCATTTTGGTACTTCTTGCAGTATTCCAAACTTTTTCATTACTAAATCTGTGATCAGTGATCTTTAATGTTACTATTGTAATTGTTTTGGGGCACCATGAACCACATCTGTATATGATGGCAAACTTAATCGATAAATGTTGTGCATGTTTTGACTGTTCCACTGACTGGCCACTGCCTCAACTCTCTCCCTCTCCTTGGGCTGCCCTATTTAATACTGAAATTAGGCCAATGAAGAATTCTATAATGGCCTCTAAGTGTTCAAGTGAAAGGAGGAGTCATGGGTCTCTCACTTTAAATCAAAAGCTAGAAATGATCATGCTTAGTGAGGAAGACATGTCCCAAGAGGCCAAAAGCTGAGCCTCTTGCACCAAACAGCCAAGTTGTAAATGCAAAGGAAAAGTTCTTGAAGGAAATTAAAAGTGCCACTCCAGTGAACACACAAATAAGAAAGCAAAACAGCCTTATTGCTGATACGGAGAAAGTTTGAGTGGTCTGGATAAATGATCAAAAGCCGCTACAACATTCCCTTAAGTCAAAGCCTTATCCAGAGAGCAAGGCTCTAACTCGAATTCAATTCTATGAAAGCTGAGAGAGGTGAGGAACGCCACAGAAGAAAAGTCTGAAGCTAGCAGAGGCTGGTTCATGAGGTTGAAGGAAAGAAACTGTCTCTATAACATACAAGTACGGGTGAAGCAGCAAGTGCTGATGTGGAAGCTGCAGCAAGTTATCCAGAAGATCTAGGTAAGATCACTGATAAAGGTGGCTACACAAAACAACAGATTGTCCCTGTAGATGAAACAGTCTTATATAGGAAGATGCCATCTCGGACTTTCATAGCTACAGAGAAGTCAATGCCTGGCTCCAAAGCTTCAAAGGACAGGCTGACTCTCTTGTTAGGGACTAATACAGCTACTGATTTAAAGCCAATGCTCACCTAATATTCTGAAAATCCTTAGGCCTTAAGAATTATGCTACATCTACTCTGCCTATGGTCTATAAATGGAACAACAAAGCCTGGATGACAGCACATCTATTTATAGCATGGTTTACTGAATATTTTAAGCCCACTCTTGACCTACTGCTTAGAAAGTAGATTATTTTCAAAATATTACCGTTCATTGGCTGGGCACAGTGGCTCACACCTGTAATCCCAGTATTTTGGGAGGCTGAGGCAGGCAGATTGCTTGAGCCTAGGAGTTTGAGACCAGCCTGGGCAACATGGTGAGACTCTGTGTCTACAAAAAATTTAAAAATTAGCCAGGCGTGGTGACATGCACCTGCAGTCCCAGCTACTTGGGAGGTCAAAGTGGGAGGATGTCTTGAGCCCAGGCTGGAATGTAGTGAGCCATGATCACTACATGAGCCACAGCACTCCAGCCAGGGTGACAGAGACCCCATCTCAAAAAAAAAAAAAAAAATATATATATATATATATAAAAATATATATAAATGCTCATTGACAATGTTCCTAGCCACTCAAGAGCATGATGGAGATGTACAAGAAGATTAATGTTTTCATGCCTGCTAACACAATATTCATTCTGTAGCCCATGGATCAAGGAGTAATTTCGACTTCTATGTCTTATTATTTAAGAAATACATTTCATAAGGCCACAGGTGCCATAGATAATTCCTGTGATGGATCTGGGCAAAGTAAATTGAAAATCTTCTGAAAAGGATTCACCATTCTAGAGGCCACTAAGAACATTCGTGATTATCTGGCCATGGTGGTGCTGCCTTATAATCTCAGTTACTCGGGAGACTGAGGCTAAAGGATCACTTGAGTTCAGGAGTTTGAGATCAGCCTAGGCAAAATAGCGAGATCCTGTTTAAAAAAAAAAAAAAAAAAAAGGATTCATGATTCATGGGAGGAGGTCAAAATAACATGAATAGGAATTTAGAAGAAATTGATTCCAACTCTCATGGATGACTTTGCAGCATTTAAGAGTTCAGTGAAGGAAGTAACCATAAATGTGATGTAAATAGCAAGAGAACTAGAATTAAAAGTAGACCACGAAGATGTGACTGAATTGATACAATCTCCCAATAAAAACTTTAATGGATGAGAAATTGCTTCTAATAGATGAGCAAAAAAAAAGTGGTTTCTTGCAATAGAGTCCACTCCTGGCGAGGATGCTGTGAACATTGTTGAAATGACAACAAAAAATTTAGAATATTACATAAACTTAACTGAGAAAGCAGAGACAGGGTTTGAGAGGATTGACTCCAATTTTGAAAGGAGTTTTGTGAGTAAAATGCTATCAAACAGCAACATATGCTACAGAGAAATCTTCCATGAAAGGAAGAGTCATCAAGGCAGCAAGTTTCATTGTTTTTTTTATTTATTTATTTATTTATTTATGAGACAGAGTCTCGCTCTGTCGCCCAGGCTGGAGTGCAGTGGTGCAATCTCGGCTCACTGCAACCTCTGCCTCCCGGGTTCAAGCGATTGTCCTGCCTCAGCCTCCTGAGTAGCTGGGATTACAGGTGTGCGCCACTATGCCCGGCTAATTTTAGTGTTTTTAGTAGAAACAAAGTTTCACCATGTTGGCCAGAATGGTCTCGATCTCTTGACCTCATGATCCACCTGCCTTGGCCTCCCAAAGTCCTGGGATTACAGGTGTGAGCCACTGCGCCCAGCCAAGTGTGACCCTTTCTTATGCTCAACAACTCTATTATCAAAAAAGAGCTGGGATCATATACATAACTCCTCTCACTATTAGAAAATGTTCTCATGGTTCCACAGCACTTAAATTCAGTTTAGCTCTTATTTTATCTTTTATCTCTTCTGATAATTTATCTATGAGTTTATCTTAAAGTTTTGCTTCAAACAAATATAATTCTTTTTTTTTTTTTCATGATTCACTATGACCTTCAACTCCAGTAGATAATTTGATCTAATTCCTTTTTTCATAATGGTCATTCTGGTCTTAAATTTGTATATGAACTCTCATGTTCCACACATTGACACACATGAAAGTATTATTCCTTTTTGCCATGCTCCTTCTTCCTTTATGCTTCCCAGGGCCTACTCATTCTCCTCCCACTTTTAGAGTCACTGAGAGCATCATCACCAAGTCCCTCTTTCTTTTTAGTCTTTCCCAGCATTAATTTGATGACATTTAGGATGAAAACCTTTCTAGTCAGCACTGTCATGCCCCACTGAGTCACGCTGAAAGGATGACTCTACCTCATAAGCACGCCCTAAGGAGGACTGTTTAAGAAGTGTTACCAAGAAAAGCTATCAGGGGTCTCATCATTATACATCTCCAACAACTTAAGTTAGCTCTGTTGAATTAGTAACAAAGTATTCATTCAAAACTTGCTTCAAAGCTCTCTTAGTTCTCTGCAGAACTAAAAACACACTACCTTAGTTTAGGATCTCATAAACTCTTGCCTAGCCCTAAACTATGACAATAGTCTCTTAGCTAGTCAGGCCTTCATTCACCACCTATTTCAATTCATCCCCCACATAACCTCTAGATTAATCTTAAAGGAAAGCTGTGATCACGTCATCTTGCTCAAAATCTGTCAATAGTTTCTCTACTACCTGTAATATAAAGTGTAGACTCACACTGCACACATTGATGATTCCAGTTTACCTTTTTCTCTACTACCAAAAGCCCTCCATGCATCCCGTAACATAATACCCAACTACATGCCAGTACCTGTTGATGGCCTCCAACCTCCTCATTTGTATGCCTCACGGAGAAAGGCATTTTTCACGCCCAGCTCGGAAACATAGTCTTCAGCTTATCACCAAGCATTCCTGATTCCCCCAGCCATGTGTGGTCTCTTCCTCTTCTGAACTGGCCATTTATCACTTGGTGTCTCAAAACTTACCATCCTACAAAATCCCGGCATCAGCATGTGATCCACATACCCTTTTCCTATCCTGCACAGAATTTAATATAGCTTAATACACATAACAGGTATTCGATTCAATAAATAGGTAGATATGCAGGAAGGATTTCCCATTTTCGTTTTATTTACAGCTACTTATTACATATTCAGCACAACAGCAATAGAGCTGACAGAAAACACTAAGGCTTTTCTAGTGCTGTGATCTAAGCTAAGATGAACTCCTGTCACTATAATTGATGTCACATATAAGGTCCAGAACACAGATAGGATGGAAGTGTACACCCACTGAGAACTATGAAGTTTTCTATCCCAAAGTAATCTAACAACACAAAATTATTGCAGGAATCTTCAAGAACCACCCTGTATTGGTTTTTCATCTAAACCTCATGAAAACTCAACAGGGAAAAGAGAAAAGCAAATTTCTTCTATCACAATTCCTAACTGGAGACCTGATATGTCTACATCCACTGGCATTACTAAGTCTCATAAAAGGGTGCTCCCAGGCCAGGCGCGGTGGCTCACGCCTGTAATCCCAGCACTTTGGGGGTCAAGGCAGGCAGATCACTTAAGGTCAGGAGTTCGAGACCAGCCTGGCCAACATAGTGACACCTCATCTCAACTAAAAATACAAAAAAATTAGCCAGGCATGGTGGCATGCACCTGTAGTCCCAGCTACTTGGGAGGCTGAGGCAGGAGAATCACTTGAACCCAGGAGGTGGAGGCTTCAGTGAGCAGAGATTGCGCCACTGCACTCCAGCAGGCAACAGAGCGAGACACCATTTCAAAAAAAAAAAAAAAAAGCCGGGTGAGGTGGTTCACACCTGTAATCCTAGCACTTTGGGAGGCCAAGGTGGATGGATCACCTGAGGTCAGGAGTTCAAGACCAGCCTAGCCAACATGGTGAAACCCTGTCTCTACTAAAATACAAAAATTAGCCAGGCATGATGGCGGGTGCCTGTAATCCCAGCTACTCAGGGGACTAAGACGGGAGAATCTCTTGAACCTGGGAGACAGTGGTTGCAGTGAGATCGCGCCACTGCACTCCAGCCTGGGCAGCTGAGCAAGATTCCTTCTCAAAAAAGGGTACTCCCTGCTAATGAGATTTTTTTCACTTAAAGGACATAATGCATGCATGTCAGAGGTCACTGTACATTTACTCTCAGTTTTGCTCTAATAAGGACTACTTATTGAAGATCTGTTTAAACCTTCTCTCATTTTAACTACTTCCATTATAGCAGTGGCTGCATGTGGCTCTCTCAGTCACACAGACGACAGTCCTATAAAAGAAAGACGACCATTTTGCCTCAACTGAAATGCAGTGGAGGAGGAATCCTCACTCTGGAGCAAATCCTGAATCCCCCTGGAAAGTGTTAACTTCAACAGAAGTATTGTAGTATATGTATACAATCAGCAGCTATATACCTGTTCTCCCAATTTCCAAATACTACTTCAAGTCATATTTTCTATTTTTATTTTTCTCTATCCTTTACCTACTCAGGTACCAATTTCTGGCTGCTAAATGTAATCAGATGTGAAGATGCAAAAGGGCTTTAAAAGACACTGAGAGCTGGTCCAAATAACTGGACCAAATTATAGTTTAAAAAATAGTTTTGTTTTTTTTTTTTTTTGAGACGGAGTCTCGCTCTGCCGCCCAGGCTGGCTGGATCTCAGCTCACTGCAAGCTCCACCTCCCAGGTTTACACCATTCTCCTGCCTCAGCCTCCCAAGTAGCTGGGACTACAAGCGCCCACCACCTCGCCCGGCTAGTTTTTTGTATTTTTCCGTAGAGACAGGGTTTCCCGTGTTAGCCAGGATGGTCTCGATCTCCTGACCTCGTGATCCGCTCGTCTTGGCCTCCCAAAGTGCTGGGATTACAGGCTTCAGCCACCGTGCCCGGCCGGTTTTGTTTTTTTTTTTTTTTGAGATGGAGTCTCACTCTGTCACCCAGGCTAGAGTACAGTAGTGCGATATTGGCTCACCACAACCTCTGCTTCCTAGGTTCAAGCGATTCTGCTGCCTTAGTCTCCCGAATAACTGGGATTACAGACGTGTGCCACGATACTAGCTAAATTTTTTTTTTGTATTTTTAGTAGAGATAGGGTTTTACCATGTTGGCCAGGCTGGTCTCAAACTCCTGACCTCAAGTGATCTGCCCACCTCGGCCTCCCAAAGTGCTGGGATTACAGGCATAAGCCACCATGGCCGGCCTTAAAAAACATTTAAGCAATCCCCTACTAAGCCTATTTAGGTCCTTCTTGAGTGTATATATACTTTTATATATATAATTATAGAGACGAATAAACCAAAATAAAAATAAACAACTGGCCAGATACAGTGGCTCGCACCTGTAATCCCAGCAGTTTGGGAGGCACATCACTTGAGCTCAGGAGTTCAAAACCAGCCTGGCAACATGGTGAAACCCGGTCTCTACCAAAAAGCCAGGTACAGTGGCGCACGCCTGTGGTCCCAACTACTTGGGAGACTGAGGTGAGAGGATCCATTGAGCCTGGGAGGCAGAGGTTGCAGTGAGCCAAGATCATGCCACTGCACTCTAGCCTGGGTGACAGAGTGAGACCCTGTCTCAAAAATAAAATAAAATAAAATAAACAACTAAAAATAAACAACTTTCAACTTCTACCATCCTGGACTAAGTCCTTGTTACTTCTTATCCAAACTTCAGCAGTATCCTCCAAATTCCTCTAGCCTGTCAGGATACTATACACTCTCAAATAACCACTAATGGGTTAATCTTCTTAAGAGATACCTCCCATGACAACAAATTCCAACAACATAGCACTAGTTTACCCTCCTAAACTCACCTTCAACTCCGGGGAATAGTCTACACGTTAGCCAAATTGAATTACTCCCTATGTGGTAAAGGATCTTGGCCAGGTACGGTGGTTCGTGCCTGTAATCCCAACACGGTAAAACCCTGTCTCTACTAAAACTACAAAAAAAATTAGCCGGGGTTGGTGGCACACACCTGCAATCCAGCTACTTGAAAGGCTGAGGTAGGAGAATCGCTTGAACCCAGGAGGCAGAGGTCGCAGTGAGCCAAGATCGCGCCACTGCACTCCAGCCCAGGCAAAGTCTTTTTGAAACTCCATCTCAAAAAAAAAAAAAAAAGGCCGGGCGCGGTGGCTCAAGCCTGTAATCCCAGCACTTTGGGAGGCCGAGACGGGTGGATCACGAGGTCAGGAGATCGAGACCATCCTGGCTAACACGGTGAAACCCCGTCTCTACTAAAAAATACAAAAAAAACTAGCCGGGCGCGGTGGCGGGCGCCTGTAGTCCCAGCTACTCGGGAGGCTGAGGCAGGAGAATGGCGTGAACCCGGGAGGCGGAGCTTGCAGTGAGCTGAGATCCGGCCACTGCACTCCAGCCTGGGCGACAGAGCGAGACTCCGTCTCAAAAAAAAAAAAAAAAAAAAATTCTTACCCAAGAAGAGGCCTGGAAGCTCCTGAGAGATAATCTCTAAATCCTTGGAATGTCCCACCTGGTAGCAGTGTTGTTTTGTTTTGTTTTTTAACCTGGGAGTCTTGGGCCACACCAAATAATCTATGCTAACAATGTGATTTATAGAGGGGTCTTTAGGCCATGCATTATCAGCATGACCTCTATAAGGGCTGAAAACTAAGGTCAGCCAGGAAGGTAAGTCAACCACATGCATGTGACCGAGCCCCCAAAACAACTCTGGACATCAAGGCTCAGGTGAGCTTCCATGATTGGCAGTACTCTGTGTATACTGTTATATATCACTGCTGAGAGCAGTTGGCATTGTCTAATCCTTCACTGGGAGAGGACGCTGGAAGATTCAGGCTTGGGATTCTCCTAGACTTGGCTCTCTATGCCCCTGCCATTGGCTGATTTTCATTTGTATCTCCTCACTGCAATAAACTGTAACCATAACAGCTTTCGGTGACTTCTGTGAGTACTTCTAGCAAATTATGAAACCTGAGAATGGTTTTGGGGACCTCCAAACTTGCAGTTGGTGTCAAAAATTATGGTGGTCTTCGAGACTCCTTAACTTTTATTTCGTGTTTCACAAACATCCCTTATACTTCCTGCTTCTGTGGCACTATTCATATTGTCCCACTGCACTCCCATTGCTTTCCAACAAAATCTGGCCCTTCGTTTAAGGTCTAACTCTTCCACAAAGAGTCTTTCTTTTCATTTTAACAGCTTTATTAAGATACAATTCACATACCATAAAATTTGCCCATTTAAGTATATAGTTAAGTTTTAGTATACTTATGAAGTGGTGTAATTATCACCAAATCTAATTTTAGAACAGTTCTCATTTCCCCCAAAAGAAACCCTCTAGCCTTAGCAGTCATTCCTCACTCCCATCCCACCCCAGGCCCAGGAAATCACTGACTTTCTTTTCTACGGATTTGCCTATTCTGGACCTTTTATGTATCATACAATATCTGGTCTTTTGTGACTGGCTTCTTTTACTCAGCCTGATGTTTGGAGGTCTATCCATGTTGTAGCATGTATCAATACTTCATTCCTTTATATTGCCAAATAATATTCCATTGTATAGATATATCATTTTGTGTTATTTTGTTTGTTTGTTTGTTTGAGACACGGTCTCACTCTGTCACCCAGGCTGGAGTGCAGTTACACGATCTTGGCTCCCTGCAACCTCCGCCTCCTGGGTTCAAGCGATTCTTCTGCCTCAGCCTCCTAAGTAGCTGGGATTACAGGTGCTTGTCACCATGCCTGGCTAAGTTTTGTATTTTTTTGTAGTAGAGACGGGGTTTCACTATGTTGGCCAGGCTGGTCTCGAACTCCTGACCTCAAGTGATTCGCTCACCTCAGCCTCCCAAAGTGCTGGGATTACAGGTGTGAGCCACTGCACTCGGCCCTAGATACACCATTTTGGTTACCAACTGATGTTCATCAGTTGATGACTACTTGGATTGTTGCCACTTTTTGGCTATTATGAGAAATGCTAAGAACATTTGTGTGCAAGTTTTCATGCAGACATATGTTTTCCTATCTCTTGGGGGTACATACTTAAATGGGCAAATTTTATGGTATATAAATCATATCTCAATAAAGCAAATTTTATGGTATATGAATCATATCTCACTTCAGTCTGGGTGACAAATTGAGACCCTGACTCAAAAAAAAAAAAAAATTAACTGACCATAAATGTAAGGGTTTAATTCTGGACTTTCAATTCCTTTGGTCTATAATATGTCTATCTTTATGACAGTATCAAACATCTTAAGTACTGTAACTGTATAGTAATTTTGAAATCAGTACATGTGATTCCTCCAACTTTGTTACTCTTCAAGCTTGTTTTGGCTTTTCTGGATCCCTCGGATGTCATGAATTTCTGGATCAGACTGTCAGTATCTGCAAAAAGGACAAGTGAGATGTTGATAGGGATTGCACTGATTCTGTAGATCAATTGGGGAGTATTCCTATCTTAAGATTAAGTCTTCTGATCAATGAACATGTAATGTCTTTCCATTATTTACATTTTTAATTTATTTCAATGAGTTTTATAGTTTCCGGTGTATGTCTTGCAATGTTTTGTTAAATTTATGCCTAAGTATTTTATTCTATTTGATTCTACTGTAAATGAAATTATTTCCTTAGTTTCGTTTTTTGGATAAAATCCTACCATATAGAAGCATAATTGATTTTTGTATCCTGTCACGTTGCTGAACTCATTTTTTCTAATTTTTTAAATGGATTCCTTGGGATTTTCTATATAAAAGATCATATTTTCTCCAAACAGATAATTTTACTTCTTCCTTTTCAATCTGGGTATCTTTTATTTCTTTTTCTTGCTAAATTTCCCTAGATAAAATCTCTAGTGCAATGGTAAACAGAGTGGCAAGATCTTTGTCTTGTTGCTGATCTTAGGAGTGGAAACATTCGGTATGATGTTAACTGGGTTTTCATAGATGCCCTTTGTAAGGCTGAGAAAATTCCCTTTTATTCCTGGTTTGTTGAGTGTTTTAATCACAAAATGATGCAGTCAAAATGCTTTTTCTGTGTTTATTGAGAAGATTATGTGTTTTTTGTATTTTATGCTATTACTATGGTATATTAATTGGTTTTCAAATTTAAACCAGCCTTGCAGTCCTAAGATAAATTCCTCTTGGTCATGATTTATAATCCTTTTTATGTGTTGCTAGATTTGGTTTGCTTGCATTTTGTTGAGTATTTTTGTAACTGTATTCATAAAGGATACTGGCCCATAATTTTCTTTTCTTGTGATATCTTGGGTCTAATTTTAGTATCAGAGTAATACTGGCCTCAAAATGAGTTGGAAAGTGTTCTCTCCTCTTCTATTTTACTTTTTTGGGACAGTCTGAAGGATTGGTATAATTCTTTAAATGTTTGGTAGAATTCACCAGTGAAACTATCTGGACCTGGACTTTCCTTTGCAGGAAGTTTTAAAATTACTAATTCAATCTCTTTGTTATAGGTCTATAGACCAAAGGGATTGAACTGAAAGTCCAGAAGTAAACCCTTACATTTACAGTCAGTTTATTTTTATCTATTTCTTCTTGAGACAAGTTTGGTAGTCTGTGACTTCCTAGGAATTTGTCCATTTCTTCTAAGTTATCTAAATGTGTCAGCATACAGTTGTTTATAGTATTATCTTATAATTATTTTTATCTCTTTTTATTTTCTTTTTTGAGATGTAGTCTCACTCTGTCACCCAGGCTGGAGTGTAATGGCACAATCTCGGCTCACCTCAACCTCTGTCTCCCGGATTCAAGTGATTCTCCTGCCTCAGCCTCCCGAGTAGCTGTGACTATAGGTGCATGGCACCATGCCCGGCTAAGTTTTGTATTTTTAGTAGAGATGGGGTTTTTTGAGCCACCTCACCTGGCCTCTTGGTGACTGATTGAGACAAGGTCTCACTGTGTTACCCAGGCTGAAGTGCAGTGGCTCAATCACCACTCAATGCAGCCTCAACCTCCCTGGGTTCAGTGATCCTTACACCTCAGCCTCCTGAGTAGCTGGAACTACAGGCATGCCCCACCACACCAGGCTAATTTTTCTAATTTTTGGTAGAGACAGGGTCTCCCTGTGTTGCCCAGGCTGGTCTTGAACTCTTGGGCTCAAGGGATCCTCCCACCTCAGCCTCCTAAAATGCTGGGATTATAGGTATGAGCCACTGCATTCTCTTTTATTCTTGATCAGTCTAGCTAAAGTTGTGTGGAGTTTGTTGATCTTTGCAAAGAACCAACTTTTGATCTTCATTTTTTTTTCTTTACTATTTATTTTCACTCCAAATTGTATTATTTCCTTCCTTCTGGTTACTATGGGTTTAGATTTTTCTAGTTTCTTAAGGTAGAAGATTAGGTTATTTGAGATTCTTTTTTTTTTTTTTGAGACAGGAGTTTCATTCTTGTTGCCCAGGCTGGAGTACAATGGCATGATCTTGGCTCACTGCAACCTCTGCCTCCTGGGTTCAAGCAGTTCTCCTGCCTCGGCCTCCTGAGTAGCAGGGATTACAGACGCCCGCCACCACGCCCAGCTAATTTTGGTATTTTTAGTAGAGATAGGGTTTCACCATGTTGGCCAGTTTGGTCTCAAACTCCTGACCTCAGGTGATCCACCCACCTCAGCCTCCCAAAGTGTTGGGATTACAGGTGTGAGCCACTGTGCCTGGCCGAGATTCTTTTTAATAAAAATATTTACAGCTATAAATATCCCTCTTAGCATAGTGTTAGTTGCATCCCATAAATCTTGGTGCATTGTGTTTTTCTTTTCATTTATCTCAAAGTACTTTCTATTATAATTTTCCTTTTGATTTCTTCTTTGACCCTTGGTTATTTAGAAATGTGCTGTTTAATTTCAACCTATTTGTACTTTTTCTTCTGTTACTGATTTCTACTTTCATTCCATTATGGAGAATATACTTTGTATGATTTCCATCTTTCTAAATTTATTGAGATTTGTTTTGTGACCTAGTATTTGTGGAGAATGCTCCATGTGTCATGGAGAAACCTATGTATTCTGCTGTTGTTGAGTAGACTGTTCTATATTTTTATCTGTTAGGTCTACCTGGTTTACAGTATTGTTGAAGTCTTTTTTTCTTGTTGATATGCATAATTGAAAGCGGGTATTAAAGTCTCCAAATATTGTTCACAAAATCGTTCTTAACATTAGCTGTATTGGCCGGGCGCGGTGGCTCAAGCCTGTAATCCCAGCACTTTGGGAGGCCGAGACAGGCGGATCACGAGGTCAGGAGATCCAGACCATCCTGGCTAACACGGTGAAACCCCGTCTCTACTAAAAAAAAAAAAAATACAGGCCGGGCGCGGTGGCACAAGCCTGTAATCCCAGCACTTTGGGAGGCCGAGACGGGCGGATCATGAGGTCAGGAGATCGAGACCATCCTGGCTAACACGGTGAAACCCCGTCTCTACTAAAAAAAAAATACAAAAAAACTAGCTGGGCGAGGTGGCGGGCGCCTGTAGTCCCAGCTACTCGGGAGGCTGAGGCAGGAGAATGGCGTGAACCCGGGAGGCGGAGCTTGCAGTGAGCTGAGATCCGGCCACTGCACTCCAGCCTGGGCGACAGAGCGAGACTCCGTCTCAAAAAAAAAAAAAAAAAAAAAAAAAAAAAAAAAAAAATTAGCTGTATTAGTGTTGTATTGCTGTGTAATAAATTACCACAAAACTTAGAAGCTTAAAACAATAAACATTCGGCCAGCGTGGTGCCTCATGCCTGTAATCCCATCAACTTTGGGTGGCTGAGGCAGGCGGATCACCTGAGGTCAGGAGGAGTTTGAGAACAGCCTGACCAACATGGTGAAACCTCGTCTCTACTAAAAATACCAAAATTAGCCAGGTGTGGTGGTGGGCGCCTGTAATCCCAGCTACTCAGGAGGCTGAGGCAGGAGAATCGTTTGAACCCATGAGTCGAAGGTTGCAGTGAGCTGAGATCGTGCCATTGCACCCCAGCCTGGGTGACAGAGCAAGACTCTGTCTCAAAAAACAAACAAAGGCCGGGCGCGGTGGCTCAAGCCTGTAATCCCAGCACTTTGGGAGGCCGAGACGGGCGGATCATGAGGTCAGGAGATTGAGACCATCCTGGCTAACATGGTGAAACCCCGTCTCTACTAAAAAATACAAAAACTAGCCAGGCGAGGTGGCGGACGCCTGTAGTCCCAGCTACTCGGGAGGCTGAGGCAGCAGAATGGCGTGAACCCGGGAGGCGGAGCTTGCAGTGAGCTGAGATCCGGCCACTGCACTCCAGCCTGGGTGACAGAGCGAGACTCCATCTCAAAACAAACAAACAAACAAACAAAAACAAAAACAAAACAAAAAAATAAACATTAATCTCACACAGTTTCTCACGGTGGTTAGCTTGGTGGTTATGGCTCAGGGTCTCTCATGACGTTGCATTCATGATGTTGGCTCAGGCTACAATCATCTGAAGCCTTAACTGGGGCTGAAGGATCCACTTCCAAGATGGCTCACTAACATGGCTGTGAGCAGGCTTCATGCAGCAACATGGAAGCTAGCTTTTCCCAGAGTGAGCAATCAAAAGAGGTCATAATGCCATTTATGACCCAATCTGAAAAAATCACACACCATCAGTTCCCGCAATATTCTGTTCATTAGAGGCAAGTTACAGCCGGGCGCAGTGGCTCACGCCTGTAATCCCTCTGGGAGGCCAAGGCCGGTGGATCACCTGAGGTCAGGAGTTTGAGACCAGCCTCACCAACATGGTGAAACCCCGCCTCTACTAAAAATACAAAAATTAGCCAGGCGTAGTGATGCACGCCTATAATCCCAGTTACTCGTAAGGTGAGGCAGGAGAACTGCTTGAACCTGGGAGGTAGAGGTTGCAGTGAGCCGAGATCACGCCACTGCACTCCAGTCTGGGCAATACAGTGAGACTCCATCTCAAAAAATAATAATAAATAAATCAATATATAGCAAGTTACCAAGTCCAATCCAAACATAAAGGCAGGAGAATGAAGCTCCACCTCTTGAAGGGAAGAGTGTGGACATATTTTAAAACCATCACAGTCCACCTTCTGGCCCCAAATTACTTACATTCTTCCCATATGCAAAATATACTCCCTCCCAAAACTCTACAAAAATCTCATCTCTTTACAGCATTAGCTTAATATCAAAGATACTAGCATCTAAAACAGGTAAATGTGAAGTCCAAAAGTGTAGTTTAAGTACAGTTCCTTTAGATCTGCAGGCCTGTGAACTAAAGACAAATTATCTTCCCTCATACATCTAACATAAAATTTGGAACAAGCATAACTGTTACAGACATTCTGTTCAAAAAGGGGGAAATAAGAGGTACAAGTGGGTCACCAGTCAATGGCAATTCTGAAATCCAGCCAGGCATTTATTATCTCACAACTTCTGTGCATGAAGAATTTGAGTTAAGCCTAGATGGATGGGTCTGTCTCACAGTCTAGTGAGGTTGCATTCAAAATATCAACCAGAGGTGCAGTATCCAATTTCAAGATGACTCCCTCACTCACACAACTGTTGACAAAAGGCCTCAGCTCCTCACTGCATGAACCTCTCCACAGAGCTGCTTGAGTGTCCTCACAACATGACAGCTGGCTTCTCCCAAAGAGACAATGAAGCTAAAGCTGCAATGTCATTTATGACCTAGATTCAGAATTTTTTTTTTTAGATGGGGTCTTGCTCTATCACCCTGTCTGGAGTGCAGTGGTGCAACCTTGGCTCACTGAAACCTCCATCTTCCGGCTTCAAGCAATTCTCCTGCCTCAGCCTCCTGAGTAGCTGGGATTATAGGCACCCGTCACCAAGCCTGGCTAATTTTTTTATTTTTAGCAGAGATGGGGTTTCACCATGTTGGCCAGGCTTAGACTCAGAATTCTAACACTATAACCTACCACATTCTAGTCATCGGAGTCACTAAATACTGTCTGTGCTCAAGGAAAGGGGAATTAAGTTCTATCTTTTAGAAGGAAAAGTACTGAAGAATTTGTGGACATATATTAAAACTGCCACACTCCTACACCCATGATAAACTTTTTTTATTTTTTGTGGAGTTGGGGTTTCATTATGTTGCCCAGGCTGGTCCCAAATTCCTGGCCTCAAGTGATCCTCCAGCCTCAGCTTCCCAAAGTACTGAGATTACAGGAACGAGCCACAGCCCTATTTATTATTTTTTAAACAAACATATATTACTTTCATAATATAAAAACAAAATGACTAGTATACATACAAGGCCTAAGTAACGAGGCCAAATGGGTAGTTCAAATTAGGAGAGAAGCAAACTCACTCCAAACATAGACCACTATTGTCTACTGGCCAGACTACAAACTACTTATTCTCTCATAAATAGCAAACAATTCTGTGTAGAGATCAAGTGGGAAGAGGCATGTTTTCAAAAACACCGCCACTAGCTACTGCCCATCCATCCCTGACATTAAATCTCAAAGGACTGTATGCCTATTTGATAGCCACTCTAGGAAGAGGCACCTTGTGAAAGGGAATCTTTAGTACTCTTCTCTGGGTTGGAAGTCAGAGTAATAGATAATAGTCAGGAACCAAAGATTTTAATGAGTATCTTTGGGAATCAAGTAACAAGAAGGAGAAATGGTGTTAGTGAGTATGGTCATAAGGTCCAGGCCTCCAGAAATCAGAGTAAGGTAAGGGCCTAGAGATGTTGGAGGATTCCATACCTGCCATGCACTACATCAACAAGACAAATGTTTTCACCATAACACTGCCAGGGAAAAAGGTAGGATTTGGGGGTATAAGAATTATAAACAGACCAAGCACGGTGGCTCATGCCTGTAATCCCAGCACTTTGGGTGGCTGAGGCAGGCGGATAACTTGAGGCCAGGAGTTCGAGAACAGCTGGTCAACATGGTGAAACCCTGTCTCTACTTAAAATACAAAAATTAGCCAGGTGTGGTGGCACATGCCTGTTATCCCAGCTACTCGGGAGGCTGAGGCAGAGGCTGCAGTGACCCGAGATCACGCCACTACACTCCAGCGTGGGTAACACAGCAAGACTCCAAACAAAAAAACAGAATTAGGCCGGGCATGGTGGCTCACACCTGTAATCCCAGGACACTAAGGCAGGTGGATCACCTGAGGTTGGGAGTTCAAGACTAACCTGACCAACATGGAGAAACCCCATCTCTACTAAAAATACAAAATTACCAGGGCCAGGTGGTGCATGCCTGTAATCCCAGCTACTCGGAAGGTTGAGGCACGGGAATTGCTTAAACCTGGGAGGTGGAGGTTGCAGTGAGCCAAGATCGCACCATTGCACTCCAGCCTGGGCAACAAGAGCGAGACTCCTTTTCAAAAAACAAAACAGAATTATAGACAGAGAGACAAATATTGGCTGTCCTATTCCCTGTGGAATATTCCCTTTCTCTCTCTCCTGAACTCTTCCTAATTCTATTTTTGTCTTCTTTCTAAATTAAACTGGTGGCTGGGTGCAGTGGCTCACACCTGTAATCCCAGCACTTTGAGAAGCCACAATGGGCAGATCACTTGAGCTCAGGAGTTCAAGACCAGTCTAGGCAACACAGCGAAACCCCATCTCTACAAACAAAAAACACAAAAAATGAGCTGGGCTTTGTGGTACTATGCCTGTAGTCCTAGCTATTTGGGTGGCTGAGGCAGGAGGATCACCTGGAGCCCGGGGACAGGACTGAGGCTGTAGTTAGTCGTGATTATACCACCACATTCCAGCCTGAGTGACAGAGATCCTGTCTCCAAAATCAACAAATCAAAGTAGTATACAAGTTTCTCACCCATCCCATATCATTCAAGAATGTATTCTAAGGGTACAAACGGCATATTCCTAATTCAAGGAGTAATAAATAGCTACTGTACATTTTGATCTTTTTTTTTTTTTTGAGACGGAGTCTTGCTCCGTCACCCAGGTTGGAGTGCCTTGGCACGATCTCGGCTCACTGCAACCTCCACCTCTCGGGTTCCAGCAATTCTCCTGTCTCAGTCTCCCGAGTAGCTGGGATTACAGGCGCCTGCCACCACGCCCGGCAAATTTTTGTATTTTTTTTTTTACTAGAGATGGGGTTTCGCCATGTTGGCCAGGTCGGTCTCCAGCCCGCCTCGGCCTCCCAAAGCACTGGGATTACAGGTGTGAACTACCGCACCCAGCCATTTTGATAATTTTTTAAAAAATAAAACGAACGGCCAGGCACGATGGCTCACACCTGTAATCTCAGCACTTTGGGAGGCCGAGATGGGCGAATCATTTGAGGTCAAGAGAGCGAGAGCATCCTGGCTAACACGGTGAAACCCCATCTCTACTAAAAATACAAAAAATTAGCCGGGCATGGGGGCGGGCGCCTGCAGTCCCAGCTACTCTGGAGGCTGAGGCAGCAGAATGGCGTGAACCCGGGAGGCGGAGCTTGCAGGCAGCCGAGATCGCGCCATTGCGATCCGCCTGGGCAACAGAGCGAGACTCCGTCTAAAAATAATAATAATAATAATAAATAATAATAATAAAACGATCAAATTTTTCATCTATAAAACCAGGATAATGACAAAATCTACTTTATTGAATTTTGGTGAGTACCTGCCATTGATGAGTCCCGGCAAAGTGCCTGATACATAGAAAGCACTCAATAAAGGTCAGGTATTGTTGTTATTATTTATACACCTCTTTTTTTCCCTGTAAGACTGTGAGCAACTTGAGAGCAAGAATCTTGCCCCTAGTGTCTGTTTTGAGCCTGTTTCCGTATGTAAAATGGGTATCATTACACTATCTACCATATATAACTGTACCAAACAAGATAACATACCTAAAATACTTAGCACCAGCATAAGATGCTCAATAAACATGAACGATTATTATCTCACACTTTTGTTTCTTTATAGAAACTGAAGAGCATCTTGCCTAGGTGACAGACCTGAGTGTGATTTCCAGCTCCTTCTAGTTAGGCGGGCCTAGGTTAGTTCCTGAACCTGTTTCCTCATTTCCAGGAAGAATGACGACACATATAACGCATATTCAGCATCGAACGCAGTATCCGGCACCCAGTGACTGCTCAGTAGATAGAAGGCCAGCTCCCCTTCCCATAGCTTCTACTCTTCCCCTCAGAGTTACCGGTTCTTGGCAGGTAGAAGGCCTAAAACTTGGCAAATTGGGTGGAAACAGACCCTGGGGTGAGAATTTCCCAAATTTGCATTCGCATGCATCTCCCAATGCTCCAGCATCTACTAGGACGTCTCGCGGGGACTCCGGCCTCCTTGGGAGCCTGCTCAGTTAAACTACTCCGGGCGAACTTTCCCTCCGCCTCTCCCACACCTGAACCCTCGCCGCCCGTCCCTGCGCACCGCTCCTCCACACCCCTCAACAGCACGCTCCTTTCTTCCGTCCCTCCCACCCTCTCCAAGCCCCATTTTTCAACCTTCTTCAGACCCCAATCCCTCTTGCCTGTGAATCCCCAATGCTGTTCCCTCTGTCCCCGACTTCGCTTCCAGCACCTCCGGGTGTCCCCCAAACTCCTCCCGTCTTACTCCTCCCGCCTTACGCCTCCAGGCCCTACCTTGTCCCCAACCCCCTCTCATCCCCCAGCGTCCCACCTGCACTTTCCGCCTCTTCAGCGCCGCCGCGTCCAGCCACACGCCGCAGGCCTCCTCCTCGGGGCCTGTCCGCCTCATGGTCGCTGAGGTGACCAAGCCGGCAGGACGCCGACTCACGCTCCAGACACCTCAGCAAACGCCACTGCCGCCGACGTTCGGATCTCGCGCCAACGCTGGGGGCGGGGCTACGTCGCGACTGCCCCGGGCGTCAGCTCCGCCCCGGCAAGGCCCCCGCCCCCGGCAAGGCCCCCGCCCCCGGCAAGGCCCCCGCCCCCGGCAAGGTCCCCGCCCCCGGCAAGGCCACCGCCCCCGGCAAGGCCACCGCCCCCGGCAAGGCCCGCTCCCTTTGCTGTGCCCCGCCCACTCACTAACCTTCGCCGCCGGTCCTTGAGTGCTTGCGGCGCCTTTCCCTGCGCCGAGGAGTGCGTTTTCTTTCTGATCTGTTCATTCAAGAGCGGATTTCGGAAACTGCTGTGTGAACGGTTCTCCACAGCCTCAGAAACGTACATTTTCTTTTTGCTGCATTGAAAACTTCTTACAGTAAATACAATAACTACCCCGGGCTTAGGAATTTGTTCGTGTCATCGCTGAATCTTCGCGATCACCCCAAGAAGGAAGCGGCTAATACGAGATCAGGCCCGTAGACTCCAGACCAGGGGTCCTCGCCCTAAGTGGTTACTAGACACTCGAGTGTGCGAACAACTTTGGTAATTTTTTTTTTTTTTTAATGTAAGCGTAACTACGAAGCCACATGGAAGAGGATTTTGAAAAGGTTAAAATTTGGGGTCCAAAACTAGCTTTCAGTCCTGCTTTCACTGTTTACTGTGCCTTGGATTTTAAAAGAGGATCAAATGAAGTTTGTGAAAGCACTTTGTGAATTCAGAAAACCCCTTGGAAATGCAAAAATTCTGGCACCCCACCCATCCTTCTGTCCCTAACCACAATCTACATAGATGGAATATATGTATATTATATGTAATTTTTACATATTGTATATATATATAAAAAAAATTTTTTTTGAGACAGAGTCTCTCTGTCGCCCAGGCTGGAGTGCAGTGGCACGATCTCAGCTCACTGCAGCCCCGCCTCCTGGGTTCAAGCGATTCTTCCGCCTCAGCCTCCCGAGTAACTGGAAGTACAGGCACACGCCACCACACCCAGCTAATTTTTGTATTTTTAGTAGAGATGGGGTTCCACCATATTGGCCGGGCTGGTCTCGAACTCCTGACCTCGTGATCCGCCCGCCTTGGCCTCCCAAAGTGCTGGGATTACAGGCGTGAGCCACCGTGCCCGGTCAAAAATTTTTAAATTTTTTTTTGGCCGGGGGGAGGATCAGAAGCTCAGCCACCTCTTGCCCAGTCTGTAGCAGGTCAGCCAGGAGCCTCACCCATCTCTGCAGCCAGAGCCTGTCTTCACTGTGGACAGAGCCATCTCGCTTTGTCCCCCAGGCACAGTCTCGGCTCACTGCAACCTCAACCTCCTGGGGTCACGTGATCCTCCCACCTCAGCCTTCCAAGTAGCTGGGACTATAGGTGTGCGCCACCACGCCTGGCTAATTTTTGTGTTTTTAGTAGAGATGGATTTTCGCCATATTGGCCAGACTGGTCTCAAACTCCTGCCCTCAGCTGATCTGCCTGCCTCAGCCTCCCAAAGTGCTGGGATTACAGGCGTGAGCCACTGCACCTGGCCTATATCAAAATATTGATATACACATATTTTACGTGTGTGTGTATTTCGTAAGGTCCCCCACGATATTTTAGCAGTGAAGTGAAATTTCTAATTAATTTGGGTTTTCTTATCTTCCCAATTTTCCTTCATTGTATATATATTGCTGTGTACTATGGAAAAAGCAATATTATAAAAGTTAACATAACATACTCCTTTGGTGCGCATGCGAGGGGGCTCAATATGCATGGTGGAGTGTGCACGCCTCTGCCCCCTTCAGTAAAAACAAAAAAACCTTCCTTAATTGAAGAACAAACAAAAGTCTTTGTCAGATTATAAAGTGGGATTATATATATTTTAAACACATTTTAACTACTTCTAAAACTTTAGTAATAAAACTGCCCCCTACTCCCTTACCAAACAAATTTTGTATATATAGATATGGTATATAAGGCTCCAACCCCATCCCCCAGCAAAGATAAAACAAGAACTGCTCCCTCCACCCTATGTCCACTCCCAGGGGCCCCAACTTCCTCCGAAAACCTCCTCCAGTAATGCGAGCAGGGGCCCCTCCCTGAACAGGAGACAAAAAACAAAGAGGCGGCTACTGTCACAGTCACTTTATTGCATCCAGGCCATAATCCAGACCACCCCAGCCCCAGCCCCACTTTTCCTTCCGCACCTCTGGGTCTCTGCACAAGTTTCCCTCTGCCTGGAATGCCCTTCCTATTCTCCATCTGCAAACTCCTATTCACACTCCCCAACCCAAGACCCCGAGGGTCCCAGGCAGCACAGGTTAATCCCTCCTCAGCACTTCCCTTGACAGTTCATTCTGGTATCAAAGCCTTTGTCGGCCAGGCACGGTGGCTCATGCCTGTAATCCCAGCACTTTGGGAGGCCAAGGCGGGCGGATCACCTGATGTCAGGAGTTCGAGACCAGCCTGACCAACATGGAGAAACCCCATCTCTACTAAAAATACAGAAAATTAGCCAGGCATGGTGGTACATGCCTGTAATTCCAGCTACTCGGGAGGCTGAGGCAGGAAAATCACTTGAACCCAGGAGGCAGAGGTTGCAGTGAGCCAATATTGCACCATTGCACTCCAGCCTAGCCAACAACAGCAAAACTCCTTCTCAAAAAAAAAAAGTCTTTATCATCTTGCATTGATCCTCAGGGCCCAGCGGTGACCTGCCTCTGAGCAGAGGCCCAGGCCATTTATCCATTCAACACTGAATAGATAAATGAATCCTTAACAAGGGAACCAGGAAAGAAGCTGGGAACAGGCTGTGTGGGACACAGAAGCCAGAACTAGAAGATCTGGGACTCACTGTCTGGGATGGTGACTGAAGGGGTATGAAGCACTGGATGGGACCCATTTCTGTCTGGCACAATCTACTACCTTTGGGGTCTCTCTGCAGCGCCAACACTTGTGGCTGGGCTTCAAGGGACAGTAAGATCCTGCATATATTTTGGGCCTGCCCCTTCCACATCCAGCAATGAAATCTGAGTAGAAGTGGGTTGCCAAGGCCTATCCTGGCTCAGCTCAAATCTGACTCTGGCCTAAGTTTCACCTCCTGCCTAGACAATCTAGAAGCCCCAATCCTCACCAAGCTGATCCCCAGCCTCACCCCAGTGAGTGGCAGTGGAGGGGCAAGCTGGAGTGGCCCACATCTTTAACTCTTTCCCTCTCCCTGGACAAGGAGCTGGGGCAGGCCCAGAAGTGGACCCCAGCAACTCCCAGCCAATCCGTAAATCCAAGAATTGGCCAGTGACGCCCTTGAGTTGAGTGGTGCACAAAGAGTCACTGTGGGCCAGACACAAACAATTTTTACCAGGACTTGTTCCCCCCTGGAGCCAAGCCCAGACCCCTGTCCCCCCACAATACCTCCCTCCCTACTAGATGCCAGCCCCCTTCACTTGGTCTTCTGATCAAGTCTGCGCTGTACCAGCTGGCTCAGGAGGAACGCGGTGAGGACGCTGCTGCCCACCGTGAGCAGGAAGAGACCGGAAAAGTTGTGAGGCCAGTGCGTGTGCAGAGGCTCATAGATGGGCCGTCGGGCCTCATAGTCCAGTGCCACAGCCTCCAGCTGAGCCAGCGTGCACAGCACCAAGAAGATGTGGAAAAGTTGGTGGCCCTGCCCGAAGACATGGCAGCTGCCAGGGAACCAGCGCTCAGGCATGAAGGTAGAGAAGAAGGCAGCAGCCAGCAGAAAGAAGACCACCTGGCACTTGTGGTAGAGAAGAGCTGGGTCATCTATGGCAGGGTCGGAGGACACGAAGATACGATGCACCACAGGACTGATGTCCAGTGCATAGGCCAGGGCGGAGGGCACTTCCTGGCATGTGCGGCCCAGCAGGCCTGGTTTCTGGATGTATTTGTTATAGCAGGAGCCAGTGCAGGAAAGCCAGGCGAGAAAGGCAGCCATGGGCAGAAAAACGGCCTGCACCCGGGCATGCCAGGAGGGCTCGATAGCATAGTAGAAGTGTGCCAAGGCACTGCCAAACTGGTACACGGCCACCCCCACGTAGTCCAGGAAGAAGAAGCTGTAATGCCAGAACTCGGACTTGGCCTGCAGGAGATGAGCCAAGGCACTGAAGGAGAGATAGGTGAAAGAGGCAAGGACAATGATGAAGAGGGGCAGGGCATGTGGGTCTCCCCAGAAGTCCACAGTCTCCACAAAGAGGGCCAGTCGCAGCAGCAGCACCAGGGCCGCCAGCAGATGGGTCCAGACATTCACGGCCTCGTTGTGCTGCTGGAACAGTGTGCGGAAGTAGAAGCGCCAGGTCTGATGCAGCGGCCGGTAGCCCGCATAGATGTACGGCTTCCAGAAGAGCGGTGGCACCTCAGCTCGGTCCACCGTGAAGACAGGCTCTGGCTGCAGAGATAGCTGAGGCTCCTGGATGACCTGCCGCAGACTTGGCAGGAGGTGGCTGAGCTTCTGGGCCATGGCCATGGCTGTGGGCCTTGGCAGGGAGCTGGGAGAGAGACCAGAGCAAAGTCAGGGGCCTGGTGTCCTGACCCCCATGAGCAGCAGCTGGGGGGCTCTGATGCCCAAATCCTACTCCCTCCTTCCCAGTGGCCTTATCCTTACACTGGGTTTAAGAATAGAAGACTCGTCCTATGGAATTCCTCATTTCTGACCTCATGAGAGCAAGGATCCCAGGTACCTAGAACAGTGCCTGACACATAGTAGGTGCTCAATAAATGTCTAAGGAATGTATTAATAAGGCTCCCTGCCTCGTTAATTTCCTTTCCGGTCCAGGCTCTACACAGCAGCACCAGCTGTTTTCTCTCCTAAAGAACAGATCTGGCCATGTGAAACACATGACAGGGGTCAGGCTCTCTCAGCCCCTGTGTTCGCGCCACCATTAGTGTTCATCTGGTGGCAGTAATGACCTTGCTAACAGACCCACTGCCTCTACCTATCTAGCTCCTCGAGAGTGGCCAGGGTCCCCTATTGACCCTCCACTACCCTGCATGACCTGGTCCCTGCTACCTTCTCCAGTCTTGTTGTGTAACCACAGTGCACATCAAATCCAGTCACAGTGCCACCAACCCCTGGACTGCGCTTTCACATGTCTGTAGCTTTATACAAGTCGCTCCCTCCGCCTGAGACATTTTCCTCATCTCGCCTACCAGGCAAACCCCTATTCATTCCTCAAAAACCTATTTCTTGGCTAGGCATGAGGCCTCACTCCTGTAATCCAAGTGCTTCGAGAGGCCAAAGCAGGAGGATTCCTGAGGCCAGGAGTTCAACACCAGCCTGGGCAACATAGTGAGATCCTATCCCTATAAAAAAAGTTAGCCAGGCGTGGCGGCATGTGCCTATAGTCCCAGCTACTGGGGAGGCTGGGGCAGGAAGATCCCTGAGCCCAGGAATTCGACGTACAGTGAGCTATGATCACACTACTACACTCAAGCTTGATCAAGTTTGCTCTCAAGCGAGATCCTGTCTCTTAAAAAAACAAAAAAACCCCCATTTCTTCTAGGTTGCTTTCCCTGGCCTCCTGAACCTCCTACGATGACCCCTCCACTTGAGTGCTTATCATCAGACCATCCTTTGACCATTATCACACTTCTCATGATTGTTCATGTGAGCTCATCAAGGGGAGGCAGTTTGTCTCATTATTTTGTGAATCCCTGGTGCTTAGCAAGTCGCTGGCACTCAGTGCTGCTGAATGAAAGAACAACATGGCCAGGCGCGGTGGCTCACATCTGTAATCCCAGCACTTCGGGAGGCTGAAGCGGGAGGATCACCTGAGGTCAGGAGGTCGAGACCAGCCTAACCAACATGGAGAAATCCCGTCTCTACTAAAAATACAAAACTAGCCGGGTGTGGTGGCATATGCCTGTAAGCCCAGCTATTTGGGAGGCTAAGTCAGGAGAATTACTTGAACCTGGGAGGCGGAGGTTGCAGTGAGCTGAGATCACACCATCGCACTCCAGCCTGGGAAACAAGAGGGAAACTCCATCTCAAAAAAAAAAAAAAAAAAAAAAAGAACAACATGACACCATTCTGATAATACTTCATATCCTTCCAGGCCCAACTCAAAAGACCACTTTTTTCCTGAAAGTACCCAGTTAACAACTGATGAACCATACCCCCACTCTCAAAATCCCCTCTCCAGACCCTCCCCCAACTGCTCATGGTTGCTAGTTCCAAATAAATCCAATATAACCCCTTACCCTGGCATTCAAGGCCCACATGACCTGCTCCTACTACCCTTATTCCCCTCCTAACCCCAATGTCACACCCTGTGCCACCTTCCTTTCCCTGCACTGAAATCCTTTAAGGCCAGTACAAGCTGCCACCTCTGGGGCCTACTTACTGCTCCCCCAACCCCACTTTCCCCTCACCTATAATGGGTTACACAGTTTAACCTTGATTCATTCATTTAGCAAACACTTACTGAGCCCTTCTTTGCCTCAGACCCTGTGCTGGATGGGACAAGGAACAGAATGGAAGATTTGATCCCTGCCCTTATGAATGTCATGATCTGGCAAAAGATATAGAAACAAAAACAAATCACAGCAAATGCTCACACAGCACCTGCTAGAAGCTTCCCAGCAACGCTGCGAGGCAGACACTATCATTATTCCCATTTTCCAGGTAAGGAAACTGAGGTACAGAGAAGTTAAGTGCCTTGCCCAGCCACCTAGCCAGGAAGTAGCAGATGGCACAGGCATGCTCTGAACTCAAGTCTCTTTTTTTGTTTGTTTGTTTTTGTTTGTTTGAGACAGTCTTGCTCTGTCAGCCAGGCTGGAGTGCAATCTCGGCTCACTGCAGCCTCCACCTCCTGGGTTCAAGCAATTTTCCTGCCTCAGCCTCCCAACTAGGATTATAGGTGCCTGCCACCACGCCCAGCTAATTTTTGTGTTTTTAGTAGAGACGGGGTTTCACCACATTGGCCAGGCTGGTCTCAAACTCCTGACCTCAGGTGATCCGCCCGCCTTGGCCTCCCAAAGTGCTGGGATTACAGGTGTGAGTCAGAGCACCCGGCCTTGTTTTATTTTTAGATTATGTCTTGCTCTGTCCCCCAGGTTGGAGCACAGTGGTATAATCACAGCTCACTGCAGCCTTGACCTCATGGACTCAAGCAATCCTCCTATCAGCCTCCCAAGTGGCTGGGGCCACAGGCGCATGTTCCCATGCCCAGCTGATTTTTTAAATGTTTTTTTGTTTTTTTTTTTTTTTTTTTTGAGACGGAGTCTCGCTCTGCCACCCAGGCTGGAGTGCAGTGGCCGGATCTCAGCTCACTGCAAGCTCCGCCTCCCGGGTTCACGCCATTCTCCTGCCTCAGCCTCCCAAGTAGCTGGGACTACAGGCGCCCGCCACCTCACCCGGCTAGTTTTTTGTATTTTTTAGTAGAGACGGGGTTTCACCGTGTCAGCCAGGATGGTCTCGATCTCCTGACCTCGTGATCCGCCCGTCTCGGCCTCCCAAAGTGCTGGGATTACAGGCTTGAGCCACCGCGCCCGGCCTTTAAATGTATTTTTACTTTATTGTAGAGTCAGGGTCTCACTTTGTTGCCCAGGCTGGTCTCAAACTCCTGGCTTCAAGCGATCCTCCCACCTGGCCTCCCAAAGTGCTGGGATTACAAGTGTGAGCCACTGTGCTCTTAACCACTACCCTAAACTGCACTTTGCAACACAAGGTGGCAAGGGCTATTCATCATTTCCTAATTATATACTGTTTTACCTGGCTTCAATTACCATCATTCACTGTGTCACTCATTAACTCAAACATTTATTGAAAAATCTGCCAGACACTCTCTCCCTGCCCGCCAAATAAATTCCCTCCAAGCTTACTTATTGGACCCAGTGTTCAGGTTCATCAGATATTTATTGTGACTACCTTTGCACCAGTCACCAGACAAGGAAAAGAGATTCAGGCAGGATAAAGCATTCATGTTCTCTGCCCCCAGAGGCACTGTGATCACCCCCAAAACCAATCAAATAAGTCACACGCAGTCCAAGTAAATGCAGGGTGCTTGCTATATGCAAGGCAGCATCAAGACGACCCCAACCCCCCAAACCCACATCTCCGGAGCCTGATTTGCATTCCTAAGCTTCTCCTGCATTAGGATTCTGGCATCAGCCCTGCTCCCCAGCCTTTCCTAGTCCAGTGGGGAAGCAGGAGTTGTTACACTGCTGCACAAGGGCTGCTGCTTAGGACAACAGGCATGTGCAGGACTCTTCCATTCCCCAGCAAGCCTGGCACAGGGCAGATTTGGGAAGCAGACATTACTGCTGCACTAATTAATGGGGCCACTTCCATCCAGAGCACAAGACCCCCATTGGCCAGCCTTGCTGGTTGGGGAGCCAGTACTGGATTTCTCCATCTCCCCAAGAGATGGCTTCAACCTCAACAATCTGGCCCCTTACTCTTGTCCACAACTTTGTCTTCCCAACTGAGAACCTTGGAGGGCCAGAAAAGACCTCTGAAAGCATCTTGTGCAGCTCTCTTGTTTTACACTTAGGAAAGCAGAACCCAGAAACTGGAAGGCCTTCCCCAGAGTCCTCCCACCCAGCAAGGTTTCTATTCTACTATTGCGTCAAAGACCAGCGAATGATGGTGATGGTTGTGCCCTGTGGACACCTAGCTCCTGTGTGCTTGTGATCTGGTAAGTCCAGTCCTGTGCTCCATATCCCACTCTTGGAACTTCCCAAGATATAACAGCACATTAAAGACTCTTAGAAGGGCTGGACACGATGGCTCATGCCTGTAATCCCAGCACTTTGGGAGGCCAAGGCAGGCAGATCACTTGCAATCAGGAGTTCGAAACCAGCTTGGGCAACATGGTAAAACCCCGTCTCTATGAAAAAATACAAAAATTAGCCAGGTGTGGTGGTGTGCACCTGTAGTCCCAGATACTTGGGAAGCTGAGGCAGGAAGATCCCTTGAGCCTCAGAGGCGGAGGTTGCTGGGAGCCAAGATCATGCCACTGCACTCCAGCAACTCTTGTCTCAAAAAAAAAAAAAAAAAAAAAAAAAGCTCCAAGAAGTCCTGCAGTGAAGAAGTCAGCTTAGCTTTGTTGAATCAACATTTGCCAAGCTTATGTGACCATGGATTCCTTCCCTAGTAATAATTATAAAGCCAGCTGAGGCTGGGAGTGGTGGTTTATGTCTGTAATCCCAGCACTTTGGGAGGCTGAGGCAGGTGGATCACGAGGTCAAGAGATTGAGACCATTCTGGCCAACATGGTGAAACCCCGTCTCTACTAAAAATACAAAAATTTGCTGGGCGTGGTGGCGGCCGGCTGTAGTCCCAGCTACTTGGGAAGCTGAGGCAGGAGAATGGCTTGAACCTGGGAGGCAGAGGTTGCAGTGAGCCAAGATTGCAGCACTGCACTCAAGCCTGGGCAACAAAGTGAGACTCCACCTCAAGAAAAAAAAAAAAGCCAGTTGCAATGTAGAAAGTGTTTACTATATGCCCACTCTTCACAGTCCTGTTGCAATTAACTCTCATAACTTGCCTGTGAGGTAGGTACTATTCTGCCCATTTTGTTGTTGTGAATAATGAAATTCAGAGAAGTTAAAAGCTCCCAGCTGGGCGCAGTGGCTCACACCTATGATCCCAGCACAATAGGAGGCTGAGGTGGGCGGATCACCTGGGGTCAGGAGTTCGAGACCAGCCTGGCCAACATGGTGAAACCCCATGTGTACCAAAAATACAAAAATTAGCCGGGCATGGTGGTGCATGCTTGTAATTCCAGCTACTCAGGAGGCTGAGGCAGGAGAATCACTTGAGCCTGGGGAGCTGAGATTGCAGTGAGCCGAGATCATGCCACTGCACTCCAGCCTGGGCGACAGAGTGAGGCTCTCTCAAAAAAAAAAAAAAAAGGCCGGGCGCGGTGGCTCAAGCCTGTAATCCCAGCACTTTGGGAGGCCGAGACGGGCGGATCACGAGGTCAGGAGATCGAGACCATCCTGGCTAACACGGTGAAACCCCGTCTCTACTAAAAATACAAAAAATTAGCCGGGCGTGGTGGCGGGCGCCTGTAGTCCCAGCTACTCGGGAGGCTGAGGCAGGAGAATGGCGTAAACCCGGGAGGCGGAGCTTGCAGTGAGCTGAGATCCGGCCACTGTACTCCAGCCTGGGTGACAGAGCGAGACTCCGTCTCAAAAAAAAAAAAAAAAAAAAAAGCCAAAAAAAAGCTCCTTACCCACGGTAGGAGGATGGGGGAGGGAGGAGGGAGAGCCAGGACTGGTCTGTAGATGCTTGCAGACACGGCTGTTGCCCTGCTCCAGGCACCCTTGTCTGCATCCTACAGAACAACTGTGCAAAATCCTGGTCTAAAGCAGGCAACCAGGCCCTTTCTTATAAATTACTTTCTTAGGCTTCTAGCAATTCAGTCTCCCTAAGTTGCTAGCTACCCGCTTGCTCCCAATATTCTCCAGGGAGAATATTGGGCTCACAGCCACCTCCTTAGCTTAGTGACAGCGCTCCCTTACACCTCTCTCCCCCAGACATAATGGGCCCTATGGACAAAACCTGGAGGCAACATGCTAGGATGACAGAGGCCCCGCCACCCTATTTTCTTTAGACCTCAGCTAGAGGCCTCACTCCATCTAAATAGTTCTGTTTTCAGAATTAGTTTCCACCTCCTGACTCCATGGAAAGGGACTCTGATCTAGGGGAAAGGAAAAAGCAGGGGCAGGGGTCAAGCCTGAGCCAGCAGGATGAGGATGGGTATCCAGAGGGCACCATCAGGGCATCCTCTGAGTGGTCAGCCTCTGAGTCATGTGCCCACCAGGCTGCTGGGCCCTGTCTATTCAGGCAGCTCAGCCCAACTCACCTCCATAGGCCCCTCCAAGTCTGGCAAATTGCACTGGGTACCTGGGGGTTTCTCTCGAGCCTGGCAGCTGGTGACCTCTACTGTGGGACTGGGCAAATTCACCAGATGCTGAGCACTTCCACAGATGAGGGGCACTAGGGGCGGGGCTTCCAGGGACTAGGGGTATCTTGTGTGATGTCACCAGAGGGTGGGGCTAAAGACAACCTCCCACACCTCTCCTCCCCCGCTTCACCACTCCCATAGTGGGGAAATCCATGCTAAACTGTGTGTCTTCCTAGCCAGGCCTCCGCTGCAGCAAGCAGCTCACCGTTCACCTCTGCATGAGACTTATGGGGAAACCGAGGGCCAGCTGAAAAGTTTGACTTACCTGAGATCACACAGCAAGGCAAAGGCAAAGCCAGGTGACTAGGGCCTGGTTGATGGTAGGGCCTGCTTGATGGTGTCAGGCAAACTTCGGTGGCTCCGGTCCACTACTCAGTGGGAACTAGAATGGAAGGAGGTTAGGAATAAAGGAAAAAGAAGACACTATAAAAGCGCACAGAGATGGACTTCAGATTCAGACAAACCAGGTTTGACTCCTGTTTCCATAACATGCTAGCTGTGTGACCTTAGACAAGTGACTCACTTTCTCTGATTCTTAGCTCTCTCATGGGAATGACAACATTATCTACCTCATAGGTTGCTGCAAAGATTAAATTTAATAGAACAAAGTTTTGGCTTCATTTAGGGACTCAACAAATTATTGCAATTATTATTAATAATAGTAGTAGTCTTTGAAATATCCCCAGCCTGAGAGATTTGGAGTTTTCTAAAAAACTCTCTTCTTTTAGCCCTCAACAGCTAGTTCCATTGGATTTGGGGGCCTCAGGAATTTCACTGTGTTCTTAAACATTTACCTTATCCCTGGGGGTGTAGACCAGGGAAATTTGGCTAGAGTTTGGACTTCCAAGGACACTGACCTTACTTAATCATTAAACTGCTCTTAGCAAAGACCATTCAGAGTAACTGTTCTGAATTAACACAGCCCTGAAAATTGGTGCTTACCCACAGGCCCAAGAGACGTAGCTAAGAAGTGACAGCCCCAGGGGAAGGGGCCTCAACTCCAGCAGCTCAGCCCTGGAGAGCAGGAGGGCACAAGAGGGAGAACCGAATTAGCAGGTGATCCAAATGGCATGCGGTCTGGCCTGGACATGTCTTACAGAAGGTTTGGGAGGCTTCTGGGTTGGCTAAACCTCAGAAGTGCGATCTCCAGGGCTCCAGTGGGAATGCCTCTGTCAGCCTGAGCCGCTCCTTCCTCCCTTCCCCTCCCCTTCACTTCCCCACCCCTCCCAATTCATATTCCTCAACTCAGGGTCAGCCCTGCTCACCTCCCTCCTTAACCAAGGCTTGCCAGCCCCAGCCTGCTCTCCAAGGATACACACTGTCAAAGGTTCCCATAACACCCCTGGGGCAAAACAGACCAGGCTGCAGGGATGTGCTGGAAAATGGGCTTATGGAGAGGGAGAGCCCTGGGTTACCCCCATCTCACAGATTTCACTCAGTGCTTACTATATGCCAGCCTCAATGCGACCCAGGCATTCTATGTGTTGGGGCACACAGAAAATGAAGCAGACAGGCTCCCTGCCCCGACGGGCTCACCCACACAAATGCCCATGGGGCCTAGGAAGATCCAGCCTGGAGGGAAGCCAGCCAGGTGGTGAGCCTGGAGAACTGGAGAAGGCTGCTGCCCTGGGGGGTGGACATCCTCCACTAATCTCCAGCAGGCTGTTTCAAGAGAAGCCAGAAGCCTCATTTTTATGTGAGGATGAAATTTCGGGTCTGGAATTCACCTGCTGTGTGATTCTGCAAGAGTCCCTCAACCTCTCTGAGCTTGTTTCCTCTCTGGAATCAGAGGATTAAAATAGCTGCCTCTTGGGCTCCTGTGGTAGCAAAACAAAGCCATGGATGCCAGGTGTTCGCTCTGGCACAGTGCTGGCTCTGCCGTTTCTGTGGGGTTCTCATCCTGACTCAGCCACTCAATCCCTGTGTGACCTTGGACAAGTCCCTTCCCCTCGTGGCCCTGTTTTTCCAAATGTCAAAGGAAAGAGTATATTCACCAGTGACTTCCAAGGGCCCTTAGGCCCTGGGACAGTCCAAGAATATTTACTTTAGGCCTCCTCTGTGCCAGGCACTGGAGCTTCCTCAGTGACAGAGCCACTTAAACCACTGCCCTCATAGAACTAACAGCCCAGGGAATTCATACCAATGCTAACACCACAGGATTTTTTTTTTTTTTTTTTTTTTTTGAGACAGGGTCATGCTCTGTCGCCCAGGCTGGAGCGTAGTGGTGCGAACACAGCTCACTGCAGCCTTGACCTCCCAAGCTCCGGTGATCCTTCTTCAGCCTCTTGAGTAGTTGGGATCACAGGTGCATGCTACCATGCCTATTTTTTAAAATTATGTGCAGAGACAAGGTCTTGCTACGTTGCCCAGGCTGGTCTTGAACTCTTGGTCTCAAGTCATCCTCCCACCTCAGCCTCCCAAAGTGTTGGGATTGTAGGCGTGAGCAACAGTGCCCAGCCAACACCTCAATATATTAATACCCTGCCCTCCTTGAGCTTATAGCTCAGCTAAATAACACCTATTATAAGCATTACTTGGTTACAATTCCACTTCCTCTTTAGTTTCCTTCTTGGCATGCAAAATATTCATTGTTGCCTCTCTGGGCCCTGATTGTTCCAGCACATTCTCTTAAAGATAACTTTTTCTCAGCATGGAAGGCAAAGTCTAACCCCATTAGATACAAATAATAAGGCCAGACCAATGTTAACACTGGGGCTGTCAGAAGAAAATCCTCTTGAAGGGTCTTTAGTGAGGATGACCCAATATGGCACCTGAAATATCATTAATGAGATTAGGTGCTACCATTCATAATATATAGTGGCTGGCTGTTGACAAAGAACTTTCACACACATTTTACCTCTCCCTCACAACTCTCTGGATCCACAGCCAACCTGGAGGCCCAGCTCCGGAGGCGGGAGGGCACAGCACATCTATCTGACTCCAAAACCAGTGCTCTTGCCCTTTGTCCAGCACGGGCAACTCCCAGGCACCCAGTGGTGACCACAGATTATACAGAAAGTTTTCATCCCTGGCTGGCCTCCCAGTCTCTTAGCAACTGGGTCACCTCCCTCAATGCAAGCTAACTCCCCAACTTGGTCCAAAGTGTTTAAAGAAAAAGTCCCTACATGTCTTCCAAAACTGAACAGAAACTGGTTTCTTTTTGGAACTTTAGCACTTGGGGCCTCCATGTATTTGTACTGGAAAATGTGATCAGAATGAAATAAGTAATTCTTTCTTTTCTTGAGATAGGGTCTCACTCTGTCACCAGGCTGAAGTGCAGTGCAGCGATCACTGCAGCCTCAACTGCCCAGGCTCAAGCGATCCTCCCACCTCAGCCTCCTGAGTAGCCCTAACCACAGGCACACAATACCATGCCTGGCTAATTTTTTTATTACGTGTAGAGACAAGGTCTCACTATGTTGCCCAGGCTGGTCTTGAATTCCTGGGCTTGAGCAATCCTCCTGCCTTGGCCTCTCAAAGTGCTGGGCTTACAATCATGAGCCACTGTACCCAGCCTCATTCATTGCTTTTTTTTTTTTTTTTTTTTTTTGAGACAAAGTTTCGCTCTTGTTGCCCAGGCTGAAGTACAATAGCATGATCTTGGCTCACTGCAACCTCTGCCTCCCAGGTTCAAGCAATTCTCCTGCCTCAGCCTCCTGAGTAGCTGGGATTACAGGCATGCCCCACCACGCCCAGCTAATTTTGAACTTTTAGTAGAGACGGGGTTTCTCCATGTTGGTCAGGCTGGTCTCAAACTCGCGACTTCAGGTGATCTGCCTGTCTCGGCCTCCCAAAGTGCTGGGATTACAGGTGTGAGCCACCGCGCCCGGCCTTTTTCTTTTTTTTTTTTGAACAGGGTCTATGCTCTGTCCCCCAGGCTGGAGTACGGTGGCACCATCTTGGCTCACTGCAACCTTGAACTCGTGGCTTAAGCCATCCTCTCACCTCAGCCTCCCAAAGCACTAGGATTACAAGTGTGAGCTCCCACAGCTGGCCTGAAAAAACAATTCTTTTTTTTTTTTTTTTTTTTTTTTGAGACGGAGTCTCGCTCTGTAGCCCAGGCTGGAGTGCAGTGGCACAATCTCAGCTCACTGCAAGCTCCGCCTCCCGGGTTCACGCCATTCTCCGGCCTCAGCCTCCCGAGTAGCTGGGACTACAGGCGCTGCCACCTCGCCCGGCTATTTTTTGTATTTCTTAGTAGAGACGGGGTTTCACCGTGTTAGCCAGGATGGTCTCGATCTCCTGACCTCGTGATCCGCCCGTCTCGGCCTCCCAAAGTGCTGGGATTACAGGCTTGAGCCACCGCGCCCGGCCAGAAAAAACAATTCTTAAAGAAATTATTCTGTGGAGCTGAGACTCACAACTGCTCTGAGGAGGGGGAATCTCTCAGGCCCAGAGAGGTTGGGTGAGCTAACTACAGTCACTCAGCATGGGGCACAGAAAAAGGACCTGAGCTTCACTGCTGACCAGCAAGGAACCCTCTGGGCAGAGAAACTAAGGCAGGAGAGGGGCAGTCTCTCAACAAGAGGACCCAGAGGTACCACAGGCCTCATGACCAGAGGCTGGGTCCCTCTCTCCGATAGGAGCTCAGACTTGGGGTCCTGGGCTGTCCACCCAGGAGCAGCCAGACTCAGAATCCATCAAACTCTTCAGACTCGGAGGCCTTACCTTGGCCTAGCCCCACAGGCTTCCTCCAGGGGCTGCCACAGGGAAATTTCCGGGGATCTTCAAAGCCTGCAGCCTTGAGGCAAGTGCTGTGGGTTTTTCCCTTCCCACACTGTGTGTGGGGAACCCCAGGCTCTCCTGACACCGGGGAGGCTCCCTCATCCCCCAAGGTGTCTAGGCTGCTTGGGACCATGGAGCAAGTGCCCCTCTTGGCCCCCAGCAGTGCTATTCCCACTGTTTCTGGATCCCTAAGTGGGAATCCTTCACATCAGCCGGTTCTGGGCACCCACACCCCTTCCTGTCCCGGTCTCACCTAGATTCCCCCTCCAGAAAGCAGTGAGCTCCCTGACTGTCCTCCTCCAGGAAGGCAGCGGCCTTGCCCGGACCAGACGCCACTGCCCACTCCCTGCCCTCCATCCTTCACTCTACCCAAGCAGCCCTCCCCTTCCCTGCTCACTAGGCAAACAGGCTCTCAGGCCCCCCATCCGCATCCTCCTCAGTCGTGCTCCTTCTGTTCCTCCCACCCTTCCCAAGACACCCCCATCCAGTGAGCTCCTCCCTCCTGCGCCCTCCGCTGGCTGCTTCCCCGGGCGGGCGTCCTCTCACTTAGCCCGGGTGCTCCCCTCCGGCTCCGCGTCCTCCCCTGCCCCGAGAAGCCCTGCCCTTCCCACGTCCAGCCCCGCAACCCCGCCGCGCCCCGTGGGGAGCCCCCTCGTCTGCGGCCAGCCAGGCCTCCCCGTCTTGGCAGCCCCGTACCTGAGCCGGAGCCGAGCTGGGAAGGCCGCGGTGGCCGGGTCGGCGGAGCCGGCAGATAAAGGGGCGGCCGGGCAGCGGCTCCGCCCCAAGCCGGGGGAGGGCGGGCGGCCTCGGGCGCTCCGGCTGCAGCCGCCTCCCCGGGCCCGGGCTATGCCGAGCGTCCCGCACCCAGCCTGCTGCGCACAAGCAGCTCTGCCCCGCCAGGCCCACGTGTTGCACGCGCGGGAGAGGGGTCGGCCGCGTCGAGGCGGCTTCTCAGGACTTCTTGTGGCGTCACATAGATGGGGAGACTGAGGCCCAGGAGTGGACTCCCGGGGCTCCTCGGCGCGGGGCTGCGGCCGCGCTTCTCGCACTTCGGGACGACGGGAAGCGCAGCTTCCGGCTTCTGCGCCCGGCTGACCCTGGGAGGGTTGGGGAGGGCGGCCGCAGGAGAGTGGCTGAGTGTCCCAGCTAGAGCCCGGCCGGCCCCCACGCTCACTCAGCGCACCCCGCTCCACCGCTCCCGAGGCCACTCTGCTCGAGATACGCCCCAGCGTTCGCACCTTCATTTCTCTGCTGGGGCAGCTCCAACCCCTCCTTGGGCACCCCTGGCTTCTTAAAGTTCCCACCCGAAACCCGCCCCTCGGGCAGCTTCCCCAGCTCTGTCCAGCCGAGTGCACCCAGCCTGGACCTGTATTCAAACACCCACTCTCTATCCTCTGGTGTTACACCTTCCCAGCTCTAGGAGCACCTGAAGGGTGAGGAATCCCTCCACATAGCAGGCCCCCCGTAAATACTGGATCAACAATGCCACAGATTGCCCGTTCCTCTAGTATGCAAAGACCTGGAACAGGCAGAATGGGGAGACCCCCACTCTCACGGCTCTTGGGAGCACACAGTCTGCCGGATGGGAGGCCAAGAGGAGACAGTCTAGGAGAAGACGCCGCTCTGCCCTTAGGGAGTTCTGAGACCGCTGGGAGAGGCGGTTGTGCCTAAACACGATGCCAAGATCCCAGTCCTCGAGCTCCCGTAGCTCACCATGGAACCTTGGGACAGTCTCCTTGTTCTCTCTGGGCCACAGGTTTATTAACTGTAATAAACTGTAAAACAGAAATAATACCACCAATCTGCCAGCACTGTTAGAAGAATTAAATAAAGCAATGGGCATGAAGGGTCTTTGTCCACTGCAAAGTCCTAGAGGAAGATATATTTCTCTATTATATTTGAAATTAATATAGTCAGGCCAGGCAAGGTGGCCCATGCCTGTAATCCCAGCACTTTGGAAGGCCAAGGTGGGAGAATTGGTTGAGCCCAGGAGTTCTAGGTTAGAGAGAGACATGATTGTAGCACTGCACTCCAGCCTGGTTGACAGTGAGACCCCGTGGAAAGGAAAGGAAAGGGAAAGGGAAAGGAAAGAAAGAAAGGAAGGGAGGGAGGTGGGAGGGAGGGAGGCTAGTTATGTAATCTTAATAGCATGAAACCGGTCTCTCCTTCAACAGGTTCAGACAAGCCCATAAGAATTAGTTAAATCTGTTACATGCATGAATAGGAAGAATAGCGTAGAACATCTTCATTTAGAGCTGATAGAGAACAGACAACGAAAACAAGTAAGGACATTATGGAGAAGATATTCTGCATAATAGAATATATTCTGTTATCGTGAATAAAAATTAAAAACTTGGAAGGTGACTTGGACTCAGCCTTCATTTTTGGAACACCTGCTCCATGCTGGGCTCCTTTCGAAAGCTACAGTTTGTTAATCTCTTGCCATGTGCCAATCGGTGCACTAAATGGTTACAGTGACTACCTCCTTTGATCCAGACAGCTCTATAAAGTACATACGATAATTAACCCATTTTACAAATTGGGAAGCTGAGGCTCAGAGAGGTGACAAGAGATTTTTCTGTTATCTCATTTAACCCTCATGCATTCCTTTGAGGTGAGTGTGATGATCCTGTAGGGGCTCAGAAAATAATACACCAAAGTCCCCAAAGTGAGGGCCTAAGAAGCAGCCTCAGTCTGGTCCAAAAGTAGTGAATTATCTCAGTTTGATTGTTTAGTCAGTTACAGACCAAACTCCTTGTTCGACTCTTCACCCCTTCTCACTACTGCACTTGATGGACGGACGGAAGGAAAGAAACAAAAAAAAAAAAAAAGGAAAAAGAAGAAAAGAAAAAGCAAACTCCTGTAATCCCAGCACTTCGGTAGGCTGAGGTGGGTGGATCACTTGAGGCCAGGTGTTTGAGACCAGCCTGGCCAACATGGTGAAACCCCATTTCTACTAAAAATACAAAAATTAGCTGGGCGTGGTGGCACACACCTGTAATCCCAGCTACTCAGGAGGCTGAGACAGGAGAATCGCTTGAACCTGGGAGGCAGAGTTTGCAGTGAGCTGAGATAGCACCACTGCACTCCAGCTTGGGCAAGAAAGTGAGACTCTGTCTCCAAAAAAAAAAAAAAAGAAAAAAGAAAACTCAAAAGTAGTCTCTGTCGGCCGGGCGCGGTGGCTCACGCTTGTAATCCCAGCACTTTGGGAGGCTGAGGCGGGCAGATCACGAGGTCAGGAGATCAAGGCTATGGTGAAACCCCGTTTCTACTAAAAATACAAAAAGTTAGCCGGGCGCGGTGGCGGGCACCTGTAGTCCCAGCTACTCGGAAGGCTGAGGCAGGAGAATGGCGTAAACCCAGGAGGCAGAGCTTGCAGTGAGCTGAGGTCGCGCCACCGCACTCCAGCCTGGGGGACAGGGCGAGACTCCGTCTCAAAAAAATAAAAATAAAAAAGTAGTCTCTGTCCTGCCCTCCTGTCTCTGACCCCTAAGCCATAGAAACTAGAATATCTCTTCCCCAGTGCAGGTCATAGAAACTAGAACCCTTTTCCCCCAAAGCCAGGCATTACACCTAAAAATACTGCTCCAGGCCGGGCGCAGTGGCTCATACCTGTAATCCCAGCACTTTGGGAGGCCAAGGCGAACGAACCACGAGGTCAAGAGATTGAGATCATCCTGGCCAACATGGTAAAACCCCGTCTCTACTAAAAATACAAAAATTAGCTGGGTATGGTGGCACACACCTGTAGTCCCAGCTACTCAGGAGGCTGAGGCAGGAGAATCGCTTGAACCCAGGAGGTGGAGGTTGCAGTGAGCCTAGATCGCAACACTGCACTCCAGCCTGGTGACAGTGAGACTCCATCTCTAATATATATAATATATATATTTTTTAGTAGAGATGTATTATTAATATATTATAAATATACTAAATTTACTCTACTAAATATACTCTACTAAAATATATACTATATATATTGCTCTAACTTTTCTGCCTCCCACCCCTACCCCGCCCCAGTCTTTTTGTGTAACAGGTGGCCATGAAGAAATTAAGACCCTTGGCTGGGGATGGTGGCTCACACTTATAATCCCAGCACTTTGGGAGGCTGAGGTGGGTGAATCACAAGGTTAGGAGTTCGAGACCAGCCTGGCCAACATGATGAAACCCTGTCTCTACTAAAAATACAAACATTAGCTGGGCATGGTGGCAGGTGCCTGTAATCCCAGCTACTCAGGAGGCTGAGGCAGGAGAACTGCTTGAACCCAGGAGGTGGAAGTTGCTGTGAGCCGAGATTATACCACTGCACTCCAGCCTGAGCAACAGAGCTAGACTCCATCAGGAAGGAAGGAAGGAAGGGAGGGAGAGAGGGAGGGAGGGAGGGAGGGAGGGGAATTAAGACCCTTATTCCAGAAGGGTCCTGCCCCATACCCAGGAGGGAGGAATGCTGCACAGAAAGGCCAGGAAGAATCTGGACAGACAGGTCTTGCTGGGCTTCCTTACTCTGTCTCTTATTAACATTAGAACATGTCCTTTTTGTCCAGTCATATTTCTTCATAGCTGTCCATACTCCATTAAACCTAAGCATAAAAATGGACAGTTTCCCCCATGTCTTTGGGTCCTCATTCTGAAGCCTCTGTGCCACATACAACTATAATCAAATAAATTTGTCATGCTTCTTTCTTGTTAACTTGTCTTTGTTACAGGCGTGTTAGCCATGACCCTTATGATAGAGAGGAAAGAGATTACCCTTTCTGCCCCTACAATCCCTATTTTATGATAGAAAAACTGAGGCCCAGAGAGGAGAAATTTCGTGTCCCAGGTCACACAGCTCCAGAGGTATTCAGGTTCTGGGACGTGGATCTGGAGGTGTGCTTGTGGGAGAGAATTCACTTTGCATGAAACTAGGCTGTGGCTATTTGAGAGCTGAAGGATAAAATAGTAGAAGTAAAGACAGTGGACAGTTATGGCCGGATGCAAAGCCCCTTTTATGTGCTGTAGGTCCATGAGGCTGTTCTGCCGATATGTTCATCTGTGGATGAGGAAACAGGCCTGGGAGAATGCTACTTGCCCAAGGCCACCCAGTTAGCTAGTGGTGGACCTGGATCCAAGCCTGCTCTTATCTGCTCCACAGTGCTGATATCAAGCAGGGAAGCTGCGGGCAGGGGCACTTCTTTCTCTGTCCTGCTCTGCTCAACTTCTTTCCCCAGTCCAGGTGCCTCCCTGCCCTGCCCTCCCCAGCCCAGTCTGGGCAGTCTGACAGCATTCTGGCCATCTAGGTAAGGCCTGATGATACATGGCTCCAGAAGCCTGGACCCCTATAACCCTGTGAGCTCTGCACCCTGAAAGGGAGCCTTGTGGGTAGCCTGTGCATCATCTGGCTGCCCTTCCAGCTACCAGGCTCAGCCCCAAGTAGATCAAACTCTCCAGCGAGCCTGGATTCCTGGGCAGACCTAAGTCCAGTAGCTGAAAGGACTCAAGAGGCTCTGAGCTGGGAGACCATCAGCTCAGAGACCAAAAGGAGTCAGGCTCTGAGCTGGGAGAGCATCAGTAAGGGTTTCAGTGGACCTAAAGCAAGAGAAACAATAAATGTGTGGGGCCTGAGCTGTCCCCAACACCTTCTTTTCTTTTCCCCCAAAACAAGGCCACCATTCACTAGAGGCAGCAAAGCAGTGAAGCACATGGGTGTATTCTGCCTGGGTTCACACTTGAACTCTACCATGTACTAGGTTTTTGTGATCTTGGTAAGTTTTGTAACCTCGCCCGACGCTAGTCTCCTCAACTCAAAAGCAGGGTCATGATATCTACCTCATAGAGTTGGCATGAGGAGCGAATGGAATCATAGAAGGAAAGGGCTTACAATGACTGGCGTATAGTAACTGCTCAAGAAATGCCAAGTATTACTCTATTTCAATTCTTTACTCCACAGCAGGAGTACAGGACATCAGGAGCACAGTGCAGCGGGAACACCCAGCAACGGGAGCACAGGGCAGCAGGAGCACAGGGCAATGGGAATACAGGGCAGTGGGAGCACAGGGCAATGGGAGCACAGCATAGTAGGAGCACAGGGCAGTGTGAACACGGTGCAGTGGGAGCACGGCGGAGCAGGACTGATTTCCAAAACAGATTCACTGCTTTATGGCCTCCTAGGATGAGTCTCACAGAATGAGGAGGAGTTCACCAAGTCTTGAGGAGGGGAAAGGACTTTCCAGGCAAAGGGAACAGCATGTCCAGGGCACAGTGGTGGGAGGGGAGGGGTAAGCTTAGGGAATGGGGCCTTGTCATGCTCTGGGGCTGGTGCACAGGGGACCTGGTGGTGGCAGATGACATTAGGAAAGCAGGGGTAGAAAGTTGGGTGGGAGGGGGTGGTTTCCCTCTCACTTCAAGCCCAGGGACAGGGCTTCCAGGAGACCAGTCAGAGAGGTGCCGGGTGTGCCCTGGGACCCTGTGACCTGGTGTCTGACTCTTGCCTGAGAAGCCAAAGAGAAAGGACTGCCTGAAGCCCCCTGAGGCGGTAGAGTAGCAGGCTGCGGCCAGAGGGCACCGCACACACAGGTGGCCACAGGAGAGAGAGTCCGCCTGGGGCGGTCTTGGATCCAGATCCCAGGAAGGTCTCCTCTGGTGGCGTGAGGCCTCAGCACGAAGAAGCTGGAGGCATCTGGGATATCCTGGGATTGAGGGTCATCATGAGCACCTGGCTGGTGGAGACCTATCCACCTTCCACAAGGGTGCAGCCGGGAGACCCTGCAGCGACCACCCCCAGGGCCGCAGGCATAAGTGTGCCAGGTCACAGCTTCTCAGTCTAGCTCAGGTCAGCCTCTGCAATGGGGACTGTGCCACGCATGCTGACACCAGCCCCACCCCACTCGCCCACCTGGCATTCCTCTGCTTTCTGCCTCGGGGCTCCCTCTGAAGTTGGGAGGGCTGCTCAGCCTACTAGCTTAGATGTAGACTAGAGGCGCACGCAGCTGACACCCAGTGGGATGTGGGAGCAGTTGAGGAAACCCCGGATTCTGGTCCAAAAGAAGAGAACTCCTTCTGTCTGCCCATTGGGTTTCCTGGAATCTGGACTCCATTACCTAAAGCAGCAACCTCCTTCCTGTTTCACTCAACATCCTGGGATCACCTCCCATACAAACTCTGCCACATAAGTCTCTGTCCCAGGCTTTGTGGTGGGAGCCAGACCAGAACTTCCATGAAAGTGCTTCTCCCACCCCCCAAACAAGAAGGAGCGTCAGCTTTTTGTTTGTTTGAAACACAGTCTCACTTTGTTGCCCAGGCTGGAGTGCAGTGGTGCAATTTTGGCTATTCTCCCACCTCAGCCTCCCAAGTAGCTGGGATTACAGCCGCGCACCACCACATCCGGTTAATTTTTTGTACTTATAGTAGAGATGGGGTTTCACCATCTTGGTCAGGTTGGTCTCGAACTCCTGACCTCAGGTGATCCACCCACCTCAGCCTCCCAAATTGCTGGAATTACAGGCTTGAGCCACTGCACCGGGCCGAGCATCAGCTTTAAACCCCTGCCAAACCCAGAGAGCATCAACGCTTGCTCAAGATAGTACCCAGGAGTCAGACCCTTCTTGACTCCGGAATCTCTTCCCTCTCCCTCCTGCATCAGCCCTGGAGGTGCCAGAACCACAGTGGGCAGCTGGGGAGGAGATGAAAGGGCAAAGGGCAGAAAGAGAGGAGAAGCCAACTGTGGACTCCTTTCCTACTCCAGATGTCAACACCTGCCCACTCTGTGAGCTTTGCACTTGGTGTTCCTTCTGCCTGGAACTCATTTGGCCTCAGCAGGACTGGCCACATACCCTGTACACAGTGAAAATGCACACAAAAATTAAGAACTTCAGGCCGGGCACGGCGGCTCACGCCTGTAATCCCAGCACTTTGGGAGGCCGAGACAGGCGGATCACCTGAGGTCAGGAGTTCAAGATCAGCCTGATCAACATGGAGAAACCCCATTTCTAATAAAAATACAAAAATAGCCGGGCATGGTGGTGCATGCCTGTAATCCCAGCTACTCAGGAGGCTGAGGCAGGAGAATCATTTGAACTCAGGAGGTGGAGGTTGCCATGAGTCAAGATCGTGCCATTGCATTCCAGCCTGGGCAACAAGAGTGAAACTCTGTCAAAAATAAAATAAAATAAAATAAAATAAAATAAAATAAAATAAAATAAATAAAAATTAAGCACTTCAAGATAGGGACAGTAGAGCTGACATCCAGCATGGGGCCCTCCTAAGTGCAGGGCCCTGTGCCTGGCTCAGGTCACACAACTCCAAACAGCAGCAGCTCCTCACTTCCCTCAGGTCTATTTAAATGTCACCTTAATTAGCTGGGCATGGTAGTGCACGCCTGAGGTGGAGGACTTGAGGCAGGAGGACTGCTTGAGCCCAGGAGTTCAAGGCTGCAGTGAGCTATGATTGCACTACTGTGCTCCAGCCTGGGTGACAAAGCCATACTCTGTCTCTAAGAAAAAAATAATAATAATAGGGCCAGGCGCAGTGGCTCACACCTGTAATTCCAGCACTTTGGGAGGCTGAGGCGAGTGGACCAACTGAGGTCAAGAGTTCGAGACGAGACTGGTCAACATGGCGAAACCCCCATCTCTACTAAAAATACAAAAAAATTTTAGCTGGGCATGGTGGCAGGCGCCTGTAATCCCCGCTACTTCGGAGGCTGAAGCGGGAGAATCACTTGAACCCGGGAGGCAGAGGTTGCAGGGAGCCGAGATCATGCCATTGCACTCCAGCCTGGGCAACAAGAGTGAAACTCCATCTCAATAAATAAATAAACAAATAGATAAATAAATAAATAAAATTAGATTGAGGTAATGGTTGCAAAACCCTGTAAATTTGCTAAAAGTCATTGCAATGTACACTTTTTTTGTTGTTTCTTTTTATTTTGTTTTGTTTTGAGACAGAGTCTCGCTCTGTCGCCCAGGCTGGAGTGCAGTGGCGCAATCTCGGCTCACTGCAAGCTCTGCCTCCTGGGTTCATGCCATTCTCCAGCTTCAGCCTCCCAAGTAGCTGGGACTACAGGCGCGTGCCACCACACCAGCTAATTTTTTGTATTTTTAGTAGAGACAGAGTTTCACCACGTTAGCCAAGATGGTCTCGATCTCCTGACCTCATGATTAGCCCTCCTCGGCCTCCCAAAGTGCTGGGATTACAGGCGTGAGCCACCGTGCCTGGTGCAATGTACATTTTTAAAAGAGGTGAACTTTATGGTATGTAAGTTGTCCTCTAAAGAAGCTGTTTAAAAAAGAACATGGGAGGCTGAGGTCAAAGGATTGCTTAAGCCAGGAGTTGGAGAACAGCCAGGGCAACAAGGTGAGACACAGTCTCTACAAAACATTTAAATATTAGCTGGGCATGGTATTATGTGCCTTTAGTCCCAGCTGCTGAGGCTGAGGTGGGAGGTTCACTTGAGCCCAGGAATTTCAGACAGTGGTGAGCTTATAGTAGTGCCACTACACTGCAGCCTGGGTGACAAAGCGAGACCCTATCTCTAACAAATAAATAAATAAAGATAACATAGCATATCATTACCAGGAAATGGGAAAAATAGTAACATAAAAATTAACATAGCAACTGACATTTTCAAACTACAAATTTTGAAATTTGTATTTCCTCCCTATACAGAAGAGATCATTTTTTGGACTTCACTGCCTGACTTCCTGAGGCTGCCCAGAGTTTGTTGCAGGCTCTGGGCTCAGGATACGTTCAGTTTTCCTGCTTGGAACTGAGAGGAGAACTCAGGTCTTCTTACAGACTGCCAAAGTCCAGCAGGGCTCTTTTAGAACAGTCATTTCACAGCTAGAGAAACGGAGACCCAGAGAAATAAAGGGCCTTGCCAAGGCCGCACAGGCATTTGACAGCAATTTCACCGGCACCCAGCACACATGGGCTTCGTAATACAATTGCCAGGGGAGCCAGTTCTTGAATGCAGACCCTTGATTTTTCTTGCCAGAGCCCCTTGAACTCCTCTGGAGACTCCTGCCCCCTGCTTGAGATGCTCCTGTAGCTTTTCTTGCTCAGGTGAGAAATAAAATGTGATCCTAAAATCCATTTGGTGTCTACAGGAGGAGGTTGTGAAGCCTATAAGTGGTTGTATTCCAGCTTCATTATTTCCCCACCATGCTGGTTCCCCAGGGCTGGTGCCATGAAGGAGGAAGAGATCAGAGAATCTATGCAGAGCGTGGTTGTAGTTGGCATTGCTGCCTCTGGGTACTGAAGGTACCCAAATGTTGATTCTGTCTTCATGGGGTGCTTCTCTGGCTTCCCAGGAAAACTCCCACCAGGGACCTTGCCCTGCATTCCCCAGGAAGGGTGGTGGCACTCTGTAGCTGATCCCTGTGACCCTTGCCCATAGGCTTCTGCCACCCTCTCCATTCACGTGTCCTGGGAGGAAACTCCCTTGTGTAGGGTCCTTCTCAGAAGCCTCACAGTTGCCTTCCTTCCTAAGGTCCCACTTGCCATGCACAAAAATAGTTCCCTACCATCAGCGCAAGAGCGGTCTGCTCCCAGAGCAACTGGTCTGTGAGCTGCTGATCTCTCTTACATTGGCTGTGTCTGTCCTTACAACAAACCGCAAGGCAAGCATTTTCATTCCTGCTACCTCCTCTTCACAGATGAGAAACTGAGGCTCAGACACAGCAAGCACAACTGGCTGGTATTAGAATCCAAGTCTGCCTGACCCCAAAGGCTTTTTCTATCTTCCACATCAAGGATCCTCTTGGCCAGACTGTTCATCAGTCTCAAGGTCATTGCCATCATCAACAGCAAGTATTTATTAAGTACCTAGTGATGGTGAGATAGGTCAGACCAGGTAATCAATGCAGATTGGAGGCCCAGGGCTGGACAAAGGGCAGGAACAGAGCGGAGACAAGATTGCTCCGCAGAGACCTGTGCTGGGGCCCAGACCCCTGAGTCCAGAAGTCCATCTGGAAGAAAAAGAAACATCACCAGGTCATCTGCAACCCAGAGGCCAAGGGACAGGAGGTGGAGGGGCCCTTCATCAAGGCTAAAACAGTGGTTCTCAAACTTTGCTACAAATGGAATCATCCAGGGATCTTTAAAAATACTGACACCTGGCCCCCGCCCCCAGACATTCTGATCTTGTTGGTATGGGAAGCAACATAGGCATCTAGATTTTTTAATGTGTAGGAAAGGTCAGGCAGGAACAGGGTGTGGGGAGGAGGTTTGATAGGAGGAGGTGGTGATGACCTGTCAGGCAGGAACAGGGTGTGGGGAGGAGGTTTGATAGGAGGAGGTGGTGATGACCCAGGCTCTGGAAGCCTAAGGTTCTAGGGCAGGGAGCTCAGGGTACTGGGCTGGTGCAAAGTAGGCACGTGAGAAATATGAATTGGAGGACTGTGGGAGGGAAGGGCAGGGGGAGGGAATCGAAGAAAAAAAAAAAAGAAAATCCAAAACCCAGGCAGTGCAGTGAGTTTGAGTCTATTCTCCATCATTAGCTTTCTATGTGACCTTGGAAAAATGGCTTCCCCTCTCTGGGCCTCATTTGGAAAAGGAGGACGTTGGATTTGTTGATGATTAAAGATCCTTCTGGCCCCAGGGTTCTAGGATGCCCAGGCAGGACTCCTTAGTGGGAGATGAGTGTGCCTCCATCTCATGTGCTGCCATCTCGCCTCTCTCTACCCTCCATGTGCTTATCCCTTTGTCTGGAACACCCCCACTGCTTTTTTTTTTTTTTTTTTTTTTGGTGAGGGACGGAGTCTCGCTCTGTTGCCCAGGCTGGAATGCAGTGGTGCGATCTCAGCTCACTGCAATCTCTGTCTCCTAGGTTCAAGAGATTCTCCTGCCTCAGCCTCCTGAGTAGCTGGGACTACAGACGTGCACCACCATGCCCAGCTAATAGTTTTGTATTTTGAGGAGAGGGGTTTCACCATGTTAGCCAGAATGGTTTCGATCTCTTGACCTCATGATCCACCTGCCTCGGCCTTCCAAAGTGCTGAGATTATAGACGTGAGCCACCGTGCCTGGCCCCACTGTTTTTATTTACCTGCTCAACTCCTGCTTCTCATCTGGGACTCAGCTCAGGTGTCAACTCCTCCAGGCAGCTCTCCTTGATTGGTCCCCACCACCCTGGTCTGACTTGGATGCCCTTTCCTGTACCAAGGAAGGTTGGTCCCTCTGATTATCCTACCAGACCCATTACACTGTGACACCTGTTAATTACCTGTTTCCCTCCCGGGCTGTGTGTCTTGTTCTGTGACTTGTCTATATTCCCAGCACTCAGCATAGAGAAAGCTTCTTAAAAAGTGGGATGGAGGAATGAAGGGTGCCAGGCCTTCACTCAGGTGTCTGGACCACAGGAATGAACAAGATACATTGTCCCTTTCCAAAGCAAGGAGAAAGGGGAAATCAGGAAATGGTTTGTTAAACAATGACAAAAAGGGGTACAGCAAAAGGGGCCAAGAGGTTGTCCAGGAGCCTGCAGCATTTGCCCATAGTTACAGTAAGTCTACCCCTCAATCCCAAAGCTTTCCTCAGTGGGTTAACAGGAAAGCCGGTGCTGCTGAAATGAAGTGGGGAATGGAGTACAAGGGCTATCTGGCATCTTAGATGGCTACATGAACATGCAGCTTGCAAATAAGAGGAATACATAGGTGGAGAGCCGTCTGGACATCTGGGTGAAGTTTTAATATAGTATAAAAATGTCCTTTATGGTAGAGGTAAGGAAGAAAAGGAAGAAAATGGGGGAAATAAGAGAGCAGCATCTTTTGTGGGGAATTTTGAAAATATAGATTTCTAGACAATAAAGATGTGTTTTTTTGTTCTGTTTTTTTGAGACGGAGTCTCGCTCTGTCGCCAGGCTGGAGTGCAGTGGTGCAATCTCGGCTCACTGCAACCTCCGCCTCCCGGGTTCAAGCAATTCTCCTGCCTCAGCCTCCCGAGTAGCTGGGACTACAGGTGCGTGACACCATGCCCGGATAATTTTTGTATTTTTAGTAGAGACGGCGTTTCACCATGTTGGACAGGCTGGTCTTGATCTCTTGACCTTGTGGTCCACCCACCCCAGCCTCCCAAAGTGCTGGGATTACAGGTGTGAGCCACCACGCCTGGCCCTTGGTTTTTTTTTTTTTTTTTTTTAAAGAGGTTGCCCGGGGGTGGAGGGGGTCAGTGCATTTCTGGAGTCAGAAAGCCCTGGGTTTAAATCTAGCACAACCGCTGGTTAGCTGTGTGACTAGAGCTGCTTTCTTAACCTTCCTAGAACATGGGGATAATCAGAACACCTACCCCTCAGAGGTAGAACACAGCACAGTGCCTGGCTCCTGGAAAACACTGGAGAAATATGTTGACCATTTTGATTTGCTAACATCACGAGTGGGTGAGGAGGGCTGTGGGAATAGACATGCCATGCCTGACCACCATCACTTGTTCATACCTCAAACCCCACCACCCATGGGATTAAATGAAATGAAATTGCCCAGAAGTCAGGCTGGCTTCTTGATTACAGCAGAATGCAAACTCCTCAAGGGCGGGGATCTTTGCTTTATTTGCTGCTAAATTCTCAGCACCTGGGATAGTTCCTGGTGCATAGTAGATCCTCAATAAATATTTCTTGAATGAATAAATGACTGAACTCTGGGTTGGCTAGCTCAGTGTATAGGGGTAACTTCCTTCTCCTTCCCTAGACCCATGTCCCTCCTCCAAAAATCTTGAACTCAACATGACTCCATCAGCTATGACTTCATTCAGCAGCAAGCAATGAAAAGCCACAAAGGGCCTGAGGTGGTGGCTCAAAAACAGTGGCTTAAACAAGTAAAATGACCAACTTGCCTAGACTGGTATGTCAGCTCAATGATATTATCAAGGACCCAGGATCTATCCATCTCCCTGTCCCAGCCATTATGTGACTTTTACCCTGATGATCACAAGATGGCTGCTGTACTTCTAGGTATCACATCTCTGTTCCAGAAAAAAGGAGGATGGGAAAAGGGCAGAAGGTACAAGAAGGAGCCAGACAAGTGAGTACTTAACAACAATAACAATGGCCCCTCTCTTCCTTTCTCTACCATCATGGTGTGTGCTTGACTCCGCTTCTTGCCATGTCTTCTCACAAGACTTTCAGGATTAAGCGATTCCTGGCCAAGAAACAAAAGCAAAATCGTTCCATTCCCCAGTGGATTAGGATGAAAACTGGCAATAAAATCAGGTACAACTCCAAAAGGAGACATCGGAGAAGAACCAAGCTGGGTCTATAAGGAATTGCACGTGAGATGGCACACACATTTATGCTGTCTGAAGGTCACAATCACATTACCGTATCAAGCTGAAAACATCACCATTATCTGGAGAATTAGACATGTTTTACTGGGAATATATTTTTCCTTTCTGAATCTGTTATGAATGCATTGGTTGGCTGGGTTCAGTAATAAATATGTGAGACCTTTCATTTCAAAAACAACAACAGCAACAAAATAAAACACTTTTAGATTTCTGTTATAAGGGAGGAGAGACTCAGTCCTGGGAGAGCAGCCAGCAAGGTCTGCCATCATGGCCAAATGAAACCATTGTTCCCCTCTACCCATCCTCCCACACCTACTCCTTCTCCAGGCTTCTTCATTTGAGTAGATAGCACCTCCCTTCACTCAACTCCCCAAGTGAAAAGTCCAAGAGTCAGCCCTCACTCCATGCCCACATCCAGTCCAACAGTTCCTGTTAGCTTCACCATGATCTGGATCCTGAATCTGACCATGACCCTCCACCTCACTGTCCAAGCCACTCTCATCTCTCTCCCTTGTGCACTCCGGCTCTCCTTACCATCCATTCTCCTCCTGGTGGCTGAAGAATTCGTTACACAAGTAATCTGATCACATCACTCCCACCTTAAAGCCCTTTGAAGCTTTGCATCATGCAGACTATAACCAAACCCTTACCCTGGCCCCAGGCTAAACAGCTGGACCCTGAGCACCTCCTTGCATGGGGTCCCCCTTGCCCACCTCATCCAGCCAAGAGGGCCTCACTTAGGCGCTTTCCTCATACCTGCTAGTTCCTGCCCTCAGGCCTTGGCACTAGCAGTTCCCTTTGCCAGGAACACACTGCCCCTGCCCACGGTCATTGTCTGTTATATTACCCTTTTCATCCTGACAGCACTCATCCGAATCTCTTTTATAGTCTGTCTCCTCCCCCAGGATGTATTCAATGAATACATGGATGGAGAGGTTTGTTTTGGGTGGTCTCTTAGGGAAACTTCTAGCTCTTGGAGGTCTAAAGAGAAGGGAGAGGAAGGAGCTTGGGATAGGGAATGCAACACATGAGGTATGTCAGAAACTGGAACCAACATCCCAACCCTCTTCCCTGATTGCTCAGTGTAGGAGACCAGTCAGAGTGGTGGGAGAAACTATAGGGAAAAGCAGGCCCTCTGAAAGATCAGAGGGCTCTGCAAAGCTCCAGGAGAGAACAGCTGAAGGCAGCTGTTCTATAACTCTGAGGCAGAGGGCAAGGAGTAGGTACAAGGGAGTGTGGGGGGGATTTATCTTAAACAGGCTTGTTTACTTATGTTGACCAGAAACTGACCTTTGATTATCTGCACATGAAGTTCCCCTAAAGCGGAAGAATAAATGTTAATTACCTACAGGTTGTGTGGGCTCCAGGTTTTCGGCATTGTGCCTGCATGGAGTAAAAGCAAGCAGCTCCAGCTTCTGGGGGCTGCTCTCTGGCCACTAGAGCCAGGCAGTCATCCAGCTGCGGTTACACTGCATACGTGTCTGACTACTCATTTCATCGTCAAGTCAGCCAGGGTCTGTGGGACAGACCCGGCAGCCCAGGAGATCCTGCTAGGTGAGCATATCCAGGGCCGAGTCACAGACCATTTGGAAAAAACTGGAAAGAGGTGAGCACAGGCACTGCCATATTGAGCCCCCTGAATTCAGGCCAGAATGGGACCGTGCCATCTGGAAAATGGCATTGAGAGAGCAAGCAGCCTGCTGGCTCTGCCTCTGATTAGCAGTGGATAAGTGACCTAACCCTCTCTGAACCTCAGTTTCCTCATCTATAAAATGGAATAAAAAAGAATAGTATTTACTTCCCAAGATTGTTTTAAGGATTCATTCAGGGCGGGGCCCACAAATTAGCTGGGCATGGTGGTGGGGCGCCTGCAATCCCAGCTACTCAGGAGGCTGAGGCAGGAGAATAGATTAAACCCCAGGAGGCAGAGGCTGCAGTGAGCCCGGTTTGCGCCACTGCATTCCAGCCTGGGAGACAGAGACTCTGTCTTTAAAAAAAAAAAAAAAAAAAAAAAAATCTCTGCCCTGCTTCTGCCTAGGAACTAAAAGGCCTGTATTTGAGACCATCACTACATCACTAACTGGTTGCAACCTCAAACCAGTCCTTTCTCTCTTACCTCAGATTCCTTCTTTATTTATTTATTTATTTTTTTTGAGACGGAGTCTCACGCTGTTGCCCAGGCTGGAGTGCAGTGGCGCGATCTCGGCTCACTGCAAGCTCCGCCTCCCGGGTTCCCGCCATTCTCCTGCCTCAGCCTCCTGAGTAGCTGGGACTACAGGCGCCCGCCACCGCGCCCGGCTAATTTTTTTTTTGTATTTTTAGTAGAGACGGGGTTTCACTGTGGTCTCGATCTCCTGACCTTGTGATCCGCCCGCCTCGGCCTCCCAAAGTGCTGGGATTACAGGCTTGAGCCACCGCGCCCGGCCGATGCCACCACAGCTGAGCCGCTGAGGGTTCTCCCAGCTAAAGCTGAGATTTTTGTGATTCTGAACAATCGCCTCCCTACACTGAGTTAGAAGGAAGGCCTGCTGGGCCTCTAAACCAAATGCCCCCGGGTCTCTCACCCAGCCTTCCTGGCCCAGGCACACAGGACAGCACTGCCCCAGGCTGTGCAGTGCCTGGCTGGCCTCCCTTCACGGGTGATGCCCGTCTGCCCAGTTTTCTAGCCCAGGAGGGAGCCTGGGCCTCAGCCCACGCCATTCTCTGGGACCTAACTCCACTCCGTGATTTGGGGAAAAAAGTCAAGCAATGGACTCAATTAGGAGCCTCCAAACCGTCAAGGCTTCCCCATGGGTTACCATTTAGCCCAGAGCTTCTCAAGCTCAATTTAAGAAAAAAAGTTTAATCTGCTGCTAACTTATGCTTTTGTAAAATTTTAAAAATATATACTATGTAATACTAGTAGTTACACAATATTGTGAAAGCACTTCTAAATTGTATGCTCAAAAATGGCTAAAATGGTACATTTATGTTATCTATATTTTACTACAATAATTTGTTTAAATAGAAAAAAATGAAAAAGGTGAAATTCTAGCCTCAGCTTCATTTTAATAACATTCGACAAGACCTTGTAAAATTGTCATAAAAGTTTCTAAATGCTTACTTTCAATTTCTGTACTTATCTCGCTGCAGACCAGTAAAAATTTGTGTGCTGGCAGCAATCCCCGAGCCACACTTTGATAGCTCGGATCCGACTTGCTAAGAGGGACTCTGGCTTTGCAGAGCCTCTCAGGAGATCTTCCAAGAGCACAAGGTTCCTGCACTGTGACTCCCTCCAGCAGGCATTTCTGGACACCAAGCTGGTCAACCCCAAGCAGCCCAGGGCAGGTACACTGGTCTGATGTATGGCTGACACCTCCTTATGCCCCAGCTGTCCCCTAGGGACTTCTTGATGTGCACTGGTTTTCATTTATTTTTTCTGAGACACAATCTCGTTCTTGTTGCCCAGGCTGGAGGGCAATGGTGTGAACTTGGCTCACTGCAACCTCTGCCTCCCGGATTCAAGCAATTCTCCTGCCTCAGCCTCCCAAGTAGCTGGGATTACAGGCACCCACCACCACGCCTGGCTAATTTTTGTATTTTTAGCTGAGATGGGGTTTCACCATGTTGGCCAGGCTGGTCTCAAACTCCTGACCTCAGGTGATCCACCCACCTCGGCCTCCCAAAGTGCTGGGATGACAGGTGTAAGCCACCGTGCCTGGCCAATGTGTACTGTTATTAAAGTGTCCCTGTCAGTGGCCAGGAGAATGGTGGTGCCCTTGATAACCACAGGGAGTCATGGGGTAGGGCGTGGGGTGGGGTAGCTTGGGTTTGGGAGGTAAATAGAGAGGCGCCTTCTTTGCTTCTACTCCCTAAATCAAACTTGGCCCAAGCATTATCTCCTACAGGAAGTCACTCTCATGAAGTCACTCCTACATCCTGAGGAGCCCCTATCTGTGTCCCACAGCAGAGCACAGGTCTCCCTGTATTTGTATTGATTAGGTGACATGGTAAATTAGGAAGTGGTGCCTGCTCCTGGGAAGATGAGGGAATGTAATATGTGCCTTGGTTGTGGCGTATGACTGGATTTCAGGCCCCACATCTCCTCAGCGGGATCCCCTATGCAGGGTACGGTCTGCACACTATGAGCAGGGGCTGTGACGAGTGCAGCTGCAGGCTCATCTCCACCAGGCTGTCTGGTACTGGAGAGATGGCAATGGTGTTTAGATGTTGCATCCTGAGTAGAGAGGTCTCTGCCTAGGTGAGCAACAGAAACGTTGCTGGCTTAAAAAAAAAAAAAAAAAAAATCTAGGCCAGACACGGTGGCTCATGCCTGTAATCCCAGCAGTCTGGAAGGTTGACGCTGGTGGATTGCTTGAGCTCAGGAGTTGGAGACCAGCCTGGGCAACATGGTGAAATCTCATCTCTACAAAAATTACAAATATTAGCCAGCCATGGTGGCACACACCTATAGTCCAAGCTATTCTGGAAACAGGTTGGAGGATTGCTTGAGCCAAGGAGGCTGAGGCTGCAGTCAGCTGAGTTTGCACCACTGCACTCCGGCCTGGGTGACAGAGACCCTGTCTGAAAAAAAATTCTAGACACTGGGGCTCCAATTTTATTTTTTAATTTACTTTTAAATTATTTAGAGACAGTCTCGCTATGTCTCCTAATAAGGCTGGTCTCCAACTCCTGGGCTCAAGTGATCCTCCCACCTTGGCCTCCCAAAGTGCTGGGATTACAGGTGTGAGCCAACACACCCAGCCACAGGCTGGCTCCAATTTTAGAAATTCTGCCTCCAAAGGTCTGATGAGGGTCCTGAGTCTCATATTTTGAAAAAGTACCACGGGATCCTGATACCTAGCTGGTGTCTGGCCCGTAGAGGTGCCAGCAAGTGTTTGGTGACTGGGCTTAGACGTGCAGCACATCTCTGACACAGGAGACAGCTAGGTGACCTGGGAAGGAGGGAGATTCACTTTTATTATACATCTTTTTTTTTTTTTTTTTTTTGAGATGCAGTATCGCTCTGTTGCCCAGGCTGGAGTGTGGTGGCGTGATCTATGCTCACTGAAATCTCCGCCTCCCGGGTTCACACCATTCTCCTGCCTCAGCCTCCCGAGTAGCTGGGATTACAGGCGCCCGCCCCATGCCCGGCTAATTTTGTTTTTGTATTCTTAGTAGAGACGAAGTTTCACCGTGTTAGCCAGGATGGTCTCGATCTCCTGACCTCATGATCCGCCCGCCTTGGCCTCCTAAAGTGCTGGGATTACAGGCTATTATACATCCTTTTGTACTGATTGGACTTTTGATCTAAAAAAAAGTTTGGCTGACTTGGAGTGATGGAGTTGCTGTTCTGTGTCAGGGACTACAAACCCTGGGCCTCCAGCAGGCACAGGGCCCATCCAGCAAAAGACAGAAATGGGTGGGCCCAAGTGGGATGGAGAGCTGCAGAACACAAGTCCTACCTCGAGGAGGCAGCAACTGCCCAGAGTCCGCTGACGGCAGCTGGGAGGGACTGTGAGCCCAGGATTGCCAGATCTGTCGGCTTTTTTCAAGATAAGCTTGAAATCAGATTTTCACATGGAATTGTCAGCTAATTCAATTTAAAACACAGCATGCGCTGAATGCAACATGCCTATGGTTCAACATTGGCTGCAGGCCACCAGTTTGTGTGTTCGGATCCAGGAGGATTCCATTAAGGATTGTGCACCTCAGAGCCATCTGCAAAGGTGAAGACCCATCATTTGCTTCTAGAAAACAGGGTTGACTCCACATGGGGTCTGCAAAAGATGAGGACAAAGCCAGTGCCCCAAAGTAGACTGTGGGAGTCACCCACCCACTCATCATTATTTAATCCAGCACATTAACCTCCCACCACGAGCCAGGAGATCCAGTGGTGAATGTGACAGGCGGAACCCCTGCTCTCAGGGACCCTATGTTCTAGCTGGGGAGACACTTGAATTAATGAGTAACACTTGTGATACATGAGGAGCTGCCGTACAGCATGGGGGTTAATAGTCTGGGTTTGAGTCCTGAGTCCACTGCTTGCTAGTTGTGAATTTAGGCAAATCTCTAATCTAGGTCCAGTTGCCTTACTTCTTGCCTGTGGAATGGCCATGATAACCTACTAAGGTTGTTCTGGGGATTCACTGAGACAATGCAAATAATTATTAGTTGCTGCTATTAAGTAGAGAGCTGTGAGAGCAGGGAAGAGGGGAGCCTAGGCTTAGCATGGGGACCTCCCCATTCCAGTGAATACTGGGGCTTTTTGCCAGTGAGGGGAGCAGGAAGCCACAGGGGTTGGAAGCTCCAGGCCCAGCAGAGGCTCAGTCCTCTTCTGCTGAGATGGCTGCAATGAGGCAGCTGGCTCATTTCCTGTCTGTTTCTTCTTCCTGTGGATCCAATTTCAGCAGCCTACTTGTCTCAGTAGGATTTGGTGTCCAAGGACTGGGAAGGTACTGCTCTGCTCTTGGCCATGATGGAAGAAGGCCAGGCCTTTCCAGCTATGAACCAGAGCCCCTCCACGAAGCTGCTGCATTTTGGAGCTCATCAAACCCTACAACTAAGTTTTAAAAATCTAAGTGCATGTAAGAAACAAGTCAGAATCCCTTTCCTATGCCCTTAAGTACAGAATACCAGCTTCTGCTGGCAGAGGCCGCAGCCACAGGGACATTTTGGACCTTTCTTTCACCTGGGCAAAAAGGGAAGAGGCAAGTATCAAGAGACTTGACTCACCAACAATGTGTCTGGGGACATGGAGTTCGGCTCTGTTTATGACATGGTCTCTGATCTCAGGTGGTCTGCAATCCAACCCTGTAGAGAATCACAGTCTTGGATTTGGAACGGAACTTCTAGGGCATCTAGTCCAACTTTCACCCAAAGGGGGAAGCTTTTCTATAAGAAACTTGGCCTTGCTGGGTGCGGTGGCTCACGCCTATAATCTCAGCACTTTGGGAGGCCGAGGCAGGCAGATGATGAGGTCAAGAGTGCAAGACCAGCCTGGCCAACATGGTCTCTACTAAGAAGACAAAAATTAGCCCGGCATGGTGGCGCATGCCTGTAATCCCAGCTACTCGGGAGGCTGAGGCAGGAGAATTGCCTGGGAGGAGGCAGGTTGCAGTGAGCCAAGATCGTGCCACTGCACTCCAGCCTGGGCAACAGAGCAAGACTCTTGTCTCAGGGAAAAAAAAAAAAAAAAGAAACTTGGTCTTCATCTTCTGTATTCCTAAATGAACCACATTTAACAGTGATTCAAACAAATGAATTCACAGTAAGGTAGCCAAACTCATCTGGGTGCCCAGTTTTACTGGGAGAGCTAAAACATCGCTGAAAATCAGAATTCTCCACTGGGAGAGTGATACAGAGTAGACAGGAGCACCTTTATAAAAGTGCTGGGGGCGGGGGATGAGACCTCACTCCAAGGCATGCAAGGATAACAAGAGGCCCTGCCTTTTTAAGGAGGTGGGACCAGCTGAATATAGGACTTTCATTTGCTCACTGAATCTTGTGAACAGGTCTGAGGCAGAGGGGAATTGTTCCAGGCGATGAGGGGACGCTGAGCTGTCAGAGCAGCCCCCCTCCCTGTGCAGGGCCTAGAGCAGGACTGCCTGGGTAAGCTGCTCCTATTAGCTTAGGACCTTGGGTACGTTACATTGCCTGTTCACTTCTCTGTATGGTGGAGACAATGAACACGATGCCTGGATGTCAAGTGCTCAGTAAATAGTGGCACTGCCATTTTCCCAAGTGGAGTGGTTTGTTTCTCTTCCAGCTTCCCAAGTTTAGAGCACATGTCCCAGTTCTTCAGTGCAGTCAGTCACATGGATTGCTTCAGAGCCCAGCAGGCCCTCCCACCTCATCCCTGTGCTGCCCCAACAGCCACGATGACCACTGTAGCCTGTATGGCAGCCATTCTCCAGTCAACTCACCCTGCCTCCACTTTCTCTTCCTTAAAATGGCTTTGTTACTAACCACTGCAGTCCTCATGTTCAAAAGCCTTCAAAGAGCCTCCACTGCTTAGAATAAAGAAATGGGGAGGGGGCCTGCCTGGAGGGCCTACTACAGGCCATTAACTATGGCAGGTTCTCTGTGCATGCTGTAATCACAGGCTTACTAAGTGTTTAACAATTAAGTGCTTTATTGGGGTTTGGCTTGGAAGGTTCATCTGACTTCCCAAAGAACAAGCTCAAGTGCTTTCTCTTCTCAAAGCTTCCCAGACCACAAAGCCCTCTGTGATCACTCCTTTTACCAAAGCACTAGAGCACCCTGGTGAGTACAAGTATGTGGTCGAGAGCCTCACCCTCAGGTAAGTAAGCGTTCTACAGCTCTCCTTCCCCTCACATGGACACATGATGTGCTGGCCCCATCCCATTTTTTTCTCCATCCCTAGCACACAGGCCAGAGTGGAGCATAATCTAGGTGCTTGTCAAATGTTAACTTAAGGGCCTCCTTCACGTCCTTCAAACCTCTCTCCACTGAGCCCAGTCAATCATAAGGCTCAAGTACAAAATCCTCAGGAAGCGACAAGCCTCATCTTCCATTCAAGACAAAAGGAACGGAGTGGAGTGTGCACCTTGGTGACAGCCTCGACTGCTTGTCAAACCACTCTGGCCTTATTAGGCCAATCTATTGGAAGTGCTGCCAGGAGAGGCTGGCCCCACTGGGACAGATGCAGACTCCCATGATGGCACAGAGAATGCTGGGCCCGGGAAAGCATGCCAAGAGGCACTTCCCAGAAGCTCGTAGGTGCCACCGCTCCTTCGCTTCACTCCAAGCCAGATACAAAGAATGTGGGAGTAACAGTTACTTAACTGATGTCCCCCAACTGTCTCATTTTATCCAGGAGAAAATGGGGGTCCAGGACTAAGTGCTTCTCCAAAGGTCAAGGTGAAATAGAAAAGCCAGAGCTTCTATTTCTGTGGTAAGATACATCCCCTTCAGTTTCCTGTGACTTAAGCCTGTCACAAGGCAGGGGCTCAGGATCACCCTCGGATAGAAGTCAGGGCCACTGTGGGATTGGTGGCAACTGACGGGGCATCCTTTCAGATCTATGTTGATCCTTCCCTTGCTTTCTCCTGAGGCCAGTTTCCCTCCCTAAATGTCCTAGATGAACAAAAGCTTACTGCCACTTGTAGGACACCTTGTATCATTATGCCAAGTTTCTACCCTCAGGCCCTCTTTGTATTCCCATCTACTCAGAACTGGCATTTTAAAGATCCCAGGGCACCTACTGTGTGCCAGAGACAGGAGCCAAGATGAACTGTGCTGCACCACTGTACACAAGCCTCATCCTGTCCTCTTGCTTTAGATATTGCTCAGAACCTATTGTTGTATTCAACTAGACTTACACTTGTTCCTATTTGCCCTACATGGGCATAACTCTTAAAACCAAGCTTTGTTCAGAATTCCTCTGATTGATCATTTAAGTAAATTTAAAAGTCAATTCAAGGAATACAAAAACTGCATAATAATTTCCAACTCAAGAGTATAAACTTAGATCACTCACTAGCCTCTGGTTGAAAACAGTAATCGTGATTTATATGGAATGCTAAATACCTATGTTCTAAGTATGCTCTCTTGCCACAAACCCATTTAATCCTAACAATCTTAGGTAAGTTGAGGTAGGCTGTTGTTCTCATAAATAAGTGTGGTAAAACCCCAATCTCAAGATACAGCCCAAGCCACAGAGGCACACGCGTTAGCAACACGTGGACCCCACCGCAGTATTAGCAATCATCTTTTGCTGTAAGTGCTTGGCTTCCAAGAGCTTTTATACAGATGTCTAAGAGCCACAAAATATATATAATTAGGCCAGTTCCCAAACAGCACAGGAAAGCTGCCAAAGGCGTTCCCTGAATTGAGAGGCAATGCACTGACAATGGGGACTATTACAGCCTCTGGATACAAGATGACGTATCTGTCAAATGCTACTCTAGAAATAATTAAGGTTCCCTTTAGTCATTTCACAGGAGTTGCTACAGCAGTACATAAAGTTTTATTAATATTCTGATTCTCGTGTCGTCGTTTTTATGGCAGGAAAGGATAAGGACATGCCCCACCTGTAATGTAGAGCAAGCAAACCACCAAGTAGGACCTTGAGATTCTCTCTAAACTGTTCTCTAGTAACACGCTTGTGCCTTTAATCTGCCTTTTAAAAGGGACACAGAACAAAAAATGCTTGTTTGCAAATAAACATCTGAAAGAATATAGTAACAGCTGACCTGGGCTGAGGCATCCAAACAAAGCGGCCATTGTGGAGGGAGACAATGCAAACCACACTGGGGCAAGAAACTGAGGGCAGAGAACGTGCGGTCATTTGTGCCTTGGTATTTCTACCAGCCCCAAGGCCCCATCTGGAACAAGTATCAACCAGGAGGGTCTCTATGGCTTGATTTATTAACCTAACTCGAAAGAAGTCACTGCCACCAACAGCACTGTGCAGTTTTATTAACCATTCAAGTCCAGTAGCATCTGGTAAGATTGGGACAGAATTGGGATTGAAAAGTGAACAGATATTCAGCATCTAACAGTTCAAAAGAAGCCACTACATACTCTTTTCACAAATATGTTTTCACAGAGCCAATACAGTACTAGCCATTAACCCAGTACACCAAGTGTACTGAAGTAGAAAAGATGCAACAAGAAAAATAGCTACATTAGAAAGACCAACACTTTAGAAAAAGAGTAAAACACTTTTAGTTTCTCCCCTTTAGCCCCTAAAACAACATCTTACAGTCTGAATCTACCTATACAGTCCTACATTAGCTTCTAAAATATTTGTCAGGAGGGAAAAAATAAAATGACACTGGCCAGTACAGTCTTTGGATATTTAGGAAGGGGATGGGGAGAAAGTCAGTTGTCAGAGCAAATTAGTCAGCTTCAGTCTCGTCAGCAGGGTCTTTGGATTCTTTGTTCTTCCGCACTTCTTCAATGTGCTTATCCTGTAAAGGAAGGGTAAGGTGTCATCAGTCAAAAAAAAAAAAAAAACCTGTCAAGTCACGACCCCCAGCCCCCACCTCAAAGAGGCCCAACACAACCTCGGTGCATATATTACAGCCTGTGGGAACCACAAAATTTGAGTTCTGAGACATCATCGAATCTCCTGGGTCCCTTGTAGAACCTAACAAGCTGCATACTGGTCTTCGAAGGACTATGCAATTATGCTGGGAATTACTGACTATTCCATCTTAAAATATACCTTTCATTTAACATGTTAAGCCCCAAATGGATGACAAAAAGACACCAAATACCTTTTATCAAAGCACTTAGTTCAAGCCAACTAATTGGTGCATCAAACTCCAGGCTCAACCCTTTTACAAGGTAAGAAACCAACCTTCTCTCGCAAACGTTCCAGTTTGGCAGCCATTTGTGCCTCTCGGTTCTCTTTGTTAGCTTCCATTTTGTGGGTCAGTTTCTCTTCTGCCATTTTACTGAAGTTGTTGTTCTCTTCTATTGCCTTCTGAAGCACTTCTTTCTCGTGCTCTCGTTTCTCAGCCAGCTGCTTTAAGACCTCAGCTTCATGCGACTGGAAAAAAAAAGTTTAATAGGCTAGGCACTTTGAAATGTATTCAGGCTGGGGGTGGTGGCTCACGCCTGTAATCCCAGCACTTTGGGAGGCCAAGGTGGGTGGATCATTTGAGGTCAGGAGTTCAAGACCAGCTTGGCCAACATGGTGAAACCCTACCTATACTAAAAATACAAAAATTAGCCAGGCGTGGTGGCGGGCACCTGTAGTATCCAAGCTACTTGGGAGGCTAAGGCAGGAGAATTGCTTGAACCCAGGAGGTGGAGGTTGCAGTGAGCCGAGATCGCGCCACTGCACTCCACCCTGGGTGACAGACTCTGCCTCAAAAAATAAAATGTATTTAGCATTAGTTAAAATTACAATAAAAATCAATTACTAAGGGGACTGAAAAGGGGCAGAAAATAAGGTCCGGTTTAAATAATACCGAGGTTAGGACCTGAATTATCCCTATCATACTGTAAAAATGGTATTTTTTCTAGTATTTGTATTTAACTTTGGAAAACTGCTTATCTGTTCAGAAATCTCTTACCCAATTAGTCCTTAAGGAAATCCTTGTAAGATTTACTGCTTAATGGTATCTGGATGACTTAAGGAATATGTACTTGGGAGTGGCACTTTTATTGTAAAGAATTTCACTATTTAACTTCAAAAGCTACCCAAAGAAAACTAGCTCATTGTAAAAATTTTAACCATAACTGGATAAAACAATGATAGGAAATGTAAGACTAAGCCTGCAGATTACTATTTAAGACAGAAAAATTTGTTTCAAGAAAAAGTCTTCTTAGCTTTTGTCTCAGGAAACTGCATTAATTACCAGACCATACCTTGGTATGACCCCTTCAACAGAACAGCTTGTTCTCAAAACACATTCAGATGTGTTTGGAACCACTGACTTGCAGGATAACCACAGAGCATCTGCCACTGGTTCTATTGATTCTCTTCTGCCAAATCCTAGTCATGATGGGAGTTTCACTATATTTAGCCAGTTACTATGTAAAGCACAGGCTAATGACTACAGGGCCAGGGTTGATGTCTAAAAAACTTTCCACTGTCCAACCTTTGGTTGTATTGCTTCCTCCTACTCCATGAACTCACACTATTACATAGAAGCATAGAAGATGACTCTTAGTGTAAGCACTGTGGCTCTTTGGGCGGGTGTGTATGTGTCCTACAAATCACACTATGCTGGTCTGGGGAAGGTTATTACCCTTACCTTTTGTGCCTTACTTGCCCCAACTTTAAAATCAATCCAATCAGGGTTGGGAAAGGGAGTTAAATGAAAAGTTATGTACAGTTGTTAATGAGTAACACCGAATGGAAAGAAACACACCAAAATGTTAACACTGGTTGCTTCTGGGAAGTGGGATAATTAATACTTTTAATTTCCATTTATAAATTTCTGTATTTTCCAAATTTTCTACAACTAGCATATTTATTGATTCTTCAAATTAGCTTTTAATGATAGTTACTTTATAATAGAATTGCTTAGATAAGAAAAGCTACCATGATACCAGCTGAGCAACACAATCACACTAGCAATTTAAAATGTTTTTATTGTATAGCTCTCAAAAAACAAAACCAAAGTGCCAAATAATCATCTGGCAACATATCTTTTCAAAGAGGAAGCACAAGCTTCGATTTAAGACAGACCAGGGCTTAAATTCTGACCCCAACACTTACTAGTTGTATGACTGCAGAAAAACGACTTAACATTCCTGAAACTGTTTCTAATTTCCATTATTTGAGGCAACACCATGTATTAAAGGAGAAAAATACAAACAAAAGAGCTGGCACATAACAGGAGTTCAATAAGTGAGGACTGGTATTTCCTTCCAATCACTGGCATATGTAATAATCACAGTGTAGCTACAATTCTGTTTTCTTCTTGTTAATAGAAATAAAACTGATCTGCCCATTACATAAATTAATATCCTGCTTTCTGTGAATTGCTTCGTTTACCTTGCGTCTTTCTTCTGCAGCTTCTAATTTCTTCTGAATTTCCTCCAGAGAAAGATCCTTCTTCTTTGGAGGGGAAAGGGGGAATTCTGGAACAGATTCTTTTGACCGAGGGCTGAGAATCAGCTCAAAAGCCTGGCCTGAGGCACGCTTCTCCAGTTCTTTCACCTGGATATCTAGAATTGATTATATTTATAATTCAGAAAACCAGGATTCTCCTATTCTAATAAACAGTACTATAATTTTCTAAAACCCAAATCAATTTAATGTATTAAATTAGGGCTGATGAGGAAAGTTGTGGTTTTTTCCCCTTTTTATTCCTATCAGCCTACTGACACTAGGGGAAGATGTGTTTGCAGCAAGATATTATCTAAATACCATTTCCCAAGGCCAGGTACCATGACTAATGCCTATAATCCCAGCACTTTGAGAGGCCAACATAGAAGATCCCCTGAGCCCTAAAGTTTGAGACCAGCCTTGGCAACAAAGGGAAAGCCCATCTCTACAAAAAAAAATTTTTTTTAATTAGGTGGGTGTGGTAGTCCATGCCGATAGTCCCAGATGCTATGGAGGCTAAGGTGGGAGAATCGCTTGAGCCCACTTGAGCTCCAGAGGTCAAGGCTGCAGTGAGCTATAATTAAGCCACTGCACTCCAGCCTGGGCAACAGAGTGAGACCCTGTCTCAAAAAAAAAATAAAAATAAAAACCATCTCCCAGAAAAACAAACCTCAACATTTTTGGATTAATAAATACTGTTTTGAGACATCAGTGTCTGACAATCGCTTTCATAAACAAAAGACTTGTGCAAACTCCACAATTTTGCTTCAGACTAAGCCAAACTGTCTAATAAACAACTATGAGCTCTTGGCACATTCAAGTGATAATCATTTTTTAATTCTCATATTCATAAAATAGGTTTTGGATAAGACCATAAGTGCCAAATCAAAGGTGAAGACCTGAGCCATCTCAACTTAAAATCATAAGCCCATCACAATTTCAGCTTTTCCAAATAGATTACCTACCAGAAGAAGCCATGGTGAATAGAAGACAAGCGACAGGCAGTGTATTCTGCACAATCAACTGGGATAAGGAAAGCCCTGAAAATGATTTTCAAAAACATGCAATCACTTTCTTTGCCTTTCTATATGTCATCAACCAAAAGAGATCTCACACCACATCTACATACATCGTCAGAAAAATCACTACGTAGAATAAAGACGTCATTAACCACGAAAAAAATTATCAAAATCTAAATGAACATATTGGGAAATATGACCTGAATATGATATTGGTTGCAGAAAATCAAGTTAACTGAGTTTGCTCGTTCATAAAACTCGGATTTTTAAAATCAGACGAAGTCACAAGGGTGAAGGATCTTTCTCCCCCATAAACTCTTTAACATTTCCCCGAAACTGTAAGAAGATATTCCAGATTCAACTCAACAGTGCCCCCGGAGCCATCTTAATACTGCCTACAACTCATTGTGTAAATGAAATACCCACCCCTGCTTTGTCTGTGTCTGACGTGGTGGATAAAAAAACGCCCAAGCTAATAGTAACCAATAATGTTGAACTCCTATTGTCCCTCAGGTTTAAGCTCCCTTGCCCAACAGCAAGCAAAATGTTATTGAACCTCTAGATTTTTACTTATAATATTTGCTGCCGTTATGTCATGAAAAATGCTGTATCTCTTGATCTTTTTAAGATTATGATTTTTGTAGATCCCAGCTAGTACCAAAAACGTAGGATGACAGGTTGCCAAAAGCTAGAAATTTAAACCAGAGGCAGCGACAAGATTTAGGCAAAGCAGAAAATTAGACGCAGCACCGGACCCAGGATGGGCGTGGTCCTGGTCCAGACGAGAAGAGGACCAGTCGCCTCCGGCCAATCAGAGCACGCCCTGCGCTCCGGCCCCTGGCCCCGCCCCCTTCCTCCCCGCGCCTTTTCGAATCTCCCCGAACTCTCAACACCCCAGAGCCCGCGCGCGTGGGAAGGGGAGGGGTGGGCGGGGCTAACGGTCCAATCCGGGTAACTCCGCCCCTGCCTGACTCCCCCCGCGCAGACGCCCCCCCCCAACTCCCGCCAAAAACACCTCCAGGCCGCCGCCACCACCCCCGTCACAGTTCACCGGGTGGGGCAGGCCCTGGGAACAGGCCCCCGGGTGGCCCCGCGGTGGGCTCGTCACCGCCTCCCGCCGTCCCTATGCCCAGCCTGCCGCCATCCAAGCTGTCCGCCCGTCCGGCCGCGAAGACAGAAGAACCCTCGCGGGGACCGGGAGCGCCGCCCCTCAGTCACCAGCTGCGGTCGCCAGGGGACGGTCGCGGGGAGGGTCGCGTCCCTGGCTGCCCGCAGTTTGGCCCTAAAGCCGCTGGTCCCGGGGGGCGCCGCCCCGTCCCTTCAGACAATGGGGACCCCGGCGGGGCCCGCAGGGAAGAGAGGGAGTGAGGTAAATGAGGGCCCACGCCCCCTATTGTCTCGTCGACGGCACCCCGGAGCGGACTCCGGGTGCTCGCCCAGCCCCCTGCCCACGAACAGCCGCGCCCCCAGACAGCGGGGACAAAGGCGAGGCTCCGCCCGAGCCACACACAAAGCGGAGCGACCCCCGCCCACCAGCCCCTCCGGGCCCCGCAGCCCCGCCCGCCGCCCTGCAGCAGGGGGTCGCTGCCACGGCCCAGCCCCTCCCGCCGACCGGATCCCTCTTGCTGGCCGCAGCCAGCCGCCGCCTCCTCCGAGCCCCGCACCCACCTGCTCGGTCCGAGCCGCCTGACCACACTCTGAGCACCAACAGACCCGGGCGCGCACAAAAGCGCCAAACAGCGGCACGTGACCTCCCCGCGGGGCTCCGCATTGGCCGAGAGCGGCGGCACGTGCCGCCCCCGCCCCCAACAACCCGCGTGGAGCCCCGCCCCCCGGGACCCCGAAGCACCCCGGGAAGTGTAGTCCTGGCCGGCAGGGCAGGAGGACAATGCGGGGGGTTGCGGGACGCCTGGGGAGCATCCCCAGGTGTGGGTCTGGGGCTGCGGGGGTGGTCTCGCCGTGGAAGAGGGAGTGGCAGTGGACCCCGGACTAGGTCCGAACCAGCTCCCCTTTCTCGAGAACAAGGGCAGGGCGGAGCAGGCGTGGTGGGGGGGTCCTTCCCTACCTTTCCAGACCTTGGCCGCCTGGACCCCGCCTTGTAAGAGCCACGTGCCCGCCTCGCCCCAAGGGCAGCACTCAGAGCAGTGCCCCTTCTAGTGCCCCACCCACATGGGTACCTAAGACGCCCGAGCCCCTGTGACAACACAATGCCACTCCACGCCCTTGCGGGGCCCCCTGCCCCCGGCGCCCTACACCGAGACCGGCGTGTCACCCATATTGTGACATCATCGTAATTTCTAATCCACTCAGCCCACAGGTCGCGGGCGTGTCCCTTCCCTCGCTGTGTGCGTTCTTGCCAGCATCCTCAGGTTCCCGAGCCGGTGACCAGGGACCTGTGCGGGAAAGCGTGAGGCTCTGGAATTTGATCGCCTTTGGTCTAACAAAGCCACTCAGCTTCAATGCAGACTCCATCTGTTCTGCCAAGCCTTCCGCGGATGATAGGGGAGGAAGAGCAATAGTCGTTCTAGACTACACAGATTGCAGTTAAGTGTTGCTTTTGTTCTCAGAGCACGTGCTCCCCAGAGCAGCACTGGGTTCCTTTTAAAAATCAAAAAAGGAGCCACAAGGTCGCTGTTCCCCCTGACCTGGATAGCTCAGAACCTCAGCAGAGGCACAAAGGAAATCGGTCTGACTGAGGCTTAGAATAACTGGCCCTTTCTCCCACAAGAAGAGGGAAAAAAATAAATGAAATGTACATGGTCCCCGCCTCCTCCCATTCTCTGACCAAGACTGTGTCCTCCGTTGGTGGTCAATACACCAAGGCACCTGCTTTGAGATCTTGACTAAACAGAAGAGGTATATTTATTTTATTAATGGGCTGCATCTCCCCAAATCAAGAAATAAATATGACCAACCTTCCTGAAACAGCCGTTCTAATTTAGAAAGACTCTCATGCCTAGTTAGCCACTAGGCATGTGCCAGAGATAAAATACAACTAAGAGGTGCCCGAGACAATAAAAACTGGATCATACAAGCAGCAGCACACTACACAAAGCAAACAATTAGCAATGCGCTGTTGCCTGAAATATGCTTGTTGCGGCACTTTTTCCAACAATCGCCCTTGTGTGGGGTCGGCCTCCCCCCGAAGCCAATCTAAGTGGTTTTCACTTAGCCTGTGAGCAGGACCAGGAATAATTCAGATTCTGAGCATTGAAAGGCTTCTCAGACCAAATTTGGCTTCAAAATGGCTAGGTGCTTCCATCTGTCATTTTTCTGAACAGAGTCTCAGAAATCATTAGAAAAGTTGGAGAGGGATGGGGATGAGACCCCTCAGGAAAGTGACAGATAGGCAGGCAACACAAATGAGCAAGGAACCCAAGCCCAAGAGGTCCTTACCCACTAAACAGGCTTTTTATCTTGAAGTCTTTGTATTTGATCTGGAGGTTCACGGAGGAAAGTCCCACTCATTTAATGCATTTTTTTAAGTACAATAAATTGCCACACAAAAATCTCACATTCCTAACTATTAATGTTGTGACAGAAAAAGGAAATAAATCTTTCAAAACACTGATTATTTTAAAGCACTTACACTGCTTCCCCCCACCTTTTCTTTCTCCCTAGAGCAGATGTCTATTTCCATGGAAACCATAGCAAGGAACGTAGATGTTAGAACTCATGTCAATTTTTAATCTTTTTTAGCAATGCCACTTGGCTTCTGGGTTTGTTGGGAGATGCCTGGTTCGGCCAGTCTGTGACAATGTCCCGAGCTCCTCACAGCTGCTTGAGGACTGAGAGGGCTGGGTTAAAGTTTCCCCTAGAATGAGCCTATGAATAAAAAGGTGCTTTTGAGGTGGGATGATTCCTGTCCTTTTATTATTATTATTATTATTTTACTTTAAAAAATTGAGACAGGGTCTCACTATGTTGCCCAGGTTGACCTCGAACTCCTGGGATCAAGAGATCCTCTTGTCTCAGCCTCCCAAAGTGCTGGGATTACAGGCATGAGCCACCGCACCCGACCTGATCCCTGTCCTTTAGGGTGGGGCTGCCATTCCGAGAGCCAGATCACAGCTCATTGTCAGCTTTTGTGGGTATCCTATATAAGCCTTGGAATAGGAAGGGCTTTCAGCTGTAAGGAGAGACAACAGCTTTGCCACTTCACTTTGGAGAGGGGCAGAATCGCCCTTCTTGAAAGCTTCCTAAAACGAACTTCAAGATCCACTCTCTTCTGAAGTGGCAGCAAGGAGTTAATGTTCACATCTTGGAACTGTCTATCTTTACCCATGAGAATTATTTTTGCCTCTGCTCAGATGGTTTGGTTGGATTGTTATGGAGCTGGCTGTGACTATGGAGCCACACAACGAAGTGGAGATATGGCAGTCATCCAGCTTATTTGATCTGTGTAGACAGCTAAAGGAGAGCTCTTCAGGCTTCAAAGTCCAGAAGGAATGTCTACACTGATCGAACGGCGGGCCAGGCCGTTGTCAGATCTCCTCTCCTGCCAGACAGCCCGGCAGCCTTTGTTCATTGTTGGCCTTGAGGCTGCAGGGTTTGTCTCCCACATGGCGCCTCCAAGTTCCACAGCTGCTTGTGAGGCCTGTCCTTGGCCAAAGGGTGTCGTGGGAGAGAGAGGTTTGCTTGTTGTCCCCAGTCTCTCTGTTCCCTTTGTCCCCAATCCTCAAGCACTATGCTCTAACACTCCCTTCTCTATCCGAAACCTGTCTATGAGTCTGCTATTTTACATGTCAGTCTCCTTCACTAGACCATTAGGTCCTAGAGGGCAGGGTGCTGTCTTTCTCTTGGTATCCCTAGTGCAGTGGCCATCCTCAGGCCTGGCCCAGGATGGTGGCGCCTGAATGTTTGCAGAGAACTTTGGGAAAGAACAACCTCTCAGCCAGGCATGGTGGCTCACACCGCTAATCCTAGCACTTTGGGAGGTCAAGGTGGGCGGATCACAAGGTCAGGAGATCAAGACCATCCTGGCTAACACGATGAAACCCCGTCTCTACTAAAAATACAAAAAATTAGCCAGGCGTGGTGATGGGTGCCTGTAGTCCCAGCTACGCAGGAGGCTGAGGCAGGAGAATGGCGTGAACCTGGGAGGCGGAGGTTGCAGTGAGCTGAGATAGCACCACTACACTTTTTTTTTTTTCTTTTTTTTTGAGAAGGAGTCTCGTTCTGTCGCCCAGGCTGGAGTGCAGTGGTGCGATCTCGGCTCACTGCAAGCTCCGCCTCCCAGGTTCATGCCATTCTCCTGGCTCAGCCTTCAGAGTAGCTGGGACTACAGGCGCCTGCCACCACACCCGGCTAATTTTTTGTATTTTTTTAGTAGAGACGGGGTTTCACCGTGTTAGCCAGGATGGTCTCGATCTCCTGACCCCGTGATCCGCCCGTCTCGGCCTCCCAAAGTGCTGGGATTACAGGCTTGAGCCACCGCGCCGGGCCAGCACCTCTACACTTAAGCCTGGGTGACACAGCGAGACTCCGTCTCAAAAAAAAAAAAAAAAAGAACAACCTCTCTTATCCTTCTGTGAACTTCTGTCTCTTCTGTGATATTAGACACCTGAACTCTATGGGACAGGTGAGGGTTAAATGAAATAATGTAAATGAAAACACTTAGCACAATGCCTGGCACATTTAAAGTGCTAAGCACTTGTTAGGTATCATTGCTAGAGATGTTTCCTGATTGCTGTAGATTATTTTATTTTTATTTTTATTTTTTGAGATGGAGTTTTGCTCTTGTTGCCCAGGCTGCAGTTCTCCCGCGATTCTCCCGCCTCAGTGTCCTGAGTAGCTGGGATTACAGGCGCGTGCCATCACACCCAGCTAATTTTTTGTATTTTTAGTAGACACGGGGTTTCATCATGCTGACCAGGCTGGTCTCGAACTCCTGACCTCAGGTGATCCACCTGCCTTGGCCTCCCAAAGTGCAGGGATTACAGGCGTGAGCCACTGTGCCTGGCCTGCTATAGGTTATTGAATGAGTGAATGACTATTAGACTTTCACCCTTTGATGGAAATTGTAGTTACTGGGTTAACTCTTCCCATGGGGTTAAATTCAATTCATTTAACACTTTAAATAGGTAACACATTCACATGGTTTAAAAATAAAGTATAAGAAGCCCTTCTTATCTTCCAAGTTCTCTACCAACCACTCCCCCACCATAATCTCTGCTAATCAGTTTCCTGTGTATCCAGGAGTTTCTTCATGTGTACACAAGCAAACTTGTAAGTATGCATTCATATCCCCTCTCTTTTTATACACATGATAGCCTCCTATAACTGTTCTTTGCTTAGCAGTTTTCACAACAGTACATGTCAGGGTCTGGGTGTGGTAGCTCACACCTGTAATCCCAGCACTTTGGGAGCTCAGGGCAGAAGAATCACCTGAGGCCAGGAGTTTGAGACCAGCCTGGGCTACATAGCAAGAACCTGTGTCTACAAATAAATGAAAAAATACAAATAAGTAAAGAAAATTAGCTGGCACGGTGGCATGGGCCTGTAGTCCTAGCTAAGGTGGAAAGACTGCCTGCAGTGAGCCAGGATCACCCACTGTTCTCCAGCCTGGGTGACAGAACGAGACCCTGTCTCTTTGTTTGTGGAGTCAGAGTCCCACTCTGTCACCCAAGCTGAAAGAGACAGGATCTCATTCTGTCACCCAGGCTGGAGTACAGAGGCACCATCTCGACTCATTACAACCTCCGCCTCCTGGGTTCAAGGGATTCTCCTGCCTCAGCCTCCTGAGTAACTGGGATTACAGGCACATGCCACCACGCCCGGCTAATTTTTTGTATTTTTAGTAGAGATGGGTTTTCACCATGTTGGCCAGACTGTCTTTGAACTACTGACCTCAAGTGATCCACCCACCTTGACTTCCCAAAGTGTGGGAATTACAGACGTGAGCCACCATGTCTGGCCAGAGACCCTGTCTCTTAAACAAACAAACAAAAACCATGTCAGGGGTCTTTTCCCTGTTCATACATCAAGCATTTCTTTGATCTGGTGTCCATGGTATGAATATTCCAAGATGCAGTTAACCAGTGCTCTATCTGTGGCCCTTAGGTTACTCCCAATTATTCAGAATAGCTCACCATGCTGTAATGAATGACCTCGTTCATATGGCATTTCCCATGGGTGTGAGTATATCTGCGAGACATATTCCTAGAAATGGTATTTCAGGGCTAAAAGGCAAGCACATTTGTAATTTGGATAGTGCCAAATTGCCTTCCACGTTGTACCAATTCAACACTCGCCATGTGGCACTTTAATTCATTATCTCAACTCATTCAAAAATGATTTGAAAGGCTTTGTCCCTAGAAATGTCAGGCATTAGAGAAAAGGAGGGGGAGGAACTGAAATCCCAAGAAAGACATGGCTGTCAATTCTGTCTATATTAATAACTCCTATAAATATTTGACAAGCAACAGGCTGATCTCAGAACAGCTCTGGTGCCTGCACTGTGGCACCCGTCTCAGTCCTGCTCGTGGTTGCAGTGAGATTTGAAGTGCACCTCCATTGGAAGAGATTGGACTGCGCTGAGATTGGAAGTGCACTGTGAGACTGGAAGCTTTCTGAAGGCAGGGTCTTTCTCATTGCCGTGTCTCAATCCCCTCCGAATGTGCCTGGCACAGATCTTATTTAAGTAATTCTAAGATGTATTTTTCCCCACATTTTTTGATCTTTGAAATCAGTTGGTCCTCATAAATAGCATGTCATAATTATTGACAGCTTTTTATCTTTTTTGTTGTTCTTGTTGTTTTGAGATAGGTTCTCACTTTGTCACCCTGGTTGGAGTGCAGTGGTATGAACATGGCTCACTGCAGCTTCAACCTCTCAGGCTCAAGTGATCCTCCTGCCTCAGCCTTCTGAGTAGCTGGGACAACAGGTATGTGTTGGTTAATTTTAAAAAATTTGTTAGAGATGGGGGTCTCACCACGTTGCCCAGTCTGGTCTTGAACTCCTGGTCTTAAATGATCCTCCTGCCTTGGCCTCCCAAGGTGTTGGGGTTACAGGCGTGAGCTGGTCCAGGCACACCTGGCCTAGACTGGAATCTTTTAAATGTTAATAGCTCACATAGAATGCTTACTACACAGCAGCCACTGGTCTAAACACTCCACATGTACTAACTCACTTAATTCTCATGACAGTCTTATGAGGTATTATTAGCCTAATTGAAAAGATGAGGCAATGAAGGTGACCAACTGTCCTGGTTTGCCAGGGACAGAAGGGTTTTTCCAGAACTTGAGACTTTCAGTGCTAAAACAGGGCAAGTTCCAGGCAAGCCCAGATGAGTTGGTCATTCTAAATAAAGGAACGGATTCAGAATGCCTTTTTTAGAGGGAAAAAATAATAAAATAAAGGAAACTGAGGCATGGAGAGATAGTACCTTTTTAAAGGTTTTGTTTTTGTTTTTAGACAGAGTTTCGCTCTTGTTGCTGAGGCTGGAGTGCAATGGCGCAATCTCGGCTCGCCGCAACCTCCACCTCCCGGGTTCAAGCGATTCTTCTGCCTCAGCCTCCCAAGTAGGTGGGATTACAGGCATACACCACCATGCCCGGCTTATGTTGTATTTTTAATAGAGACATTTCTCCATGTTGGTTTCTTTACATTGGTCAGGCTGGTCTCAAACTCCCAACCTCAGGTGATCCACCTGCCTCGGCCTCCCAAAGTGCTGGGATTACAGGCGTGAGCCACCGTACCCAGTCTCCTTTTTTAGACATGTCAAATGGGGTCCTTGTCCTAGGCCCTACTCTTTAGAGGGCTGCACCCTAATCCTCCTCCAGTTGTGTCCCTCCTCACAGTTCCCTGGGGCCAAAGAGATGTATCCATCTGGAGCCTGTGCACCCCTTCTAGACCACCCTCTCAACACAGGACTCCAGAATTCCCCGCCCAAATGGCCCAAGTTCACTTTCAGCATCTGTGCCAGCCCCTTTCCTGGTTCCATCCCCCCAAAGGCAAACTTCCTGCCAGTGAGTGCACCCCTGTACTTAGAGCTGGCTATTTGAAAGGGGTGTGGACAGAGCCTGAGCATGTGGGCTGGGGAATGCACACAGGAATGAGAAGAGAAGGGAGCTGGCTCTGCTACATTCCCACATGGAACTCCGGGGAATCCAAGAATTCTCAACTCAAAACCTAGCTTTCTAGGTTGTTATGGAGGTATATTTGTCAAGGTGGGAGGATAGAACATGTATTTTTAAAAAATAGTTTGTTAGTTTGATTTATAACTCTTAACTACTTAGCCATATGGTATGTGGGCTTCCCTTCTATACTCCTGCCCTGGGTCTGGCAAACATTAGCAGCAGGTTTGCAGCAAGATTAGATCACTTGTTCGACTAGGCCACACAGAAGTGGCAGAGCTTTTGTAGTCTGGCCCTGACTCTACGCTTTCAGCTATCACTCTAAACTGTTTTATCAGGCTACCCCTATGATTTTACGAATAGGGGAGAAAAGACCAGAGAACTCTAGACATTTGCCCAACGTCACATGGCTAGTTTGTGTCATGTCAGGGGGAATTTAAATCCTGTCCTTTATATGATGCAGCAGGTACTGCTCAGTTACTATTCGTATGAGTGTGGGCACGTGACTTCCCCTTTTGGGGCCTGTGTTCCATCATCTGTGAAATGGGAAGAATGCCCCTACCTCATAGAGCTGTCAGGACTAAATAAAATAATATATGTAAAGTCCCTAGCATTGTGCCTATACACAATAAACCCTCAGTAAATGACAGCTAAGGTATTAGCTATCAAGCACAGCTCTGATCATGCCATTTTCTGCTTGAAAACATTTGACAGATTCAACTTTGGGATACATGACATGAGAGAAGCAAAAATTTGTGAAACCTAAAAGAAAAGACACCCTTCCCTGGCTTAGAGTCCAAGGATTCCTGGCACGGCAGCTAAAACCGTCTGTGAAGTCACTGCAGGTCTTCATCTCCATGAGGACCTCCAGGTCACTCTTCCTCAAGGACCTCCCCCTCCTTTTCCCTGAGATACTATGATTCTTGATGCATTTGAAAAATCTGTCGTCTTGGGCCGGGCACGGTGGCTCACGCCTGTAATCCCAGCACTTTGGGAGGCCGAGGCGGGCGGATCACAAGGTCAGGAGATCGAGACCATTCCTGGCTAACATGGTGAAACCCCGCCTCTACTAAAAAAATACAAAAAATTAGCCAGGCATGGTGTCAGGAGCCTGTAGTCCCAGCTACTCAGGACGCTAAGGCAGGAGAATGGCATGAACCTGGGAGGCGGAGCTTGCAGTAAGCTGAGATCGCGCCACTGCACTCCAGCCTAGGTGACAGAGCAAGACTCTGTCTAAAAAATAATAATAATAATAATAAAAAAGAAAATCTGTCTTCTCAAAGAGGGATGGTTATAGAGAAGCACAACTAAGACGAACAGAAGAGCTCTGTAATCACTGGACTTAGCCAACAATAGAATGGACTGGGACCTCTTCATGAATGAGATTCTTGCTATGAGACGTGTGCAGACAATCATCAGAAATGTTGAACTGGGATTCTTGCATTAGAAAAGAGGTGGACTAAATGACCTCTCTTCCTGCTTTAAGGTCCTTTTTTAATGAGATGGGGAGAGGCTCACTATATTGCACTAAATAGAACAAACAAAGCCTACCCAATTGCACAATATGAGTTCAACTAGGAACAAAATATAATGAAGAAAATGCACCAAAATATTAGTTCTGGAAAGAAAATAACAATTGAGTTTGCTTTCCTTCTTTATATTATCCTGGATTTTCCAAACTTCTTAAAATGAACATGTATTACTTTTATTAATGACAAAAATTGTATATATACATTTTTCTTTTTGAGACGGAGTTTTGCTCTTGTTGCCCAAGCTAGAGTGCAATGGCACGATCTCGGCTCACTGCAACCTCTGCCTCCCAGGTTCAAGGCATTCTTCTGCCTCAGCCTCCCAAGTAGCTGGGATCACAGGTGCACACCACTACGCCTGGCTAATTTTTTGTATTTTTAGTAGAAACGGGGGTCTCACCATGTTGGCCAGCCTGGTCTCGAACTCCTGACCTCAGGTGATCTGCCCGAAAGTGCTGGGATTACACGCATGAGCTGCTGCGCCTGGTCCCAACAATTATATTTAAAAAATAAAAGAGACTTTTGTCTTCCTTACGCATCTTATGTCCTGTGTCTCTGAAACCTCTATAACTCACTCTCACTCCTCCCACTGCCTCACCAAGTTTCAGCTTTATTGGACTATTGGCAGCTCCCTGAAAGGTTACATGCCTATATGCCCCACTGTTTTGCTGACACCAGCTGCCTTAGTTCAGGCTGTTGTAAAAGAACAACATTGACTGGGTAGTTTAACCAACATTTATATCTCACAGTCCTGGAGGCTGGGAAGTCCAAATTCAAGGCAGCAGCAGATCTGATGGCTGGTGAGGGCTCTTTTCCTGGTTTGCAGAAAGCCATCTTCTTGTTGAGATGGCTGAGAGCACAGAGAGATTCCATGTCTCCTCTTTTTATATGGGCACTAATCCCATTCATGAGGGCTCTAGCCTCATGACCTAATCACCTCCCAAAGGCTCTACTTCCAAATACCATTACAGTAGGCCATAGGCTTCAACATATGAATGTGGGAGAGACACAACATTCAATCTACAGCACCAGCCCTCATAAGGCCTTGAGTACCTTCGCTTCAGTCTATATTGAAATTCTCTCCACCTTCAAGGTCTTGATTAACCTCTCTGTCCCTCACCACTATGCTGCTATTGCAGCTATCCATATACATGTCTGTCCCTCTCACTAGTGAGTAAACTCCTTCAGGGCAGGATCCTATGTGATTCTGTCTTGCCATCCCTGCAGTGCCACAAACAGACACTCTGTAAGTGTTAAATCATTCAGCCAATGTCTTTTTGGCCACTGAACAACACTTAGGGCTAAGGTCAGATGGCATATCTGAGTGTATATTCTGCAGTCTAGTCCCTTGCAAATTCAAAAAGACTATTCCAGTGACATCTCTTTCTTTCTTTCGTTCTTTCTCTCTCTTTCTCTCCTTCCTTCCTTCCTTCTTCTTTCTTTTTTGACAGTCTCACTTTGTCGCCCAGGCTGGAGTGCAGTGGCACAATCTAAGCTCACTGCAACGTCTGCCTCCTGGGTTCAAGTGATTCTCCTGCCTCAGCCTCCTGAGTAGCTGGGATTACAGGTGCGTGCCACCATGCCTGGCTAATGCTTGTATTTTTAGTAGAGACGGAGTTTCACCATGTTGGTCGGGCTGGTCTTGAACTCTTGACCTTGTGATCCACCTGCCTCGGCCTCCCAAAGTGCTGGGATTACAGGTGTGAGCCACCGCGCCTGGTCTCTTTCTTTAAAAAAAAAAGAAAATTTTTATTTGTTTTAAAATTTCAATTGAAATCAACCATTTTTGATTTCCAGAGAGTTGCAAAGATGGTACACGAAGTTCCCATATGCCCTTCAGCCAGCTTCATTTGATGTTAACATCTTACATAATCATGGTACATTTATCCAAACTAACAGATTAACATTGGTATAATACTATTAACTGAATGGCCGAATTTAATCGGATTCCCCATGTTTCCACTGGGGTCCGTTTTTGTGTTACAGGATCTAATCCAGGATACCGCCTTGCACGTAGCATCTTGTCTCCTTAGCCAGTGACATTTATTTTAATGAGGAGGCCGGGGTTTGGCTCTTGTCCTCTGCTGGGTTTCCGGTGCTCCTTTTTTTCTTTTTTTGAGATGGAGTCTCGCTCTGTCGCCCAGGCTGGAGCGCAGTGGTGCGATCTCAGCTCACTGCAAGCTACCCCTCCTGGATTCATGCCATTCTCCTGCCTCAGCCTCCCGAGTAGCTGGGACCACAGGTGCCCACTAACACGCCCGGCTAATTTTTTCCATTTTTTAGTAGAGACAGGGTTTTACTGTGTTAGCCAGGATAGTCTCGATCTCCTGACCTTGTAATCCGCCCGCCTCGGCCTCCCAAAGTGCTGGGATTACAGGCGTGAGCCACCGCGCCCGGCCAGCTTCCGGTGCTTCTGATGGGTAGATGATGGGTAGATTGACGCTTCCTCCTACATGAGGCTAAAATGATCTTCATTTTAGATCTACTCTGTTTCTTCAATGGGCTCTTGTGGGCCTAGAAACGAGGGGGAATTACTAGTTTAATTCACTAAATTTCTGGGCCATTCCGTAGCCCATTTTTCTATGGCTTGGCACAGAGCTTGATCCTAGTCACTTAAAAAGTTTCCAAGCAGTTGGCATCTATCAGCAATCTTAGCAATTCAGTGAGAACAGAGGTTACAGCTGTCACAGGAAGTGGAAAGGAAGGCTGCTGATAACACACCCATTCTGAGAGGGTGAAAGTCTACACGTTGTAGAATTCAAGCTGGGAAGCTGGGGGTGGCCGGGGTGTCAGGTGGCAAAGGGTGGGGTGCTGTGCAAGAGAAAATACAGGAGGGGAAGAAAAGCAGATGTGTCATTCATTAGAACTCCACTGATTTTTTTTTTTTTTTTTTTTTTGAGATGGAGTCTCACTCTCTCGCCCAGGCTGGAATGCAGTGGTGCGATCTTGGTTCACTGCAACCTCCGCCTCCTGGGTTCAAGCGATTTCCCTGCCTCAGCCACCTAAGTGGCTGGGATTAAAGGCGCACACCACCACACCCAGCTAATTTTTCTATTTTTAGTAGAGACAGGGTTTCACCACGTTGGCTAGGGAGGTCTCAGACTCCTGACCTTAAGTGATTCGCCTACCTCAACTTCCCAAACTGCTGGGATTACAGGCGTGAACCACCGTGCGGGCCTGGAACTCCATTGATTTGTAGACCTTGGGGGCTTATTGCTCTTAGATACCAAGACCTCTTTCAGCTAAACCCTTGCATGAATGAGAAAGCAGTAATGCCCCAGGGTGGGTGCAGGCCCCATCCCTCTGCAGGATTACTAGGCAGCCTCCCAATTGGTCCTCAGTCTGACCCTCCCACCAGAGGAGGCGGCACCAGAGGGGACAGAGCAGGCAGTACACTGGAGAGTGCAGGCCCCAGCCAAGCGGGAGGAGGAGCATGTTCTGTTGATACCTTTAAAAAATAATAATAATTTCCGGCTGGGCACGGTGGCTCACACGTCTAATCCCAACACTTTGGGAGGCCAAGATGGGAAGATCACTTGAGCCCAGGAGTTCGAGACTAGCCTGGCCAATATGGCGAAACCCCATCTCTACTAAAAATACTGGCCATGGTGGCGCACACCTGCAGTCCCAGCTACTCGGGAGGCTGAGGCAGGAGAATGTTTGAACCCGGGAGGCGGAGGCTGCAGTGATCCGAGATTGCACCACTGCACTCTAGCCTGGGCAACAATTCTGTTTAAAAAAAAAAATCCTACTTTTATTTCAGGAGGTACATGTTCGGATTTCTTTTTCTTTTTTTTTTTTTTGAGACGGAGTCTCGCTGTGTCACCCAGGCTGGAGTGCAGTGGCCGGATCTCAGCTCACTGCAAGCTCCACCTCCCGGGTTTACGCCATTCTCCTGCCTCAGCCTCCCAAGTAGCTGGGACTACCGGCACCCGCCACCTCGCCCGGCTAGTTTTTTGTATTTTCTAGTAGAGACGGGATTTCACTGTGTTAGCCAGGATGGTCTCGATCTCCTGACCTCATGATCCGCCCGTCTCGGCCTCCCAAAGTGCTGGGATTACAGGCTTGAGCCACCGCGCCCAGCCCATGTTCGGATTTCTTAAATGGGTATATTGTGTGATGCTGAGGTTTAGAATATGAATGATCCTGCCACTCAGATGGTGAGCACAGTACCCAACGGTTAGTTTTTCAAGTCTGTTTTCTTCATTACCATAGAATAGCGCCTGACAAATAGTAGGCTCTCAATACGTATTTGGTATATGAACCAGCCAAGTGCATTAGGGGCTCAGAGCACAGTGGTTGAGAGTGTGGGCTCTGGAGTCAGGGTCTCTGAGTTCAAATCTTGATTCTGCCTCTTATCTTCAGCACAGTTTTTAGGATAAGTACCAGAAAACTCAGCCCAGAGAAGAATTTGTTGCCTTTGATGCTGATTGTCCGTTCATTCAACAGAAGGTTACTGGTGAACCATGAGGTGTCATGTCTTGTACTAGGTCCTGGAAGTACAGGAAGAAAGAAGGCATGTCCCTGGCCTCAAGAGCACATAGTAAGTAGACAATCAGCTCAGAGCACTAAAGGGGCACAGGGGGACAGAGGCTAACCCAGGCAGCGGAGGGGAAACAGGGAAGGCCTCCTAGGGGAAGGGGCGGCTGAGTTGATGAGGCCTGGAGGAAGCTTGCGGGCAAAGAGGAAGGGGGAGAGGGTGCCAGGAAGAGGAAATGGTACAGCCAAATGCGTAGAAGAAGCCAGCCTAGAGCAGTAGGTGAACTGCAAATAGTTTGCCCTGTCCCTCCAGCAGGTTTAAAGTTGAGGGATGTTAAACCTGGATTTGAGACAGGGGAGGGGATCTGGGGCAGCAGCACCAAGGCCCTTCCTTGTGAGGTAGGAGGCAGGACTCGACACTGAGCCAGATTCAAGACTAGCTGACATGCCCACCAGTGCCATGACAGTTTACCCATTCCCTAGCAACACCTGGAAGTTACCACCTTTTTTCTAGAAATTTCTGAATAACTGGCTGGGTGCAGTGACTCACACCTGTAATCCTAGCACTTTGGGAGGCTGAGGCGGGCAGATCACAAGGTCAGGAGTTTGAATCCAGCCTAGCCAGCATGATGAAACCCTATCTGTACTAAATGTACAAAAATTAGCCAGACATGATGGCACACGCCTGTATTCCCAGCTACTCTGGAGGCTGAGGCAAGAGAATCACTTAAACCCGGGAGGTGGAGGTTTCAGTGAGCCAAGATCATGCCACTGTACTCCAGCCTGGGCAACAGAGTGAGACTCTGTCTCAAATAAAAAGAAATTTCTGAATAACCTGCCCCTTCATTTGCATGTAATTAAAAGTGGATATAAATGAAACTGCAGAACTGTCCCTGAGCTGCTAGACTCCACTCTCTTCTCAGTGGGAACCGTCACGGAGCTGTAACACTGCTGCCTCAATAAAGCTGTTTTCTTCTGCCAGTAGCTCACCCTTGAATTCTTTCCTGGCGGAAGCCAAGAACTTTCCCCAGTGGAGCGCCAATGTTGAGGCTCCCCTGCCCTGCAAAGCTTGCAAGCCCTTCGGGGTAGAGTGGGGAGCTAGGACTTTAAGGATGACCATCTAGAATCACAACATTGCAGGTTCTTTGAGCTGAGGGACCTGATGGTCACACGGTCACTCTTGAATCCCTTCCCTGCATGTTGAAAAACTAAAACCCGAAAAAGTACAAAGAAGAAAATAGCAATTATTCATATTTCCTATCACCTGGAATTAACCACTGTTTACATTTTGACATATTTGTCTCCAGTATTTCATGAACATGCAGCTTAAAATTCCTTAAGTAATATATGAATGTACTGTCATTTTTATTTTATTTTTTTTTTTATTTTTTGAGACACAGTCTTGCTGTGTCTCCCAGGCTGGTGTGCAGTGGTATGATCTCAGCTTACTGCAACCCCCATCTCCCGGGTTCAAGTGATTATCCTGCCTCAGCCTCCTGAGTGGCTGGGACTACAGACACCCACCACCACGCCCGGCTAAATTTTGTATTTTTAGTAGAGACGGGGCTTCACTGTGTTGTCCAGGCTGGTCTTGAACGCCTGACCTCGTGATCTGCCCGCCTTGGCCGCTCAAAGTGCTCGGATTACAGGCGTGAGCCACTGCACTCGGCTGTCATTTTTAAAAATAAAATTAGAGTATTACAAAGAAAGCTGAAGTTGCCTCTCACCTCCACTTGCTATCCCAACTCCCTCTCCAGAGACAGCCACTTGGATGAATTAGGAGTGAACTGAAAAGAACTGAACTGAAAAGAACTGAATCGAAAAGAACTTTTCAGTTTTTTTTTAAAATGCTTTTATGTATGTTTGAATGTAATCACAGAATATCCACAGTTCTGCTTAACATGTTACAAAAATTGTATTATATTGTATGCATTATTCTGCAACTTTCTACTTTCACTTAATATATTTTAGAGCCCTATCCATTTCTCTGCATATATAGGCATATATAGATCTGGCTGATTCCTTCTGTGATGCCGTGACCCATTATGTAGATAGACCCCATTGTATTCATTCATTCCCTACGGATAGCCCTTGAGCTCTTTACAGTGGTTTGTTATTAGATATGGTCCCGCAAGAGACAGCCTTCCTGGGTACATGTGCAAATATTTTTCTAGGGTAGAGACCAAGACATAGGATTATCTGGCACAGGTCATAAATATTTCCAGTTTAAAGACAAATCCGGAGAATACATTTCCCCCTAACCTCACCAATATTTGCCATTCTCTAATTTTATTCCTTCCTTGCATTTTTGTAGCTTAAAAGACTGAGGCCTGAGGCTGGGTCACAGAGCGGGTTAGGTTCAGGGTCAAGACTAGACCCCACATCGCTTGGGGAAAGGAAAGGCCACGGTGTGAGGGGAGTTGGCGGAGAGGGAATGGCTGAAATTAAACATGGTGATTATACCATCTGTGGAAGTTACACACCAGCAGTGGAAACGACTGCGAATCCTCCCAGAAAATGGCTTCGCTGCGTTCCACGGATCTGCTCTCCCACCCCACCTGCGGCTTGCACAGCGACACACAAGCGTTGTGATTGGTTCTTCCTTGGCTGAGACAAGGGTGGGGACCGAAATGGCGTCTCTAGTAGCTGATTTTTCAGGGCAGCACCTCTGTGCTAGGAAAAGGGAAGGCTGGGGCTCACTGGCGGTGCGGAGCCCGCTCGGGCCATTTCGCATCCGGGCGGAGGTACAAGCCCGACTGCAGCACTGACGCGTGCCGCTACGTCCCCTCCCGGCCGCTCGCGGGGCCCTGGGAGCGGGTGGGGTCTCTGGGTGGCGGGGAGCCAGTGCTGCGGGAAACCGCACGAGGTCGCGTTCGCGAGTGGCGGAGAAGCCCGGATCCCCGGGCGCACGCTGCCGCGCCCACCCAGGTCGCTGGGAGGGGCCCGTCAGGGAGGCGCCTGCGGCCAGTGCCTGCCGTTAGCTTCAGGAAGAACAGGGGTTGAGTAAGAAACGAGTAGGGATGGAAGAACTTGGCATTCCGGGTCTCGGAGCAGGCTGGGGACGCCCGCGGCAGAAACCCGGTCCTCCACTCGGGGCGCGGACCAAAGTCTCCTTGGGCTTCATCGAGGTGGATTCAGTGACCCGGGAGAGGGCCCAGCCCCTAGGCCCCAGCCCCGGTTAAGGGCCAGTCTTGGTCTGGGTGTTTCTCTCCGGGAGCTGGTGGCAGGTTTCCGTTTTCCTCTCCAAGGGAGGAAAGACCAGCAAGAGATTTCGGGGGAAAGAACAAAGCCGCCGGCACCGCCCAGCTCACTTTTTGGAGCCTGGGAGACTCCCTTCCTCTGACCGCTGGGATGACTCGGAGGGCTGGCGCTTTTTCCTTCACCACCGTTTCTTCCCAGCGACCACCTTTTGAGCCCTTGCTGTGTGCCAAGCACTTCACTGAGTGTCATATCTCACTTCCTCCCCACGACAATTGTAAGACATGACAGGCTTGGAAAGGAGAAGTCATTTGCCAAGGTCACGCGTGAAAAAAACGAGGGCTAGGAAATTCTCTCAGATCCTGGGTTTTAAATATTTTTTTATTAGAAAGGGTCTAAAAGTCAAATATTTGCAAACTTTTGCTAATCTTTCAGATCCTTTTGAAATAATGACTATTGAGAATAAACCCTGCAGACATCTCCATACCGTTGTGTGTGTGTGTGTGTGTGTGCGCGCGCGCGCGTGTGTGTTTTAACTTGTCAGCCAGGCAGGTCCGTGGGAGGAGGGAGCAGCGCGCGGGTGAGAGTGTGAACAGGTAACGAACGCTTTTCTGGAAAGCAGTCGTGCCATTTCTATCGAGAGCTTTAAAAACTCTGCATATCCTCTACTCAGGAAATGGCCACCCTCTGTGGAGATAGCAATAGTTATCCACATGTAAAATCCCTGGGACCCAGCAATTCCATTTAAGGGAATCCATTGTAGAGATGGGTGTGCTTGCACATGTACAAAATGGCATACACACGTAAGGACGTTCATGACGGCACTGTTCCAGTAGCAAAGGATGAAAAACAACCCAAAAATGCATCAATAGGATTGATTAATTTAATCTGGCACTTCCATTTAAAGGACTTCTATGCAATATTTTAAGAAAATGAGGCAGTTCTCTATTTTATGTATAGAGCAATCATCAAGAAATATTAAGCAAGAAGAGGAAAGTGCAAAGGTATCTGATGTGCTACTGTTTCTATATGAAAAAGGAATCTATATTTTAAAATATATGTATTTAAATATATAGATTCCCCCATAATATACCCATGAAGAAAACAGGCAACCACATTGCCTTTAAGAAGAAAAACCTTACTATCACGCTAGCCTTTAAGTGAAAAAAAAAAAAAAAAGAAAGAAAGAAAAAAGGAAAAAAAGAAGGAACCACTGCTAAACGACCAAGTAGGAGAATTACTATTCTTATTGTGTAACCTTTAGTACCTTTGGAATTGTGTGCCATGTGTACATAACAACAATTCAAAATTCAACTTAAAAAAATAAATTCTCTGCCTCTAGACCCAGTACTTCTACTTTTTGGAATCTAGCTTAAGGAAATCAATGGATTTCAGACAAAGACTTATGCAAGAAGATATTCACTGAGGTGTTATCGTACAGGAAAAAGATGTAGGCAACTTAAAAGCCCAACAACAGAGGAACAGATAAGAAAATTATGGTATGTACATGTACTGCCTACCATGAAATCATAAAAAGAATGTTTATAAAAAAATTTATTGACATGGGAAAATGCTTATAACATTAAGTAATGAAATCCTAGATAGAAAATTGTGTATGTAAGCTGGGCCTGGTGGCTCATGCCTACAGTCTCAGTACTTGGGAGGCTGAGGCAGAGGAATCACTTGAGGCCAGGAGTTTGAGACCAGCCTGGGTGACATAGGGAGACCCAGTCTCTGACCACTGTAACAGTAGCAGGCATAAAAAAATAATGGGAGAAAGCATGCCAAAAAGTAAACAATTGTGGTTGCTGGACAGAGACACTGTGAGTGATTTTTTCCTCCCTCTGTAGCTTTTTTTTTTTCTTCTTCTTTTTTGAGACAGAGTCTTGCTCTGTTGCCAGACTGGAGTGCAGTGGCACGATCTTGGCTCCGTGCAACCTCCATCTCCCGGGTTCAAGCGATTCTCCTACCTCAGCCTCCTGAGTAGCTGGGATTACAGGGCACGCCACCATGCCCAGCTAATTTTTGTATTTTTAGTAGAGACGGGGTTTCACCATGTTGGCCAGGATGGTCTTGATCTCTTGATCTTGTGATCTGCCCACCCTGGCCTCCCAAAATGCTGGGATTGGCGTGAGCCGCTGCACCTGGCCCCTCTGTAGCTTTCTGTAGTTTTCAATTTTTTTTTTTTGTAATGGGTATCTGTGGCTAAGATTTTTTTTTAACTTAAAAATAAATCCCCACAGTATTTAGGAAAATTAAAGATAATTTTCCTCATTAATTAAATATGGAGTTTCACCATGTTGCCCAGACTGGTGTACAGCTTTTTATGCAGGGCTTATTTCTAGAAGTAGAATTGATGGGTTAACATCAATTCTACAAAAAATACAAAAATTACAACCCTATCTCTACAAAAAATACAAAAATTACCCTGACATGGTGGCGCGTGCCTGTAGTTCCAGCTATTCAGGGGGCTAAGGCAGGAAATCGCTTGAGCCCAGGAGGTTGAGGCTGCAGTTAGCCGAGATTGCACCACTGCACTCCAGCCTGGGTGACAAAGCCAAACCCTGCCTCTTAAGAAAAAAAGAAAAAAACGCTGTAAAATGTTCAAAGTGTTACTATTAACAAAAGATTGTAAAAAACTTGTGTCTATTGGAGATTACTTAAGTAAGTTACAGAATATCCAAAATGTAGAATATTAAGCAGCAGTTAGAGAGAATGGGGTAGATCTATTACTGTGGAAAAATCTAAGAATTACTATGGTAGGAAAAGCAACTTGCAGAGCCATATGGATGTTATGATTGCATTTATGCTAAAGAAAGAAAACCTGAAAGTGTGTGTTTGTGTTTGTACATAAACGTATGAAGGACATTAAACTGTTAATAATAGCTGTCCAGGCTGGGTGCAGTGGCTCACGCCTGTAATTCCAGCACTTTGGGAGGCTGAGGTGGGTGGATCACTTGAGCCAGGAGTTCAAGACCGGCCTGGGTAACACGGTGAAACCCCATCTCTAAAAAATATATATATACAAAAAATTAGCCGGGTGTGGTGCCTCATGCCGATAGTCTCAGCTACTTGGGAGGTTGAGGTGGGAGAATCACTTGAACCCAGGAGGTCAAGGCTGCAGTGAGCCATGATCGCCCCACTGCACTCCAGCCTGGGTAACACAGGGAGACCCCGTCTCAAAAACAAACAAACAAACAAACAAACAAACAAAATAGCTGTGGTGAAGGGAATAGACTAAAAGGAGATTTTTAATATTTGCTGTATATTTATCCGTGGTGTTTGCATCTTTGTAGAAATGTGTTCATATCATTTGTATAATTTTAAAGTAATAGTAATGTAGTGGGGAAAGTGTGAGAATAGAGAAAGATCTGAAAAGATACACAACAAAATTATGAGTGGTTTCCACCAGGGGAGAGGGATTGGGGCTTGACGTGATGGGTCATTTTCTCCATTTCCTTTATATTCTTTGGCATTGACTTTTTTCTTTCATAACGCCCACATGTGAACTACCTTCATAATTAAAACAGCAACATCAAAAGCCCAGGCTGGTCAGTAGCAGCCTCTGCTTTTCTCCAGTCCTCTCCTGTCTCTCCACACTAGCTCTCTGTTCTCTTATGTAAGGATCCTACTCACATCCAAAGCCCAGAAACTCAAAGCCCTAGATAATACCAGCCTCGTTTCTCCTTTTACCAAAGAGGATGAAACTGAGATGCTGAGACACAACCTCCGGGCTGTGAAAGTGGACTCAGGTGACCTGGATCCTAAGCCCCTCCTCTCCCACCTTCAATTTCCAGAGATAATCCCTAGGAGAGGGAGAGCCAAGGGCTGTTTCCACCAGTCTAGGGAGGTCAGGACTTGGAGGGCGGCCACCCAGGCAGCATGGCCGGTGAAGCTGCAAATTAATGTTATCAGCGTAGCATCAAATGAAGGAACAATGAACCGCATCATTTGCTGAGTTCCCTCTGGGCTCCGCTTCAAGCTCCCTTCCTAGACAATGGCTGGTCACAGACCCATGAAGACACTGCCGGGTTTTCCAGAGAGACAGCGATAGAGCGCTGGGCCAAATTGGCCTCTGGTGGCCAACACACTGGGATTCACCTCTAACGACTTATCCCCTCCAAGGAGGCAGCTTGGGAGCCCTCTCAGGGCCCAGAAGCGCAGTGCGCTGGAAGATCTTTTGCTCTGAAGCAGGAGGCAACTGTGGTGTAGTAGGGGTGGGGCACTGGCTTGGAAGCAGGAAACTGGGGTTTCAGGATCCAGTACTGCTACTGTCTTGTGTTCAGACCCCGGCAACTCACCAGAGCCTGTGAGTCTGGGAATCAGGGGGTCCGGGGGGTGGGGGGCAAACAGGGACCTCAGTATCTGGGGGAGAAAGGGTGGTGTCAAGCCCCCTCCCCCATCATGGCTGTCTCAGAATCCTAGATGTCGGTGGAGCTGCTGTTTCCTCTTCCACAGCAGCTGCTGCCTGCCTGTCTCCATGGCAACCAGGCCAAAAGACTAATTTGCCAGGGTCCAGGCTCTGGAGCTTACCTTGTAGCTGGATTTTCAACTAGTCTTTTCTGGAAGTCAGGCCATTCCCACTCCCTAGAGCCTCTGACAGCATCCCCTAGCCATTGCATGGGAACAGCAGGTCCTGGGCCAGCCAGTAAGAACACTCCATTTATCCCTTAGAAACCTTATCCACTCGGGAAGAGAACAAACAGCCTCATACCCAGTGGCCTTGTCATCACTGGTGATTTGTGTTTCAAAGACCCCTGTCCCTCTCTGTAACTGCTCTGGGCTGCTAAGTAGGGATTTGTAAGAGCAGATGGCTTAGGGAATCGGTCACATGCAACGAAGTCGCCAGTCTTATCCCCTTTCCATTTCCGCAGGCTTCTCTCTGCTCTCCGCTGGCCTATGGCTGGGTCCAGAAGTCCTGCTGTGGCTTCTTTGGTTCTAACCAGGCTAAAACAAAAAATCTTAGCTGAGTTCAGAGGCAAATACATGTAGTCCCAGCGATTCAGGAAGCTGAGTCGGGAGGATGGCGAGAGCCCAGGAGTTCGAGGCTGTCATTCATCACGATCGCACCAGTGAATAGCCACTGCACTCCAGCCTAGGCAACATAGGCTAAAAAAAAAAAAAAAAAAATCACGAAAATCACCTTTCTTAGAAGGTCATCAAGGATCTGGCAGGCAGAGCCTCACAGATTTTTTTCCTTGGACTTGGTATAATTTGCCTAACTGTATTGGCTTCCCCCAGGGCCACTGCAAATTGAACAGCTATCTTTTTCTATGTGTGCTCTGATACCCCCATTATAACCTTCTGGAGGACAGGGATCATGTGGCCTGTCCATTCTCAGGACATGGCCCGCTGCCTTGTACACAGTACGTGGGTTCATGAACATGTCAACAACACAGAAGCACATTTATGCACCAACCAAAAAATCTAGGAGACCTGTTCTATGCCTGACCCTGCAGTGAACTTGCTGCACAGGTTTGAGCAAGGCTACTGCCTTTTCTGGGCCTTCCTTTCCCACTCTGTGAATGAGTAAATGGGACTGTGATCTCTAAAGGGTTCTACTCAGCCATCTCTCCAAGAGAGAAATCTACAAAGCTCTCTATAGGAGAAACCAGCTCAAGATCCAGAGTTCTCTTCATATAAGGTTGTAGTGCATTATGATTAAAACTAGTCCTGCTTGGACCTGGGACAGGTGGCCTGGTATATGCTGGACCCAGTGGAAACCAACCCCTGCCATGGTGGCTAGGCTGAAGCCCTGCCTGATGGGGAGAGTTACACCAGTCAGCGCAAACCAATGCAACTAGACCCTTCTGCTTTCAGGAACCACCAACAACCAACACCAGGTGCTCACAGAGAAGGTGGGACCCTGGAACTCAGGTCAAAACCTGGATAGCACTGCACTGAGTTGGAGGCCTAAGGTCCCAGCACACGTCCAGCTATCAGCTGAGATCATTTCCTAAAAATCTTGCTTCCCATGGGGCCTCACAGCAAAGCTCCATCACTGAGTTCATTTACGTGGGCTTCTTCCTTGCAACCCGGAGAGGCAAACCAGTACACACTGATGTACACACCTAAACATGTCCCAAAAAGAACTCCAGGGTGACCAGCAGGCTCCGTTCCCGTAATAAGAAATAGCCATCATGGCCGGGCACAGTGGCTCACGCTTGTAATTCCAGCACTTTGGGAGGCCAAGGAGGGCCGATCACTTGAGGTCAGGAGTTTGAGACCAGCCTGGCCAACTAAAAATACAAAAATTAGCCAGGCATGGTGGCAGGCGCCTGTAATCGCAGCTACTCGGAAGGTTGAGGCAGGATAATTGCTTGAACCTGGGAGGCAGAGGTTGCAGTGAGCTAAGATTGCGCCACTGCACCCCATCCTGGGTGACAGACAGAGACTCTGTCTCAAAAAATAAAAAAGAAATAGCCATCAAACTTCCTTCAAGTAACCCGTGCCCCAGCTGTGAACTTCCTTCAAGTAACCCGTGCCTCAGCTGCACTAAATGACTCACGTGCTCTTCAAGGCCATTGTGCCTGATGTTTCCTCTGCCCTTTCCCTCCTCCCTCTCTCTTCCATCAGCCCCCTACTCATCCTCCTCTTGTGGGGTCTTCTCTGGCTCCAACTGTTGCTCACTGCCCCCCAACCCCACATTCCACAGCATCTGTGGACACCTCAATGCAGGGCTCCCTGACTGTGGTCATCTCTTTAAAAGGCCTCATATCAGCTAGGTGCAGTGGCTTATGCCTGAAATCCCAGCACTTTGGGAGGCCAAGGTGGGAAGATCGCTGAAGCCAGGAGTTCAGGACAAGCCTGGGCAACAGAGCGAGACCCTGTTTCTTTTTTTTTTTTTTTTTTTTTTTTTTTTGAGACGGAGTCTCACGCTGTTGCCCAGGCTGGAGTGCAGTGGCGCGATCTCGGCTCACTGCAAGCTCCGCCTCCCGGGTTCCCGCCATTCTCCTGCCTCAGCCTCCTGAGTAGCTGGGACTACAGGCGCCCGCCACCGCGCCCGGCTAATTTTTTGTATTTTTAGTAGAGACGGGGTTTCACTGTGGTCTCGATCTCCTGACCTTGTGATCCGCCCGCCTCGGCCTCCCAAAGTGCTGGGATTACAGGCTTGAGCCACCACGCCCGGCCTGAGACCCTGTTTCTATAAGATATTTAAAAATTAGCTGGGTGCAGTGGTGCAAGCCTGCATTTCTAGCTACTCAGAGGCTGAGGTGGGAGGATTGCTTGAGCCCTGAGCCCAGGAGTTTGAGACCAATCTGAGCAACACAGGGAGACCCCATCTCTACAAAAAAATTAAAAAAAAAAATAATTAGCCAAGCGTGGTGGTAGGCATCCATGGTCCCAGCTGCTCAGGAGGCTGAAGTGGAAGGATCACTTAAGCCTGGAAGGTCAAGGCTGCGGTGAGTTATGATAGCACCACTGCAATCCAGCCTGGGTGACAGATGGAGACCCTGTCTCAAAACAAAACAGAATAAAACAAAAATAAAAGGCCTCCCATCTATGTGTCATAATTATTGGTCTGAATCTGTCTCTCCTCCCTTCGAATTCCTCAAAGCCTGGGGACTTCCTTGCATCACCAGTACCTAACGCAGAGTCTGGTGCAGGGAATGTATTCCACATTTTTCTAGCATTGCGTGAATGAATGAAAGAAATGAAAGAAGCAACCTGAGGGCCACCAGCTCTCAGTTTTTTATGAAGATGTTCAGAATCATGCCTTGGGTTTGTACTGTACTTTCGACATTCTCAAGCTGTTTCTGATATTGCTTGTTTCATTTGATTCGCATCACGCCCAGAAGGTAGGCAGGGAAGGGAACGTGACTCCCTATAGCTGACAAGGACCCCAGACACAGATAGGTACAGTGACCTGCTCAAGGTCACAGGAGAGATGGCAGCAGTTGGTGGAGGATTCCTGCCTCTTTATCTGAGGCTGAGGCCCCCTCCACTGCTCATACAGTTGGCTGTGTCCCCACCCAAATCTCATCTTGAATTGTAGTTCCCATAATTCTCACATGTTTTGGGAGGGACTGGGTGGGAGATAATTGAACCATGGGGGCAGTTTCCCCATACTGTTCTCATGGTAGTGAATAAGTCTCACGAGATCTGATGGTTTTATAAGGGGAGACCCCTTTCGCTTGACTCTCATTTTCTCTCTTGTTCTCCGCCATGTAAGACGTGTCTTTCACTTTCCACCATGATTGTGAGGCCTCCCAAGCCACATGGAACTATGAGTCCATTAAACCTCTTTTACTTTATAAATTACCCAGTCTCGGGTATGTCTTTATCAGCAGCTTGAGAATGGACTAATTAACTGCCTTCATGATGTTCCTGTAAACCTCCCATACAGAAGTTGTATCAGGAAAAGGAAAGAAGCTTTGTCTCCAAGGATCCTTTGACCCACTTGGGGGAACCACTCCTTCTTAGCAAAAGGCCAAATCCACACCCCCAAGGAAGGAAGGAAGCATCTATAACAGTGGATGCCCTGGTCTCACAGCCAGCAAACTGAGCTCTGGTCTTAAGATTTCTACTTTCTAATCATTTGATCTTGGATAATTTGCTTACTTTCTCTGAGCCTCAGTTTCCTAGAAGTGACAAGTGCCTGCTTCACAGGGCTGATGGGACTTTATGCCCCGTAAAGTATCATATGCATGTGAGGGGAAAGACAAAAATGACCTGGCACACACAAAGCAAGGTATCCGATCCAGGCTTGGATGTGCCCTAGATGGAGCCCAGTGTGCAGAGATCACTGGCACAGCCACAGGGCAGGTAGCCCTCTGTCACACTCTTCCACCTCTCCTTCCACCGCACTATTTCCAACTAAGGGAGAGCAGAGTAGAAAGTTTCGCTTCCACCTAAACCTGCAAGAAGGCATTTTCCTAAATTCTTTGACATCATAAATGATCTGGGCCGGGCACCAGCCTGGTCAACATGGTGAAACCCCATCCCTACTAAAAATACAAAAATTAGCTGGGCGTGGTGGCAGGCACCTGTAATCCCAGCTATTTGGGAGGCTGAGGCAGAATTGCTTGAATATGGGAGGTGGAGGTTGCAGTGAGCCAAGATCATGCCACTGCACTCCAGCCTGGGCAACAGAGCAAGACTTCGTCTCTGGGGGGAAAAAAAAAGATCTTCTTACTGGTAGCTTATAGATCCACCAGGCTCTGACCAGCCCGCCGACATTACCCTGTGGCCATTTTGCTACTTAGTTTCCCTCCATGGGATGGGTAGGGGGCACATAACCCATAGCACTGACCCTGTGGATCTTTATCTTTATCCCTCAGGGCCTGAGGCACAATTACTTGTCTGAAGGCCCTAGAAAAAGTCAGACTCCCCTCTTCAGTTACTCATCATCAAATCTTGTGAGGCTTTGAGGAGGATAAAATGAAATCACTGGCTGCCGTGACAATTGACACCCTCTGCTGGTGTCAGCTGCTATACCACAATTATTTTTTATTATGTTCCCATTATTTAAGGTCATGAGTTCAGTCTCTGTTCTTTTTTTTTTTTTTTTTTTTTTTTTTGAGACGGAGTCTCGCTCTGTCACCCAGGCTGGAGTGCAGTGGCCGGATCTCAGCTCACCGCAAGCTCCGCCTCCCGGGTTTACGCCATTCTCCTGCCTCAGCCTCCCGAGTAGCTGGGACTACAGGCGCCTGCCACCTCGCCCGGCTAAGTTTTTTGTATTTTTAGTAGAGACGGGGTTTCACTGTGTTAGCCAGGATGGTCTCGATCTCCTGACCTCGTGATCCGCCCGTCTCGGCCTCCCAAAGTGCTGGGATTACAGGCTTGAGCCACCGCGCCCGGCCCAGTCTCTGTTCTTACACAGTTAACTTTATCCAGAGGTGGGAAGATCTATTCCATAACTGTAGACAGACGGCACCACTCCTTCCAGCCAGCACCACTCCCAAAGTACTGTGTAGTAAATGTTTGCTCGCCTGTCCTATCCACAAGCCAATAAACTCCTCGAAGGCGAGGAATCTGCCTTATTCATACAAGCATTTCCTGTAACTGGCATAATGCTGGCATACTGTGGACATTTAATAATTAGAGCTACTGTGTACTGCACAGTGTGCTAAGCACGTTTTATATATCATCTTGTTTATATATCACCCTTGCAATAATGCTGCCAAGTGGAAATACTATTATTCCTATTTTACAGATGAGGAAACTGAGACTCAGAAAGTCGAAGTAACTTGTCCAGGGTAACACGGCTAGGAATTAGCAGAATCAGGATTGGATAGAGACTGACTAGCTTCAGAATCTCTTTTCTTACCATTTCTTATAGCTGGCTCAATGCCATCCACCTCCACTGCTGGAAACCAAAAATCCTTTGCTTCAGCTGGGCAGGGGTGGCTCACGCCTGTAATCCCAGCACTTTGGGAGGCCAAGGTGGGCAGCTTGCCTGAGGTCAGGAGTTCAAGACTAGCATGGCCAACATGGTGAAACCCCGTTTCTACTAAAAAATACAAAAATTAGCCAGGCATGGTGGCGGGCACCTGTAATCCCAGCTACTTTGGAGGCTGAGGCAGGAGAATCGCTTGAATCCGGGAGGCGGAGGTTGCAGTGAGCTGAGATCGTGCTACTGCATTGCAGCCTGGGCAATGGAGTGAGAGTTTTTCTCAAAAAAGAAAAAAAAAATCCTTTGCTTCACAGTGCCATTTCCGAATGGCTCCAGCTGAGAGGCAGAGACCAGCTCTGATTCTCTATCCTGTATTCCTGACCCTCTCTGAGGCTCTCACCCTTTCTGTTTTCCTAGTTAACCTCAGTTATTCTCCTGTTTTCCCAACAGCAGAATATAGCATTTTTTTCCCTAGTGCCTTTCCTTACACTTGATGCCTGCAACAGCGGGTGGCAAGGATTTCTTATCACGTGCACAGAGACTAACTGAAAAGGAAAAATTCATAATGATTAAAATAATGAAGCAGATGAGGGACACCTCAGGCTCCAGCCTGTCCTCAGGGGAGCCTCACATCCTAATCTGGACTGTGCCACTGGCTCCCTCCCCAGCGGGGCTCATTTGACTGTCTGTAAAATGATGATAATAATGCTGACCTTTCTCATGGGAAGAAGAAGGAGAGGAGATATGTGGGAGGAGTTAAGGCTTTGGATGGGAGAAGATTAGAGATGAAAAGCACGAGTTTCAGGCTGGTTTCTGAGCATGACATCATTCCTTTCAGGAGTCGAGTCTCTTTTAATTCATGTTTGTGAAGCTGCTTTTTGGAGTTCCTTGAATTCCCCATTTTGCTAATTTTCCACATCCTATAATAAGAGTCAAAGAAGGGGAGACTGAAGTCCAGAGGTTGCTGAGATTCAAGGATTCAAGCCTTTGCCAGGAGATATGAGGGACCCAAAGGCTCACAAAGCTTCCCTAGCCCTCACCAAGCAATGAAGAGTGGGGAAAACAAAAGCAGAAATTGTGGTGGCAGCCTGGAAGGTGGCTTCGGCTGGCTAGCTCGTGGGTAGGAGAACGCCCTGTTGGAAGACAAACAGGTCACAGGGAGGGAGGCTCACTGGGAGCTCGGGAGGGGTCTTTTGTCACCTGACTATCCCTCCAAGTCCAGGCATGGACTGCTAAAGCAAACACTGTCGACCGAGGACGTGTGGGCTCGGCGAAGATAAAAATGGTATTTAGCAGAAGAGAGAAAAATGTATTCAACTCTCAGTTATGATTTAGACGCAGCCGTGGGCAGCATAGCAATGAGCTCCTTATTTTAAGCAAGCGGCAGAGAGATGAAAATAGATCAAGTGTGTTGAATCAAGCCAGGTTTTTGCAATCAGTGAACTAGATTTAAGACCACACCTTCACCGGGCAGGGAGTAGAGAGAACTATGAGGAGTCTTTCTTAAAAACGAAAACCCTCTGTTTTCAGAGAGGGGTGTTCACACTGCTGCAGAGTGAATTTCATCTAAATCATGGCGAGAGAAGTTCAGACTTCATCTTGGGGCTGGATTCAGGAAGGGAAGGAGAGCTCCAGTCCCTCCCCTTGGGCCTGTGGATCCAACTAAGACCCTTCAAGAACACAGGAACCCTGGCCTGGATGGGCCTTCATGATTATCTAGCAAAAGCTATGACAATGCTTCCCATTTGTATATTTGACACACACACACACACACACACACACACACACACACACACACACACGTAAAATTTCATTCGGACCTTACAATACTTTTTTTTTTTTGATACAAAGTTGCTCTGTTGCCCAGGCTGGAGTGCAATGGCATGATCTCTGCTCACTGCAACCTCTGCCTCCCGGGTTCAAGCGATCCTCCTGTCTCAGCCTCCCGAGTAGCTGGGATTACAGGCGCATGCCACCAAGCCCAGCTAATCTTTGTATTTTTAGTAGAGATGGGGTTTCGCCATGGCCAGGCTGGTGTCAAACTCCTGACCTTGTGATCCACCCACCTCGGCCTCCCAAAGTGCTAGGATTACAGGCATGAGCCACCATGCCTGGCAGAATCTGCGGATTTTCTAAGGGATCACTGCATTGCTTTTTGTCAAAGGCGGCATGTATTTCTGTCAGCTTTCCAGCAGAAAATCAGGAGAGAGGTTCTTCAACATTCACTTATTCACTGAATATTCATTTATTCATTTATTTGCTTATTGTCTGTTTTCGTCCCCTAGAACCCAGGCTCCATTAGGGTAAATGTTTTTTGCCAGTATCCCTGGTACCTAGAAGAATGTCTGGAAAATTAGTGAATATTCAGTGAATAAGTGAATGTTGAATAGCCTCTCGCCTGATTTTCTGTTGGAAAGCTGACGGAAACGCATGCCGCTTTTGATAAACAGCAACACAATGATCTTTTAGAAAACCTGCAGGTTCTAGACTCTGATACAGTGAAAGAGAGTAAACAGGCAGCAGGGCTGCTTTTTGAAAGAAGGGCATTTATAGGAGAAGACGGCATCCAAGCTGCCAAAGTCAGTGAGATGCAGGCACAAGGTGCCAGTTCACAGGTTAGTCTGAGTGCATACACAGACCTGTGAGCAAGAGAAAGCAGGTAACTAGAGATGCTGGCACAGACAGCGGAGTTTAGCCTCTGGGAGGCAGCAACAAAGCCATTCCACAGCTCTGTTTGGCATGGGTTGTGTGCTTGCCACCAATAATTTTTTTTTCTTCATCTAGGAAGATAAAAGGGAAATAAGACTCCCCTTAGTACAAACATCGACTATACCAGAGAACAGATTTACAAATCACTTTATTTATTCATTCATTTATTATTTTTGAGGCAGGGTCTCACTCCATTGCCCAGGCTGGAGTGCAGTGGCATGATTACAGCGCACTATAGCCTCAACCACCCAGGCTCAAGCTATCCTCCTACCTCAGCCTCCCAAGTAGCTGGGACTACAGGCGTGGCACCACCCCCAACTGATTTTTAAAATTTTTTGTAGAGACAGGTTTTAGCACATTGCCTCAAACACCTGAGCTCAAGCAATCCTCCTGCCTCACCCTCTTAAAGTTCTGGGATTATAGACGTGAGCTACCGTGCCAGGCCCAAAGCCACTTTAAAGCAGTATTCTTTAACTTGTCCAAACTGGTAACTTGGGGCAAGATTCTTGACCTCAGTGGGGATTAAATTAGGTAATTAATGCATGTAGTTTAATGCTCACACGATGTTCACTATTAAATTGAGACCCTTTTCTGAAAATGTAGTAAACACTATTTTCTGTCTCTCCAGAAAATACACATTTGATCATATATTCAAAATTTTGCATACAATACCAGAGGAAGAGCCCTGCAGAGGTCTATTGAACTAGGGGTTAAGAACAAGTGCTGGGCCAGGCACAGTGGCTCCCGCCTGTAATCCCAGCACTTTGGGAGGCCAAGGCATGATGTGGATCACTTGAGGTCAGGAGTTCAAGACCAGTCTGGCCAACATGGAGAGACCCCATCTCTACAAAAATACAAAAATTAGCAAGGCGTGGTGGCATGTGCCTGTAATCCCAGCTACTAGGGAGGCTGAGGCAGAAGAATCACTTGAACCTGGGAGGCAGAGGTCGCAGTGAGCTAAGATCACACCACTGCACTGCAGCCTGGGCGACACAACGAGACTCCATCTCAAAAAAAGAAGAACAAGTGCCATGAGACAGACCAGCTTCCAGGCCAACAAGATTGATCTGTAACTCATTGGAACATCTTCACACACCTAAAGGAGCAATGCACTGATGGAACACAGGTTAGCAAACCTCAGAAGCCCAGAAATAGTGTTACAGAGGCAAATATAGGCTGTCCCCATTCAAGCAGTGCTAAGGAGGGGTGCCCTGCCTTAGAACCCACGTGCCTGTCTCAGGTGGCAGTGGTTTAAGTCCTGCTATGGAGATGTGCACAGCAGGGCTTACCCTGGTATCTTTAACACCGGGATCGTGTCACTTAATTTCCCTTGTTTCACATCACAAGTCAATCTTCCAATTAGAATGTGGCTTTGCCTGTGAAGGGCTATAGGGAGAGGAAACTCAGGCTAGGGGCAGGAGTCCTGGACCCTCTGCTTACATTTCTCATTGTACGTTTGTCGGCCGGCACTCCAGGTTTGTGGAAAACTCTGTGAGTATGTCTAAGCTCTCTTCCTCGGCAGCATGCATATCAGTTTTCTATGCCTGCAAAGCTCCTTGGGTGATGGCCAGGAAACCCTAATATGCTGAGATTGAGAGCTCTTACTTCTTATTGAATTTTCTTATGAGTAATTTCTCTCATAGGAATCTACCCAAAGGAAAAACTAGAAGTTCAGAAGTACACATGTACTTACAAAAGAGGTCCAGTGTAGTGGTTTTTAAGCACCTATTATTATTATTTGTTTGTTTGTTTGTTTTGAGACAAGGCCTCTCTCTTTCGCCCAGGCTGGAGTGCAATGGCTTGATCTCGGCTCACTGCAACCTCCGCCTCCTGGGTTCAAGCGTTTCTCCTGCCTCAGCCTCCTGAGTAGCTGGGATTATAGGTGTGCACTACCACATTTGGCTAATTTTTATATTTTTAGTAGAGACAGGGTTTTGCCATGTTGGCCAGGCTGGTCTCGAACTCCTGACCTCAAGTGATCTGCCCGTCTCAGTCTCTCAAAGTGCTAGGATTACAGGCGTGAGCCACCTTGCCCGGCCTATTTTTATTATTTTTGAGACAGGGTCTTGCTTTGTTGTCCAGGCTGGAGCTCAGTGGCATGATCACAGCACACTGCAGCCTTGACCTCCTGGGCTCAAGCAATCCTTCCATTTCAGCCCTCTGAGTAGATGGGTCCTGGCTGGGACCACATGCCCATGCCACCATGCCCAGCTAATTTTTAAATTTTTTGTAGAGATGGGGTCTTACTGTGTTGCCCAGGCTGGTCTCAAACTCCTGGGCTTAAGCAATCCTCCTGCCTTGGTATCCCAAAGTGCTGAAATTATACGTATGAGCACATGGCCAAAACTTTTTACTTTGAATTAATTTGTAGATTAACATGCAGTTGTAAGAAATAATATTGGGAGATCCCATATACCCTTCACCCAGTTTTCCTCAAATGTGACATCTTCATAATAACAATCAGATAATTGACATTCATATAATCCACCCACCTTATTCAGATTTCACCACTGTACAAGTACGCATTTGTGTGTGTGTGTGTGTATTTAGTTAAATCAAATTTTATCACATGTAGATTTGTGGAACCACCCCCCCATAGTCATGACAGAGAACAGTTCCATTACAAATAATAATGTTAACTTTTACAGGAAAAAAATAAAAATAACCTCAGCATCCAACATTGGGAAGTTGGTTACATAAATTATGTTACAGTTATAGAGTAAGAAATTTAGTCATATAAATGGTGAATATGTGAACATTAAAAATATTTATAGGCCGGGTGCGGTGGCTCAAGCCTGTAATCCCAGCACTTTGGGAAGCCGAGGCAGGCGGATCACGAGGTCAGGAGATTGAGATCATCCTGGCTAACACGGTGAAACCCCGTCTCTACTAAAAATACAAAAAAATTAGCCGGACATGGTGGCGGGCACCTGTAGTCCCAGCTACTCGGGAGGCTGAGGCAGGAGAATGGCGTGAACCCAGGAGGCAGAGCTTGCAGTGAGTCGAGATCATGCCACTGCACTCCAGCCTGGGCGACAGAGCGAGACTCTGTCTCAAAAAAAAAAAAAAAAAAAAAAAAAGATTGTTTAATATGGAAAAATGCTCATGAGGTACACACACACACACACACACACACACACACACACATATATATATATTTTTGACATGGAGTCTCACTTTGTTGCCCAGGCTAGAGTGCAGTGGCACTGTCTTGGCTCACTGCAACCTCTGCTTCCCAGGTTCAAGTAATTCTCCTGCCTCAGCCTCCGGAGTAGCTGGGATTACAGATGCCCGCCACCATGCCCAGATAATTTTTGTATTTTTGTAGAGATGGGATTTCACCATGTTGGCCAGGCTGCTCTTGAACTCCTGACCTCAAATGATCCACCTGCCTCAGCCTCCCAAAGTGCTGGGATTACAGGCATGAGCCACTGTGCCCAGCCTATATATGATGTATATTTTTAAAAGTAAGTGCTTAAAAAGATTTGAAAGTATGCTGGAAGTTTCTTTGGATGATAGGATGGCATTTGTGCTTTTCTTTGGTTGTCAGGATAGTTTGTGGTTTTCTTTTGTTTCATATTTTTGTATTTTTCAAAAATTTCTACAATAAGCATCTATTATGACTGAATGTGTTCCCCTGAAATGTATATGTTGAAGCCGTAATGCCTAATGTGATGGTATTCAGAGGTGGGGCCTTTGGGGGGTGATTAGGTTTAGATGAGATCATCAGGCTGGGGACTCTATGATGGGATTAATGTCCTTATAAGAAGAGGAAGAAAGACCAGAGCTCATTCTCTCTCTGCTGTGTGAGGCCATAGCAAGAAGGCAGTCATCTGCAAGCCAGGAAGAGGGCAACTCACCAGAAGCTTCATCAGCCGGCACCTTGATCATGAACTTCCCAGTCTCCAGAACTAGGAGAAATAAAAGTCTGTTGTTTAAGCCACCCAGTGTCATGTTACGGCAATCCAAACAGACTAAGACAGTCTGTTTCCCAAAGAGCAAGGAAATAGGGGGTGTGAGAGTAAACAGAAGTAGGGGAAAGCCCAAGATAAATCAAAACAAAAACAAAAGAAAAGTAGCTACTCAAGGCTGAGATCCTAAAGTGCCAAGGACAGCTCCCTGGGAGAGGTCATCTCCTTGTTTACATGAAGGGTCCAAGGATCCAAGGGCTGTGCCCTAGCTCTCTTCCTAGCCACCTAAAAGAGCTCAGAGGACGTCCTACAGGCTCTGCAGCTCCTGAGTTTTGAACTGTGGAGAGCAAGAAGGTGAGGGTATCTCTTGGGCCTCATCTTTATTTATTGAAGACAAGGAGGCAAGACAGTGGCAAGGCCTGGGATTGGGGACTGGGGACACAGGCAGTCAGGTCACCCTTGCCACTTCAGATCTGCAATGCAGAAGGGAGAGGAAGGGGGTGTGAAGAGTGAGACAAAGGCTGGGTGGAGCATCTCCTCCATCTAACAACTGCTCAGGCAGCAACCCATGGGAGACAAATAACAGCAGAATCTGGGCCTGGAATCTGTCTTGCCTGTGCCAGGGACCCCTCTGCCAGGAGACTGTGCCCTATCTGATAAACGTAGTGGCCTAGAAGTCAGCTATGTGAGTCTTAGTCCAACTATGCCTCAAAGAAGCTTAGTTTGGGAAACCCAATTTGATAAAAGGAACATTTTGATATGGGAGACATTTTGTTAGAATTGAGTCAAAATACAAAATCACTGTTTTTTAAAAAATTACCAGGCAGGTTATGAAAGACATACTCAATGCTTACTTACTCGGATGTTCACCCTACCCCGAGTTTCACTGGACTGTTGACTTTGACTCCATTCTTGGTTTGAACTATGCCTCTGATTCACTCTCCACTGCCAATCATCCTTGATTTCCAGAGGTGAGAGCTGGCATTGGAGTGGGGCTCAGAAGGGAAGGGAAGATGTCTGCTTAGCATATGCCACTTGATGACTAAAATATGTTATCAATTTAATAATTTGGTTTTAGGGCAAATGTCCTTCTGAATAGTGTTGTGTCAATGCATTCATAACTGAATGGCTTCTTTAATCTGCTAAAGGTATTCGAAATGCTTTCTAAACAAAGTGAGAGATCCCAGTTTAAAAAAAAGAAAAAAAGAGGTCCCAGAAGGTAAAGAAAAAGGCAACTCCATCCCAGAAGAAATACTCTAGAGTCCTTATGAGGATAAGGGTAGTCTGTCTGCCTGGAATTCTGCCCCTTGGGGGGCTTCTGCCATCCCACATGGTTGTGGTAGACAGTCACAGCACCTTGCCTGCCTTGGCTGTAAAAGGTAGGTCGTGGCATAGGTATCTCAGTATCTCTCCTGTTCACATGACTGGTCCAACAGGTGTCTACATAATTCTACAAGAGATTGGGCCTGTGTTCGTCGGTTTTCTTTTGCTGTAACTGAATACCTGAGACTGGGTAATTTATACATGTCGGGAAGTCCAATATTTAGGGGCTGCATCCAATGAGGACCTTCTTGCTAGTGGGGACCCTCTGCAGAGTCCCAAGGTGGTGCAGAGCTACCATATGGTGAGAGTGCTCACTAGAAATGGCCACAATGGCTTCTATAACAGACCCATTCTTTTTTATTTTTTGAGATGAAGTTTCGCTCTCATTGCCCAGGCTGGAATACAATGGCACAACCTCTGCTTACTGCAACCTCCGCCTCCCAGGTTCAAGTGATTCTCCTACCTCAGCCTCCTGAGTAGCTGGGATTACAGGCACAAGCCATGCCCAGCTAATTTTTGTATTTTTAGTAGAGTCAGGGTTTCGCCATGTTGGCCAGGATGGTCTCGATCTCTTGACCTCATGATCCACCTCGGCCTCCCAAAGTGCTGGGATTATGGTGTGAGCCACCGCGCCTGGCCCAAATCTTCTATTTCTAAAAGTCTTCCAGTGCAAAAGAGATGTATATCTAGGTACCCATACTGGTGAAGTATCTGACCTTTAAGGATAAAGGGACTGGGCTAGGTGGCTCACACCTGTAATCCCAGCACTTTGGGAGGGTGAGGCAGGCAGATCCCCTGAGGTCAGGAGTTTGAGACCAGCCTGGCCAACATGGTGAAACCCAATCTCTACTAAAAATACAAAAATCATCTGGGCGTGGTGGCAGGTGCCTGTAATCCCAGCTACTCAGGAGGCTGAAGCAGGAGAATCACTTGAACCCGGATGGTGGAGGTTGCAGTGAGCCAAGATTGCACCTCTGCACTCCAGCCTGGGGGAATCAAGCGACAGTCTGCTCCCCACCCGCAAAAAAGGATAAAAGTCAGCCATCAAAGTTTCCAGAAATAAAGGACTGAGACACAGACTGCATCAGATCTTTAACCGACAGAACTGCATGCTAGAAGACAAAGGAGTGAGGTCTTCAATATTCTGAGGGAAAAAAAATAGGAATTTGTACCTAGAATCCTCTACTCGGCCGGGCGCGGTGGCTCAAGCCTGTAATCCCAGCACTTTGGGAGGCCGAGACGGGCGGATCACGAGGTCAGGAGATTGAGACCATCCTGGCTAACACCGTGAAACCCCGTCTCTACTAAAAATACAAAAAACTAGCCGGGCGAGGTGGCGGGTGCCTGTAGTCCCAGCTACTCGGGAGGCTGAGGCAGGAGAATGGCGTAAACCCGGGAGGCGGAGCTTGCAGTGAGCTGAGATCCGGCCACTGCACTCCAGCCCGGGCTACAGAGCAAGACTCCGTCTCAAAAAAAAAAAAAAAAAAAAAAAAAGAATCCTCTACTCAGTCAAATTAGCATGTGCAAGCCATGTTGACTGAATTGAATTGGCCGGGGAGATGTGTTCCTTAGGAAGTCTTCTGTGTTAAGAGGGAACCAGGGTGCACAATGAGGCCTGATAGGTGATACACAGAAGAGAAGTAAAACTAACAAACCTGAGGAATAGATCCAGCTGCTTTCAGCAGGCAGGAGGGAGAGGATGCTGGAGGAGCTTGCACAGGTGTACAGGGAAGGTTCCTTAGAGGAGAGTCAGCAGCAACGCTGGAACAGAGGGGAAGAACAGACTTGGTGGAGAGAAGGGGTGAAAGGGCATTTAAGAGACTGCAGGCAGGACAGGAGGCTCATGCCTGTAATCCCAGCACTTGTGGAGGCTGAGGCTGGAGGATTGCTTGAAGCCAGGAGTTCCAGGCCAGCCTGGGCAACATAGCGAGACCCTATCTCTATCAAAAAAAAAAAAAGCTGGATGTAGTGGTGCATGCCTATAGTCTTAGCTACTCAAGAGGCTGAGGTGGGAGGATCACCTGAGCCCAAAAGTTCAAGGCTTCAGTGATTAGAAAAGAGACTATATGACAAAAAAATAAGTATATTTATCATGAATTAAGACTGTGTGAAAATAAATGTAGATACTGGTCTTGTGTCATTTAGGTTACTTGAATAAAAAAAATGAAAAAATCCTGTCCACCTTCAGCAAAGGAAAAGTGGCCCTTCCTCTACTAGTGGTCAGTGTAACCCCTTAGAACTAGTAATAACCAACCCCCTTAATCCTCGCTAGAAAAAAGAGAACGTATAACCCTAAAAATTGATGGAGCTGGACTCAATCTTCAAGTAAATATCGTGGTTTGAGAAAAATATTTAAACACTCTCCTGAGCGAGTATTTCAAACCTTCTATGATGAACTGAATATGCCAGTACCAGAAATTCCAGGAAAAACAAGAAATTGGTTTTTGCAATTAGTCGAGCATATAGCCCAGTCTCTCAATGTCACTTCATGTTATGTATCAGCACAAGTGTACTATATGAATCATTATCGATCTATGGCACAGGAAGACATAAGTAGCGAAAATAAGAGTGAGAACTCCCACTAATAAAAAGTGAGAGTCTCAAAGGGGGGAAATGAGAGAAGAGAGACAGACCCTCTCATATTGTTTTATATTATTTTATACTCAGAAAAGGAAAGAGAAGTGAAACTAAAGGCAGGTAGCCTGGCGTCTAGGAACCAGACCTGAAACCAAGGAACCAGACCCGAAACCAGACCTGGGCCTGCCTGATCTAATCCTAGTAGTTAAAGATCGACCCCTGACCTAACCAGTTATGTTACCTATAGATTCCAGACATTGTATAGAAAAGACATTGTGAAACTTCCTGGTCTGTTCTCTTTCACTCTGACCACCGGTGCATGCAGCCCCGTCACATACCCTCTGCTTGCTCAATCCATCACATGCAGACCTCCTTAGAGTTGTCAGCCCTTAAAAGGGACAGGAATTGCTCACTCAGGGAGCTCAGCTCTTGAGACAGGAAGGAGTCTTTCCGATGTTCCCAGCCAAATAAACCCCTTCCTTCTTTAACTCGGTGTCTAAGGAGTTTTGTCTGCGGCTGGTTCTGCTACACTGTGATTGCACCACTGCACTCCAGCCTGGGCAACAGAGAGAGACCCTGTCTCTTAAAAAAAAAAAAAGAGCGTAAGGGCCGGGTGCGGTGGCTCAAGCCTGTAATCCCCGCACTTTGGGAGGCCGAGACGGGTGGATCACAAGGTCAGGAGATAGAGACCATCCTGGCTAACATGGTGAAACCCCATCTCTACTAAAAAAAATACAAAAAACTAGCCGGGTGAGGTGGCGGGCGCCTGTAGTCCCAGCTACTCGGGAATTTGAGGCAGGAGAATGGCGTAAACCCGGGAGGCGGAGCTTGCAGTGAGCTGAGATCCGGCCAGCCTGGGTGACAGAGCACGACTCCGTCTCAAAAAAAAAAAAAAAAAAAAAAAAAAAGGAGCGTAAGTAGCAAAAATATGCCTGTAATCCCAGCACCTTGAGAGGCTGAGGTGGGATCACTTGAGCCCAGGAGTTTGAGACCAGCCTGAGCAACATGGCAAAATCCTGTCTCTACAAAAAAAAAAAAAAAAAAAAAAAAAGAAAAAAAAAACTGGCTGGGTGTGGTGGCACACCCCTGTAGTACCAGCTACTCAGGGGGCTGAGGTGGGATGATTGCTTGAGCCCAAGAGGTTAAGGCTGCAGTGAGCTGTGACCTTGCCACTGCACTGCAGCCGGGGTGACAGAGTGAGACCCTGTTTCAAAAAGAGAGAAAGAGAGAGAGAGACACTATGGCCTATTCCAAAGCTCAAAAGCAGGAGAGAATCCTCAAGCACTGGGAGAAGATAGGTATGCATGGCAGAAAAGAATGGAAGCTAGAGGATAATCAGAGAAAAATAGGCTGCTGGCTGTGAGTGGTGGCTCACGCCTGTAATCCCAACACTTTGGGAGGCCAAGGCGGGCAGATCACGAGGTCAGGAGTTCAAGACCAGCCTGGCCAACATGGCGAAACCTCATCTCTACTAAAAATACAGAAATGAGCCGAGTGTGGTGGCATGCCCCTATAGTCCCAGCTACTCGGGAAGCTGAGGCAGGAGAGTCACTTGAACCTGGGAGGTGGAGGTTGCAGTGAGCCGAGACCATGCCATTGCACTCCAGCCCGCAACAGAGCATGACTGTCTCAAAAAAAAAAAAAAGAAAAAAGGCTGCTGAAGGGAAAATGACTCATGCCTCAGTAGCTTCAATCCTAAAATCAGGATACTGATAGTACCTACGTCAGAAAGCTGTTAGTAAAATTACATGAAATAATATCTCTAAGGCACTTAGCTTAATGCTGGGAACAAGTGAAATTCAATAAGTATTAGCTCTTGTTAGATAAGTTGTCCCAAATCACAGCTAGTAAGTGTTTAACTAGGATTTGAATAGAATAGCTTTTTGACTCCAAAGCCCAGCTGGCCTCTTTATGACTGTGCTCTAGTAAGTAATAACTATCGTTTATTGAGCACAGCACTCCGTGGTCTACAACAGTTATCTCATTTAATGCTTATCACCTCCCTGAGCTGAGCACAGCTAACTCACACAACAGGAAATCGAGGGTTGTTTCACTCCCTTGCCCGGGTTCACCTGCCCGGCTCCAGTGCCTTCTTCCCAACAGCACATTGGAGTCAGGAGGTTTGGGTCCTAGCCCCACATCTGCCACAGATCAACCTGCATCACTGAGCCTCAGTTTCCTCATTTTTTAAATAACAGGGTCTGGGGCTGGGGGCTCTCCCTGTTTTTTTTTTGTTTTTTTTAGATGGAGTCTCACTCTGTTGCCCAGGCTGGAGTGTAGTGACAAGATTTCCACTCACTGCAACCTCTGCCTCCCGAGTTCAAGTGATTCTCCTGCCTCAGCCTCTCGAGTATTTGGGATTACAGGTGTGCGCCCCCACACCTGCCTAACTTTTGTATTTTTAGTAGAAAGTCGGGGTTTCGACATATTGGGCAGGCGGGTCTTGACCTCCTGACCTCAAGCGGTCCGCCTGACTTGGCCTTCCAAAGTTCTGGGATTACAGGCATGAGCCACTGCACCCAGCCAATCTCTAGGGTCTCTCTAGGCTCTACTGTTCTAGGAGGGTGTATTCAATGAAATCAAACAGTGCTCCAGGTAGGAGAGAGGGATCCTGAGTCAGACAGGATCCCCGTCCCCGTCTGACTGCACAACATCAACCAACAGAGATCCAGAGGTGCTGAGGGTGGAGTCCAGGTCTCTAAAGCATTAGTCATCATCTGCTCCCACTCCCCAGGGACCAGCAGGGATGCTGATCCAATTATGCTGAATTGATGAGGGACCTCCAGGGTGATGAAAGAGAGAGGAGATGTCAGAGGACACAATGGGAGATCCGAATAATTTAGCCTGGTGAACAGAAGCCAGGAAGGACCTGCCTTCAAGTCTCCAGTGAGTCTGGGGGCTGGCAGGGTGATAACAAGAGACCAAGGCTCAGAGTACTGGGCCCTGGTTCCTAGGCTTGGCTCTAACACTAAAAGCATATGATCTTTGTTTGACAAGTTATTTCACTTCTCCAGTCTTCAGTTTCCACATCAAAAAAATCAGGGAAGGCTGGGCGCAGTGGCTTACGTCTGTAATCCCAGCACTTTGGGAGGCCGAGGAGGGCGGATTGCTTGAGGTCAGGAGTTCGAGACCAGCCTTGCCAACATGGTGAAACCCCGTCTCTACTAAAAATACAAAAATTAGCCAGGTGTGGTGGCGGGTACCTGTAATTCCAGCTACTCGGGAGGCTGAGGTAGGAGAATTGGTTGAACCCAGGAGGCGGAGATTGCAGTGAGCCGAGATTATGCCACTGCACTCCAACCTGGGCAACAGAGCCAGACTCTGTCTCAAAAAAAACAAAAACAAAAACAAAAACAAAAACCACCAGGGAAAATTTTTAAAACTCACCAATTTATATAAAGACGTGTAATATTATAGCTAAAATCTAGAAATGGGAAGAACTGCTAAGTGGGCTTGGGAGCACGGAGTTGATGCAACAGAATCTTGAAATGCTATTTAGAAAGTAGAATAACTAACATTTACTGAGCACTAACTACATGTCAGGCACTTGGCAGACAGAGAGAGGTCTTTACATGCATAAGCTCGTTTAATATCCTCAAGGGTCTTCTGAGGTAGGTATTATTATCACCATTCTTCCTTTTTTTTCTTTTTGAGACAGAGTTTTGCTCTGTCGCCAAGGCTGCAGCGCAGTGGTGAGATCTCAGCTCACTGCAACCTCTGCCTCCTGGGTTCAAGTTATTTTCCTGTCTCAACTTCCCGTGTAGCTGGGACTACAGGTGTGCACCAGCTAATTTTTGTATTTTTAGTAGAGACAGGATTTCACCATGTTGGCCAGGCTGGTCTCGAACTCCTGGCCTCAGGTGATCTGCCTGCCTTGGCCTCCCAAAGTGTTGGGATTACAGGCCTGAGCCACTGTGCCTGGCTCTCACCATTTTTTCAGATGAGTTCACTGAGGCCATGAGAAGTTAAGTCACTAACTAGTTTATACTTGATGACATCAGGACTCAAGTTCAAAGGTCCATCTAACTCCAAAGCTCACACTGCGAACCTTTACTTATACACTAGTGTTGAAGACTGTTGGATGTAAGGACTGTAAGAAACAGAGATGTAGGCCAGGCATGGTGGCTCATCCCTGTAACCCCAGCACTTTGGGAGGCCAAGGCTGGTGAATTGCTTGAGTCCAGGAGTTTGAGACCAGCCTGCACAGCATGGCAAAACCCCATCTCTTACAAAAAACACAAAAATTGGCTGTGTGCGGTGGCTCACACCTGTAATCCCAGCACTTTGGGAGACTGAGGGAGGAGGACTGCTTGAGCCCAGGCGTTAAAGACCAGTTTGGGCAACATGGCAAGAACCTGTCTTTAAAAAAACCCACAAAACAAAAAAATACAAAAATTAGCCAGGCATGGTGGCAAGTGCCTGTAGTCCCAGCTACTAGGGAGGCAGAGGAGGTGGAAGGATCAATTAAGCCCATGAGCTTGAGGCTGCAGTGAACTGAGATCATGCACCACTGCACTGCACTCCAACCTGGGCCACAGAGCAAGACCCTGTCAAAAAAAAAAAAAAAAAAAAAAAGGAGCGGCGGATTAGCCTGCACGGGGCAAAATGGAGCTCGAGGCCATGAGCAGATACACCAGCCCAGTGAACCCGGCTGTCCTCCCCCATCTGACTGCTTTTGGCCATCGGCATGTTCTTCACCGCCTGGTTCTTCATTTACGAGGTCACCTCTACCAAGTACACTCGTGATATCTAAAAGAGCTCCTCATCTCTTCGGTGGCCTCACTCTTCATGGGCTTTGGAGTCCTCTTCCTGCTGCTCTGGGTTGGCATCTACGTGTGAGCGCCCAAAGGTAACAACCAGATGGCTTCACTGAACCCCTGCTTTTGTAAATTACTTTTTTTTTTTTACTGTTGCTGGAAGTGTCCCACCTGCTGCTCATAATAAAGGCAGATGTATGGCAAAAAAAAAAAAAAAAAGGAAGGAAATAGAGAAGCGCATATATGTAACAGTGTTAAGCGGGAAATAAACCTCCAGAGTGATCGTGGGCCGGGTGTAGTGGCTCACGCCTGTAATCCCAGCAGTTTGGGAGGCTGAGACAGGCAAATCACTTGAGGCCAAGAGTTCCAGACCAGCCTAGCCAACACGGCAAAACCCCGTCTCCACCAAAAATATAAAAATTAGCCAGGTGTGGTGGCGGGCGCCTGTAATCTCAGCTACTTGGGAGGCTGAGGCAGGAGAATCACTTGAACCCAGGCAGTGGAGGTTGGAGTGAGCCGAGATAGTGCCACTGCACTCCAGCCTGGATGACAGAGGGAGGCCCCATCTCAAAAAAAGGACCAACAACAAGAACAAAAATCAGAGTGATTGTGATAACATAAGAATGTTGGTGTCAACATTAGATTTGGACATTTGTAAGTAATAGGCAATTTAGGACACTGGGAACTTACAGCCTAGATATTTATGCCTAACTTTTTTTTTTTTTTTTGAGGTGGAGTTCCACTCTTGTTGCCCAGGCTGGAGTGCAATGGTGTGATCTCGGCTCACTGCAACCTTCGCCTCCTGGGTTCTAGCAATTCTCCTGCCTCAGCCTCCTGACTAGCTGGGATTATAAGCATGCACCACCACGCCCCACTAATTTTGTATTTTTAGTAGAGACAGGGTTTCACCATGTTGGTCAGGCTGGTGTCAAACTCCTGATCTCAGGTGATCTGCCCGTCTCGGTCTCCCAAAGTGCTGGGATTACAGGTGTGAGCCACCCTATGCACCACCCACAGCACCTGGCCCTATGATTGACTTTTTGGTAGTAGAGATGATGATATCTGAGTAAGCACCGATGATAGGGCCTTTCTAGTCCTAATACAGAACTTTCTAGATAAGCAGACAAGGAAGGCACAGCTGCCCTTCTTCACCACTGGGAAGACTGGAAATCTGACCACACAGCTCCTGCCTCAAGCTTTTCAGTCACTTCATATTGCCTACAGCTCTGGTTCTCAACCTTGACTGTAGATTGGAATCACTTGAGAAACTTTACAAATGGCTGATGTCTGAGTTTATTCCCAGCTATGGCCGTAGCTTTGGCATGGGGAGTTTTGAAATCTCTTCAAGAGATTACAATGTGTAGCAACATTTGAAAGCCACTGTCCTAGAGGATAAAGGCACTTAGCATAGAAGGCCCCCTCTGATTTCTTTAGCATGCTCTCCTATATGTTTTATTCTACAATCCAGTTACAATGTCCTGAACATGCAGCACCTTGCCTTTTACATGCCTTTACCTTATTTCTTCTGCCTGGATTGCCTTTCTTCCCCCTCATCCATCCAGAAAACTCCATTCATCTTCAATACTGTGGCAAGCCAGCCTCCAAGATGGCCCCAGTCATCGTTACCTCCTGGTTTTCATGTTCCTGTATAATGCTCTACTGCACTGAATAGGGCTGACTTGTGTAATAATGTAATATTGTAGAAACGATGATGGAGTGTGACTTCTGAGGATGGGTTTTTACAATTATTTATTTATTTATTTATTTATTTATGACAGTGTCTCACTCTGTTGCCCAGGCTGAAGGGCAGTGGCACGATTTTGGCTTACTGCAACCTCTGCCTCCCAGGTTCAAGTGATTCTCCTGCCTCAGCCTCCTGAGTAGTTGGGACTACAGGCGCGTGCCACCATGCCTGGCTAATGTTTTTTTTTTTGTACTTTTTGGTAGAGACGGGGTTTCACCACATTGGCCTGGCTGGTCTTGAATTCCTGACCTTGTGATCCACCTGCCTCAGCCTCCCAAAGTGCTGGGATTACAGGTGTGGGCCACCGTGCTCGGCATGAGGATGGGTTATAAAAGAAACTGTAGCTTCCATCTAACTCTCTCTTGGATCCTCTGCTTTGGGAGAAGCTATCTGCCAAGTCTTGAGCATTAGCCCTGTGGAGAGCTCCACATAGTGAGGAACTGAGGCCTTTTGCCAACAGCCACGTGAATGCACCATCTTGGAAATGGATCCTCCAGCCCCACTCAAGCCTTCGGATGCCAGCTGATGTCTTGACTGCAGCCTCACAAGAGACTTCAGGTGGAACCACCCAACTATGCCACTCCCGAATTCCTGAGCCATAGACAGTGTGAGATGTTTGTTGTTCTAAGCTGTTAACATTTTGGAATAGTTTCTTAGGCAGTAATAGATAGTAAATAAACAAACCACATTCAAGTATATAACACTCTGTGAAGCCTTCTTAGCCCTCTCCCCTGCTGAACTGAACTGAACACCCTGTGCCACTTATGAGCCATACACATCCCCTATTATAGCACTCATCACATGAGCCCTAACTGTTGACTTGCCCTTCTTGCCTTTAGGTTCAATTCCACAAGGACAGGGCTGGCCATAGTGCAGGCATCAGTGTGCTTGTAGAATATAGGAACGTGCATGAGAACTGCCATCTGAGTCATTTCCTATAGGCCTTCTAGCCCAGGCTGCTTCTTATACAAAAGCTTCAAAAGCTGCGCATGGTGGCACACTCCTGTAGTCCCAGCTACTTGGAAGGCTGAGGCAGGAGGACCACATTAGCACAGGAGTTTGAGGCTGCGGTGAGCTGTGATTGTGCTCCTGCACTCCAGCCTGGGCAACAGAATAAGATCCCATCTCTTAAAAAAAAGACCCAAAACTCCATGGTACAGTTGCCAGAAATCATGGATGTCATGGTGAAAGGGTGGGTCCTGAGGATTTTCTTAATAATCCAACAAAACCCTGGCATCCATGGATGTATCTAGAACACTAGACTACAAGTCAGAAGATCTGGATTTTAATTCAAATCTGCCAACTACCTGCTGAATTTCTTTGAGCTCTGGTTTTCTCATGGACCAAATAACTTAAGGCCTCTTCCAATTCTAAAATTTAATGATTCTGTATTTTCAGCTAGCAATTACTCTTATTTCATAAAATAGGCTAGTAGGCCAGGTGCAGCGGCTTACGCATGTAATCCCAGCACTTGGGGAGGCCAAGGTGTGCAGATCACGAAGTCAGCAGTTCAAGACCAGCCTGACCAACACGGTGGAACCCCGTCTCTACTAAAAATACAAAAATTAGCCAGGTGTGGTGGTGGGCACCTGTAATCCCAGCTACTTGGGAGCCTGAGGCAGGAGAATCGCTTGAACCTGGGGGGCAAAGTTTGCAGGGAGCTGAGACCACACCATTGAACTTCAGCCTGGGTGACAGAGCGAGACTCCATGTCAAAAAAAAAAAAAAGAAAATAGACTAGTAGGCTTATATCATAGCAAGGATTCTCAACTGCCCTGTGTATTAGGAAGTAATATTCCTGGAACTTACACACACGTACACACCTGGGCCCCCCTTCAGACCTTCTGAATCAGCATCTCTGGATCTCTAGAGTCATGACCAGGGTATCTGTATCTTTATTTTTATTTTATTTATTTATTTGAGATGGAGTCTTGCTCTGTTACCCAGGCTGAAGTGTAGTGGTGTGATCTTGGCTCACTATAACCTCTATCTCCTGGGGTCAAGTGATTCTACTGCCTCAGCCTCCTGAGTAGCTGGGATTACAGGCATGCATCACCACACCCGGCTACTTTTTGTATTTTTAGTAGTATTTTTAGGGGTTTTACCATGTTGGCCAGGCTGGTTTCAAACTCCTGACCTCGAATGATCCACTCGCCTTGGCCTCCTAAAATGCTGGGATCACAGGCATGAGCCACTGTGCCTGGCCTGTATTTTTATGCAGTTCCCAAGTGATTTGGATGTGCATCTAGAGCTGAGAATCACTAATCTATAATATTTAGGCTAGAGATTTAAAAAAATTTTTCTGCCAGCTGGTTGGCTCTGCAGTTTACAGGGTACAGTACTAATGGGTTTGTCCCCTGAATTGTTCACTTTATACAAGGTGTATGAATGAATGGAGCCCATGTTTACTGCTAGAAAAACAATTCAAGGTATACATTTTATTGTCAGAATTCAGTCTGGTCTTCAATTAAAATGGGTCTTGGACCTAACTGCTTAGTGCATTTAGCTGGATATCAAGTTGTGGGCTACTTTAGCCTACCTAAGGTCAAGAATTGTGAGATAGTAATGACCAGGAGTTAAGAGCACTGACTCTGGGCCCGGCACAGTGGCTCACACCTGTAATCCTAGCACTTTGGGAGGCTGAGGCAGGCAGATCACCTGAGACCAGGAGTTTGAGACCAGCCTGGCCAACATGGTGAAACCCCATCTCTACTAAAAATACAAAAATGAGCTTGGCATGGTGCAGTGCGCCTGTAGTCCCAGCTACTTGGGAGGCTGAAGCATGAGAATTGCTTGAACCTGGGAGGTGGAGTTTGCAGTGAGCAGAGATCACGCCACTGCAATTCGGCCTGGGCGACAGAGTGAGACTCTGTCTCAAAAAAAAAAAACAAAACCAAAATCCCCACTGACTTTGGAGCCAAACCACTTAGGTTCAAATACTGGTTCTAGCACTTACATGCTGGGTGACTTGGCTAGGCTAGAAATCTTTCTGAACCTCACCTTCATGATCTACAAAACGAGGCTAACACGCACTCTCTTATTGGAATGTTGTTAGGATTAAATGATACAATGCAGGGTATCTGGCCAGAATAAGTGCTCGTTAAGAAGTAGCACATTAGGATAAAACAAAAATATGGCACTTTTTATACTTAACAGCAACGTATACGTGTCTAGTGCTTTGACATCTTACATTAAGCCCATCCCTAATCCCACCCAAAAAATTCTGAGGTGGGCAAGGTAGACGCCAGTGACCCCATTTTGCAGAAAAAGAAACAAAGGCTCAGAAAGATTCACTGGCTCCAGATCAAACAACAAAAGAAAAATGTCAGAGTCTGGATTCAAACCTGGGTGTGATTCCATGAAGATGAATAATTATATATACACACTTGGCAGGCTGAGCATCTCGGGGCCATCTGGCTTAACAGGCTGAAGAGGACTGTATTTCTGATCAGCTTCTTTTTTTAGATGAAAGCAAGATGGGAAAAATAAGCTGGCAAACTCTGCGTTCCCTCATTTTCAACACTGGTGTGATTTGTGCTCAGTTCTGCGCTCCTTCTAACTCCCAAATGCTACTTGTCTGTGCAACTTAGAAGTTTGCTCCAGCTGCCTTGGCTGTGCCGCTGCTGGCTCTGCCCTGGCCCCACAGCTGGGACCTGGGAAAACCAAAAGAAAAGGAAGCAGAGGCGGCTGGAGATGTCAGAGGGCTGGGTGAGCTCCAGCTGTTCCCAAGTCTGTCTGGGGAACAAGAGCTGATGGGGAGCCGGGGCCAGGGATCTCTGTCCCCCATGTCAGTCAACAGGAGGATGCTCTTTCCTGTCCAACAGATGGGCCCTGCTCCTGGAATAATGTGATAAAGGGCAATACTAAATCTGGCGCAGACTGAATTTCTCTTGGGGAACAGGAGGCCAAGAGATCAAATGTTAGTCGAATTTAATCAAGAAGGCTTTCATGGAAGAGGGGGGATTAGAAATGGGCCTAAAGCATTAGCAAGATTTGGACGTGCAGAAAGGAGGTGGGGAAGCCCCGCAGGCAAGAAAAACCTCAGGAGAGCTGGGCGTGGTGGCTCATGCCTATAATCCCAGCACTTTGGGAGGCCGAGGTAGGCGGATCACTTGACGTCAGGCATTTGAGACCAGCCTGGCCAACATGGTGAAACCCCATCTCTACTAAAATACAAAAATTAGCCGGGTGTGTTGGTGAGCTCCTGTAATTCCAGCTACTCGGGAGGCTGAGGCAGGAGAATCACTTGAACCTGAGAGGTGGAGGTTGCAGTGAGCTGAGATCGCACCACTGCACTCCAGCCTGGGTGACATTTTGTTTGGGGAATGGGTGGGTAAACGAAGGGCACTGTGGGAAGAGTGCACATTAAGAAGTAGAAGACAGGCCGGGTGCGGTGGCTCACGCCTGTAATCCCAGCACTTTGGGAGGCCAAGGAGGGCAGATCAAAAGGTCAGGAGATCGAGACCATCCTGGCAAACACGGTGAAACCCCGTCTCTACTAAAAATACAAAAAAAATTAGCCGGATGCGGTGGCGGGCGCCTATAGTCCCAGCTACTCGGGAGGCTGAGGCAGGAGAATAGCATGAACCCGGAAGGCGGAGCTTGCAGTGAGCCGAGATCATGCCACTGCACTCCAGCCTGGGCGATCGAGACTCCATCTCAAAAAAAAAAAAAAAAGAAGTAGAAGACAGGAGAGGAGAGGCAAGGTCAGAAAGAACGAAGAAGTGCAGTGCGATTCTACAGGAAAGGGGAAGCTGGGCGCGGTGGCTCATGCCTGTAATCCCAGCACTGTGGGAGGCCAAGATGGGTAGATCAAATGAGGTCAGATGCTTGAGACCATTCTGGCCAACATGGTGAAACTCCATGTCTACTAAAAATACAAAAATTAGCTGGGTGTGGTGGGGCATGCCCGTAATCCCAGCTACTCAGGAGGCTGAGGCAGGAGCACTGCTTGAACACGGAAGGCAGAGGTTGCAGTGAGCTGAGATCACACTGTTGCACTCCAGCCTGTGTGACAGCGGAAGACTCCTCAAAACAAAAACAAGAACAAGGAAAGGGGAGTCCTGGAAATCCCTGACAACTCAATGACAGTGATACTGAATGCCAGAACTGAAGGGGCCTTAGAGATTGGCCAATTCAACAACCACCAACCCATGTCCCAATTTACAGATAAGGAAACTAAAGCTAAAGTCGAGAGGAAAACCACACACACACACACGCACATGCACACGTACCCGTCACAGAGCAAGCAGGTGATAGAGGCAAGAACCCAGGGCTCCAGACAACCAGTCTCGTCCTCTTACCATTAGACCATCTTGCCAGGCTGGTATTTTCATGCAAAAGCGGCATTTCAGGCAGATCTGGCAGCAGAATGCGGTGGGGAAAGAAAGATTACAGTCCAGAAGACTGTGAAACGAGCCCAGGGGTGAGCTGGCAGGACAGCAGGCTCAAGCACGATGGAAAGGATGGGCTGAGTGGGAGAACCACCAAGAGTGAAGAAACAGGAGGACTTGCCAGGAAACCATGAGGAAGGGAGTTGTGCAGAGCCAATTCACCGGCCATCTGCAGGCCTGGGGGTTTCCCCTGAGGAGGTCACCAGGCAGTCTGACCCTCACCTGGTGTCAAAGGCAGCAGACAAAAATTAACACAACTAGCCTCTGCTACAAAGCCCCTGTCCCCAGCTCCTCCCTTTGGCCAACCTCTCCACAGATCTGTTTCTTTCTTTTGACATTTTAGGATCTTCAGTTTGCAGCTGATGCATAGATGTATGTGTTTGGATGATCTGGTGTGAAATTAAAACCCAAACCAGAACCTAAGAGTGTGGACTCTTCCAGGTGGAAAAGCAAGCAAGGCTAGAACTAAGGTGGGGATTTTGATTTTTCATGTGAGGAGCAGGGATAGCAGAGCAAAGAGAATGGGAAACTATCTCTCCACCTAGCTCCACCCTGACATGAGGACACAATGGTAATAGGTGGCTGGCAGTTAGGAGGGTCCACTCGAGGAAGGTAACTGTGAGACTGTAGAAGCTGGAATAAAAATTTAGACCAATGGTCAGGCATGGTGACTCACGCCTATAATCCGAGCACTTTGGGAGGCTGCAGTGGGAGGATCACTTATCCCAAGGGTTCGAGACCATCTTGGGCAACATAGGGAGACCCTATTTTTACAAAAAAATTTTTTTGAAATTAGCCAAGCATGGTGGCGCATGCCTGTAATCCCAGTTACTTGGGAGACCGAGGCAGGAGGATAGCTTGAGACTGGGAAGGAGGATAGCTTGAGACTGGGAATTCAAGGCTTCAGTGAGCTATGAACCCACTACTGCACTCCTGCCTGGGTAACAGAGCAAGACTCAGACAAGAAGGAAGGGAAGGGGAGGGGAGGGGAGGAGAGGGAGAAAGAGAAAGAAAGGAGAGAAAGAGAAAGAGAGAGAAAGGAAGGAAGGAGGGAAGGAAGGAGGAAGGAAGGAAGGAAGGAAGGAAGGAAGGAAGGAAGGAAGGAAGGAAGGAAGGAAGGAAAGAAAGAAAGAGAGAGAGAAATAAAGGAAGGAAGGAAGAAAAAGAGAAAAAAAAAGAACTTAGACCAAGACCACTGGGGCCATTGAGTGCAAGGGCCCACTGAACCTAACCTTACAGCTATGTAAGGAGGCCCAAATGAAACAAGACTGGTAATAGCTAATGTTTATTAAGTCCTTAATCTAGCCACCATGCTAAGTGCTTTACCTGCATTATTTCATTTAATTATCACAACCACCTTATGAGTTAAATACTATTAGAATCCCCATTTTACAAATAAGAACATTAAAGGCCATAGAAGCGAATGGGTTAGCATAAAGCCACAGGGCTAATAGTGTTGGAGCTGTCTGATTTCAAAGACTGTGTTCTTAGTCCCTGAACTGCTCATACCTGTAACCCCAGTCTTTTGGGAGGCCGAGGCAGGAGGATCATTGGAGCCCGGGAGTTTGAGACCAGCCCTGGCAACACAGACAGACCACTGTCTTTACAAAAAATAAACAAAAAATTAGCCGAGTGTGGTGGTATGCACCTGTAGTCCCAGCTACTTGGAAGGCCGAGGTGGGAGGATTGCTTAAGGCTGGGAGGTTGAGGGTACAGTGAACAGTGATCATGCCACTGCACTCCAGCCTGGGCAACAGAGTGAGACTGTCTCAAAAACAAAGAACAAACAACCTCCTCCACGCCATCCACCAAGTACCTGACCCAGAGTTTCTGGTGGAGCCGTTTTTCTCCCCCAACCCATTTCTCAATATCGCTGAGGATATCACTGAAACTCAACACAGGTCATGTAGAAGTTGCTGAAGATCTTGATATTTTTTAGTTAATTGTCATGAGATTAATACATTCCCTATACCTGAGACTTTGAAGAAATGGGAGAAACTGCAAAGCCAAGTATGTATATTAGGGTTGATAGTACAGTAATTAAGAGCTCAGATTTTATTAGTCGGGCATGGTGGTGTGCGACTGTGGTCCCAGCTACTCAGGAGGCTGAGGAACGCAGATGGATCGAGGTTGGGAGGTCGAGGCTGCAGTGAGCTGTGATCACGCCACTGCACTCCAGCCTGGGTGACAGGAGACCATCTCAAGAAAACAAAACAAAACAAAAACCCTTGGCTGGGCGCAGTGGCTCGTGCCTGTAATCCCAGCACTTTGGGAGGCCGAGGTGGGTGGATCCCCTGAGGTCAGGAGTTCCAGACCAGCCTGACCAACATGGTGAAACCCCATCTCTACTAAAAATACAAAAATTAGCTGGGCGTGGTGGTGCATGCCTATAATCCCAGCAACTCTGGAGGGTGAGGCAGGAGAATCGCTTGAACCTGGAAGATGGAGATTGCAGTGAGCCGAGATCATGCTATTGTACTCCAGCCTGGGCAACAAGAGCAAAACTCCGTCTCAAAAAAAAAACCTCAAACTTTGATGCCTACGTCCCAGCTTTGCCAAATTCTTGCTGAGAGCCTGATGAAATCACTTCTTGAAGCCTCTGTTTCCTCCTACATAAAATGAGGCCAATGCCACCTGAGCTGGTGGGGTTACAGTGAGAAGTGAAATGATGCATGTCAGCCCAGAGCACGGTCCTGACACACAGCTACAATCATCGTCTTTAGCACCCTCATTGTCACTGTGCCCTGCAGCTATGGCCAAGGACAGCTGCCCTCTGCACCTGGCTATGATGGGATAGAAAGTGAGCTTCCTAATGAGGATGAGTCCCAAACATACAGTATGGCCTCTCCTGTCCCTGTCACTTTGTGGGCCTAGGGATAAGTGGTGCTCCGGGAAAAAGGGGGGTAGATGAAGGTCCCCACAAGGTCAAGACAGGGAGTTGGAATCCATCATTTCACATTTCAAGAGCCTAACAGAATTTTTGAGGAAGGACAAGAGGATGAGCTGTGTCAGCATGCATAGTGGAAAGGGGCTCGGGGATTGTGTTAGGGACACAGCAAGAATCCAACCAGCCTTAGTCTTAGTCTTAGTCTGAGAAGTGCAAGGGCTACTACTTACCTTCCTTCCTAACTGGCTTACTATCCCATGCACAGAAACTTCACATTATATCACTAGGAGGCCTCCATAGGCACAGAGTCCTGCAGTGGGATGGGGAACAAGAAGATACCAAAGAAACCCAAGACATTCTCTTTCTGGAAAAGATTCACTAGGATGCAATTTATCAGCACATGTCAGTTACCACCAGGATTTCCTTGCTTATCTAAAGGCCAGTTATCAAGTGTCCTTCAGTCCCCTGGAAGCTAACCAAAAACCAGAACGAGGGACCAAAGGCCTCGTGATACCCCTTCTGGAGCAGTCAGAGGACTAAGAAGCCCATGCACTAAAGGTGACATACCTTAGCTGCAAGAGAGTCCCTAAAACCCTCGCTCACTGACTGCCTTGTTTCCCCTTAGACACAGTTTTAAATAATGTGGCTGATTTATCAGTCCCTTGCACATCGAGAGTCATAAACTTGAAGTGGCCAGGGAGGGCTGCTAGGGGCTGGTGCACTGAAGAGCGACGGTTGCAGCCTGACCACAAGTGAGACAAGACCAACTCTGAACAGCAGTGCAGCACAGGGGGCAACCCCATGCAGGTCAAACAGCTTTCCGCACCCTACATCAGAGGGCACCACTTCTCTGACATGAGACCTGGTCACAAATATTTTGGCTCTCTTGGGATGGCATGGGATGTTAGGAATGGCCACAGGACGTGCTTTGGCTTATGACACATGAACAGAAATAACGAGAGTCACTCCTGGGCAGAAGCTCTCAAAGCTAGCAGGTGATTCATCTGGCTTTCTTCCCGCTCCACCATGGTGAACAGCAACACTTCCTAATAATGGCAGCTCTACCAGCCTGGATCCTAGAGTGAGGATAAAAATGATGCACAGCGGAGCCTGCAGCCAATCAAAGAGCACGAGTGGCAGGGGCAAGAAATAAACTTTTGTTGTTTTTGGAGTTGCCTGTTACCACCAAACAACCTAGTCTATCCTGATTGGAACATCCTAAAAGGTTGAATGAGGTCAGCTCACTTTGATTAAAAAGTGTGTGTGTTATCTTTTTGGTAGAACTACCATTCAAAATAATCAATATTATATTTTGCTGCCTCTAGGATAATTTTCAATTATATGGAAAATTCACATACTCCAGTGTTTGCTGGATAAATGAGTGATTACCAGAACATGAATTGAATGAAAGAAAGGGATCTAGTTTCTGAAACACTCCCTTCACTAGGGAGGCTCCGGGTCTCTTGTTCACGGTTTTGTAAAAGTTACTTGTGTTATTTATGGAGCTAAGGTAGAAGCTGGGTCTCACGTGCTACTGCCAGAACCGGCCTCTCAGCATTTGTGGAACCAGCACAAGAGTGGCGTATGCTCAGGATTGGCCTACAGTTGGTTCTGCAAGTGCTGAGGGGCTCTGGTGCCCATGTGGTAGTTCAAAGACCCCATTATATATGTGTCTATGCTCTTAGAGAAGGAAATCTATGGGCTGGGCGTGGTGACTCATGTCTGTAATCCCAGCACTTTGGGAGGCCGAGGCAGGTGGATCATCTGAGGTCAGGGGATTGCGACCAGCCTGACCAATATGATGAAACCCCATCTCTACTAAAAAAATACAAAAATTAGCTGGGCGTGGTGGCATGCGCTTGTAGTCCCAGCTACTCAGAAGGCTGAGACAGGAGAATTGCTTGAACCTGGGAGGCGAAGGTTGCAGTAAGCTGAGATCATGCCACTGCACTCCAGCCTGGGTGACAGAGTGAGACTGCGTCTCAAAAAAAAAAAAGACAGAAATCTATGATGTGTTCTTGAGTAAAAGAGCGAGCCAACAAATTCTTCAGAATATATGGTCTTTTTAAGCATACATGGCACATTTACAACATTGATCTCACACTAGGCCAACTACCAAGTTTCAATAAATTTTGAAGGATGGAAACCATATGGGTCATTTTCTCTGACCACAAAGCAATCAAGCTGGAAAAGAAAAATTATAACTAGAAAAAAATCTCATGTTTGGAAGGTAGGAAATATACTTTCAAGGAACCCATGGGTTATACATCCTCTCACTTAATCCCCCTAACTATTCATAATGCAGATCCTCATTTTAGAAACACAGGAGCTGAGATAAGAAAGAGAATACCATTTGCTCAAATTTACCCAGTTGGCAGTGGTGGAGCCAGGACTCAAAACCAGGCTCTGTAACTCTAGAGCCCAGGGCTTTAATGACACCCTGCTTACGCCATGTCTCATGGGAATTCACAGATCCTCCCCCATAGCCTCAACGATCTGCTGTTTCACCTCTTAAAATGGCCAGCCATTGACAGGTGGAGACCTAGGCCCAGTTTGCTCTGGTGGCTCTGACCATGGGCCATTGTGTAGAGATGCATTTCCCTTTTGCTCTTGCCTACTTGGACTGAGGCACGAAGTCTTGAGTAGTGTAGAGGGGAGTTTCAGTCTGATGCCCCCAAATAGCTTTGAACTGGATCCCTAAGAAGACTTCCTTCCTTTTAAAGTTTTTTTCCCACATGGGTCCAAGTAGTAAGCGAACACAGAAGAAAGACAGAAGGAAGTCAATTCCAGATGGCTCTCCATCTTGCTCTACTGCACATTAAACAGAAAATTCCAATATAACATTAAGCAAACAAGAGTATTAATATCATTCACATTATAAATGGAACAGAATGGAAATTCAGTCTGTATCTGACTTAAATTTGGGGCGAGGTCCTCAGAGCCAGAAAACAGACAATAAAAGCACCCTGATTCTGAGTGAGTTGGAGGTTTATAATATTTGAGGCAAGAAAAATGACCAAGGTACTCCTAGGCCTCTCTGGGAGTTTCCTTCTGGGTTTTTAAATTTTATTTATTTAAAATGTTTCTCTTTCTTTTTTTATTTCCTTTTCTTTTTTTTCTTTTTCTCTTTCTCTCTCTTTCCCTCCCTCCCTCCCTCCCCCCCCTCTCTCTTTCTTTCATTCTTTCTTTTTTAAGACAGAGTCTTGCTCTGTCGCCCAGGCTGGAGTGCAATGGCACGATCTTGACTCACTGCAACCTCCGCTTCCTGGGTTCAAGTGATTCTCCTGCCTCAGCCTCCAGAGTAGCTGGGATTACAGGCGCCTGCCACCACGCCAGGCTAATTTTTCTTATTTTTAATAGAGATGGGGTTTCACCATGCTGGCCAGGTGGTCTCGAACTCCTGGCCTTAAGTGATCTGCCCACCTTGGCCTCCCAAAGCGCTGGGATTATAGGTATGAGCCACCGCGCCCAGCCTTCTTTTTTTTTAAGATGGGGTCCGGCTGTACTGCCCAGGCTGCAGCTAAGTTTTAACTGACCAAACTACTTCTCTGTTGTGGCAAAGGCCTGTGCAAATGGCCATTTAACACTGTTGTCGAGTCATCTTCACCATCTCAACATGCTTGTGTTGTTTCCTATCAAGATACACTTTTAGCAAAACCCCCAAAGAATCCAGAGCTTCTGAGGTACCTCTTTGTACCTTAGTTTTTCTCCCTGTGTTGTGAGAGCCATGCTGTCTGCCTCTCTGTGGGCTCACAAGTATAACTTACTACTGTAAGTATAAGTAGCACTATGTTCCATACAATGAGAAGACTTGGAAATAAACAGAAAATGTGATCACAGCTCATACCCTAGAAATTTACATAAATTTCTTCAACAAGTGACCCTGGGGAGGGAGAGGGCTACGAGGTAGGAAGAGATGGTGTTGGGCTGGGCTAGAGTCTCTGAAGGTAGGGATTTTCACTCTATCCTTTGGCTTCATCTCTTCTACTGAAGCAGCAGCACTGACCGGAGGTGAGGGAATGAGCTCGCTGGGCTGAGTCTTCTCATCCAGGCCTCACAGTGCTCAGCCCGGGGCCTGGGTCTCCCCCAGTCCCACTCTACCGCTTGTTCCCCACTCCATCAAGGCCCCAGAAAGTCTGTTTGTCAATCAGCAAGTGATCCCAGTCCCAAAGTGATTTGAAGATCAAAGTACCCAGTTGTCCAAGCAGCAGTGTGATTACACCTTTCAATCTGTGAAAAGGGGTCACGTTGATCACTTTCTGATAGGCGCTCATGGGTGCCCTTGGGTAGCTCCCAAATGAAAACTTGGCTGAAGTGACTTTACAAACGGCCAGTTGTGCCTACAAGCTGGACAGATGGTGGGGGGCCCCTGGGGTGAGCGACGGTCCAATGCCTTCAATAAGGTTGTTCCATTGATCATAGTCTTCTTTCAGGTCTGAATAGGAAAAAAACAGGAACACTAGGCAAATCATTGTGAGGTTTGGTCAAAGAGTAGCTAACATGCATTGAGGGGGTCATCCTAGAGAGAGGAGCCCTGGGATACCAAAAGGACTGATTTTGGTGGGGTTGTGTGGTGGTGGTGGTAAGGATAACTATGATTTATTCAGTGCCTTTATAAATCACTTACATAATCCATAACAATTCAATAACAATAACAGAGGGTAACATTTATTGATGGAGAATTCATTCTAGGGATTGTACTAAATGCTTTACATTCATAGTTTCATTTAATTTTCACCATATCCCTATGAACTAATGATTACTACTAGTCTTATCATATAATTCAGGAAACTGAGGCTCAGGGAAGCTATCTGAGTTGTCCAAGGTCATTACAGCTGTTAAGTGGTAGAGACAGAATTCAAATCCAGGTCAGAGATGAATGGGCATGGTGGCTCATGCCTGTAACCATAGTGCTTTGGGAGGCTGAGGCAGGAGGATCACTTAAGGCTAGGAACTCCTAGACCAGCCTGGACAACATAACAAGACCTCAACTCTACAAAAAAATAAAGAAATTAGCTAGCTATGGTGGTGTGTGCTTGAAGTCCTACCTACTCAGGAGGCCAAGATGGGAGGATTGCTTGAGGCAAGGACTTGGAGGCGGCAGTGAGCTGTGATAATGCCCCTGCACTCCAACCTGGGCAACGGCAAGACCACGTCTCGAAAAAAAAAAAAAAAAGGCAGAGAAAATGAAAAGTCTAGTTCCAGGCTCAAGGAAGTTACTACGCAAAAAGCAGTGCCTGACAGCTCAGCCTGTGGGTGCAAATCCAGGACCACTTCAGTGAAGGGCAGGAGCAAGAGGACAGCAACATCATGGAGCAGCGTAACCCCAGGAATGACTCAAGAGGGGGCCCCGAGCTCACAGCCGATAGGGGTAACCACACAGCAAGAACAGGCACAAAGGGTCCAAGCCCTCAGGCTGAGGGAGCAGGGCAAGCTGAGCAGGTGAATGGTGGCCTTCCTCAAAACAGACTCTGGGACAGAAGGCAGGGATCACTCTCATGCATTTTTGGATTCCCAGCACCTTGCCAGGAACCTGGCATGTCATAGGTCCTGACATATAAACGCTACATAGTCATTAATTCAAAAAACAATAAGCACATCCATTATGTGCCACACTCTGTTCTTTGAGCTAAAAATATATCCACAAACAAAACAGATGGAAACTGCTGTCCTCACAGAGCTCATCATCTAGCAGGCAGAGACAAACAACAAACATAGTAAATTATGTAGGATGTGAAAAGGGGAGGGGTGCCATGGAAAAAAAATAGAGCCCGCTAAGGGAAGCGCTGGTGGTAGCTGGGGGTTGGGGTGAAGGGAGGAAGGAAGGGCCCAATGTTTTTTTTTTTTTCTTTGAGACAGAGTCTTGCTCTGTCACCAGGCTGGAGTGCAGTGGCTCAATCTTGGTTCACCGCAACCTCCGCCTCCCAGGTTCAAGTGATTCTCCTGCCTCAGCCTCCCCAGCCCAAGTAGCTGGGACTACAGGCATGTGCCACCACGCCCCGCTAATTTTTGTATTTTTAGTAGAGACGGGGTTTCACCATGTTGGCCAGGATGGTCTCGATCTCTTGACCTTGTGATCCTCCTGCCTTGGTCTCCCAAAGTGTCGGGATTACAGGTTTGAGCCACAGTGCCCGGCTGGCCCAATATTTTAAAAAGGGTGGTCAGGGTGGGCCTCACTGAGAAGGTGAGATTTGAGGCAAGGCTTGAAGGAAGTGGGAGTGTGCCATGAGACTATCTGAGAGGAATGTTCTAGACAAAGGGAGCAGCAGTACAAAGGTCCTGAGGCAGCAGTGTGCCTAGTGCGTTCCAGGTTCATGTGGTGAGAGTGAAGTGAGCCAAGGGAAGACCAGCAGGCGAGGAGGCCAGGAGGGACTGGAGGGCCACGTGACATATACCTGGCAGGATAATCGAGTCTGGCTTTGGCTTTTAAGGAGACTGGGAGCCACTGGAGAATTCAAAGCAGAGGAGTGAGAAGATCTCACTAAATTCCTAAAAGGATCACTCTGGCTGCTCTATGAAGAAAAGACTCTTTAGTGCTCGCTCTAGCAGCACATATACTAAAACTGGAATAACACAGAGATGAGCACGGCCCTTGCACAAGGATAACATGCAAATTCGTTATGCATTCCGTCTTTTTCAAAGAGAAATAAATAAATAATAATACCATGATTGAGGAAGCCAAAATAATAAATAAATAAATAAAATGACTCTTCAGTAAAGTTTCAGGATACCAAGCTGGTGTATAAAAATCAGTGGTGGTGATTTTTCTGGGTGCACTGGCTCATGCCTGTTAACATCAGCACTTTGGGAGGCTGAAGCAGGAGGATCGCCTGAGCCCAGGAGTTTGAGACCAGCCCAGGCAATAAAGTGAGACACTGTCTCTATAAAAAACTAACGAGGAAACAAACAAAAATATCAGTAGCATTTCTATACACCAGTAACAATCAAGCTGAGAACCCAATCATGAATTCAATCCCATTTGTAATGGCCACAAAAAACAAACACACACACACACACACACACACACACACACACACACAAAAACCTAGGAATACCTTTAACCAAGGAGGTGAAAGATCTCTACAAAGAGAGCTACAAAATACTGATTAAAGAAATTGTAGATGACACAAATAAATGGAAAAAACATCCTACACTCATGGAATGGAAGAATCAATGTTGTTAAAAATGACCATAATGCTCAAAGCAATTTACAGATTCAGCGCAATTCCTATTAAACTGTCATTTTTTACAGAATTAGAAAAAAAGTCCTCAAATTCATATGGAACCAAAAAAGAGCCTGTCAAAGCAATCCTAAGCAAAAAGAACAAAGCTGGAAGCATCACATGACCCAACTTCAAATTATACTACAAGGTTATAGTAACCAAAACAGCATGGTACTTGTATAAACACAGAAAAATAGATAAATGAAACAGAATAGAGAACCCAGAAATAAACGCCCCATACCTACAACCAACTGATCTTTGTCAAAGTCAACAAAAATATATACATGGGGAAAAGATACCCTATTTAACAAATGGTGCTAGAAAAATTGGATAGCCATACGAAGAAGAATGAAATGGGACCCATATCTTTCAGCATATATAAAAATTAACTCAAGATGGATTAAAGACTTAAACATAAGACTTGAAACTATAAAAATCCTAGAAGAAAAATTCTTCTGGACATTGGCTCAGGTAAAGAATTTGTCCTTAAAAGCAAATGCAACAAAACCAAAAACCGACAAATGAGACTTAATTAAACTAAAAAGCTTCTGTACCACAAAAGAAACAATCAACAGAGTAAATAGACAACCTACAGAATGGAAGAAAATATTTCCGAACTATATATCCAACAAAGGGCTAATATCCAAAATCTATAAGGAAAGGCTGGGTACGGTGGCTCACGCCTGTAACCCTAGCACTTTGGGAGGCCAAAGCTGGTGGATCACTTGAGGTCAGGAGTTCAAGACCAGTCTGGCCAACATGGGGAAACTCTGTCTCTATTAAAAATACAAAAAAATTAGCCAGGCATGGTGGTGGGCACCTGTAATCCCAGCTACTCAGCAGGTTGAGGGAGGAGAGTCACTTTAACCTGGGGAGCAGAGGTCACAGTAAGCCGAGATCACACCACTGCACTCCAGCCTGGGTGGCAGAGCAAGACTTCATCCCAAAAAAAAATCTACAAGGAACTCAAATAACTCAACAAGAAAAAAAAAAAAAAACACATAATCCCATTAAAAAGTAGGTGTTCTGCAGAAACTGGACTCAAAAAAAGAAAAAAGTGAACAAAGGACATGAATAGACATTTTTTTCAAAAGAAGACATACAAGTTTCCCACAAACATATAAAAAAAAAGTTCAACATCACTAATCATCAGAGAAATGCAAATTAAAACCACAATGAGATACTACACCAGTCAGAATGGCCATTATTAAAAAGTCCAGAAACAATAAATGTTGGTGAGGATGTGGAGAAAAGGGAACACTTATGCACTGTTGGTAGGAATGTAAATTAGTACAACGTCCCTGGAAAACGGTATGGAGATTCCTCAGAGAACTAAAAATAGAACTACCATTTGATCCAGCAATCCCACTACTCGCTATCTACCCAAAGGGAAAGAAATCATTACACCAAAAAGATACCTGCACGTGTATGTTTATCACAGCACTAGTCACAGCAGCAAAGATATGGAATCACCCTAAGTGCCCATCAACAGAAAATCTGATAAAGAAAATCTGGTGTACCGATATACCATGGGATACGACTCAGTTATAAAAAAAAGAATGAAATCACATTTTGCAGAAACGCAGGCCATTATCCCAGGTGAAATAACTCAGAAACAGAAAGTCAAATACCGAATGTTGTCACTTATAAGTGGGAGCTAAACGATGAGTACACACGGACATACAGAGCAGAAAAATAAGACACTGGAGACTCCAAAAGGTGGGCAGGTAGGAGGGGGCAAGGGCCGAAAAATTACCTACTGGGTACAATGTTCACTATTCGGGTGATGGGTACACTAAAAGCCCAGACTTCACCACGTGCAATATAGCCATGTAAGAAAATTGTACTTGTACCCCCTACATTTATACAAATAAAAAAAAGACTGTGAGGGGGAGGGACTGGCAAGGGTGGCAGTGAGGAGACCAGTTAGGAAACCACTGCACTAATTTGGATGAGAGATGATTTGGACAGGATGGTAGCTGTGGGGTGGTGACAAGTGATTTGATTCCATGTGTATTTTGAAGGTAGAGCCAATAGGATTGCTTGAGGGGCTGGGTGGGCGGCAAGAGAGAAAAGACAAGAGACAAGGATAAAGACTTAGACCTGAGTAGAAGGATGGAGCTACTATTAATGAAGAAGGGAAAGAGTGCAGTTGAAATTGGTTTTTTTTTGTTACTTCTATTAGATGACTAAGTAGAGATGGGGAGCAGTGGCAGAGGGAGTACCCAGCATGGAGGTGGCATGGAAAGCCATGAGAAGAGGTCCAGGCACTGGGCCCTGCAAGCAGCACAGCTGATGGAAAATACCCAAACATGGAGATAGGAGAAAGTCCACAGTGTGGATCTCCGAAGTGAAGATGGAGTTTTCCCAGAGGAGGGGGCCATCAACTGCATCAGAAGCTGCAGAGAGTTCCAGAAGATGGGGAATGAGAACTATTGGAGCTAGCGTTGTGAAGGTCATTGGGGACCCTGACAATAGCGGTTTTGATGGAGCACTGTGATGCAAGCCTGGAGTGGGTTAAGAGGGAATGGGAAGAGTGGAATTAGAAAAAGCAAAGGCAGACGTTCTTTTGAGTTTTGCTGTGATGGGGAACAGGGAGATGGATGGCAAGTGCAGGGGATATTGAGGTCAAGAGAAAATTATTTTTTTCTGTGAGAAACTTCAGCATGAAATGAACCACGAGACAGGGAAAATTTGATGATCTAAAGTAAAGAGGGGCTGGGCATGGTGGCTCACGCCTATAATCCCAGCACTTTGGGTGGCCGAGGTGGGTGGATGACTTGAGGTCAGTAGTTTGAGTCCAGGCTGGCCAACATGGCAAAACTCCATCTCTACTAAAAATGCAAAAACTAGCTGGGCATGGTGGCAGGTGACTGTAATCCTAGCTACCCGGGAGGTTGAGGCAGGAGAATCGCTTGAACCTGGGAGCAGAGGTTGCAGTGTGCTGAGATGGCGGCTACTGCCTTCCAGCCTGGGCGACAGAGTGAAACTCTGTCCCAGATAAATAAATAAATAAATAAAATAAAGAGGGAAGAATCACTGGCGCAATCATGTTGAGCAGACAGAAGAGGATGGAATCTCGTGTTGGGGGGTTGGCCTTCATTAGGCAACTGAGGTGGGAACTCTAGAAACCGAAGGGAAAGCTGATTATACACAGGAAGGAGGGGAGAGGTGGTGTTGGGAGTCTGAGGAAGTGCTGGGTGCTTCCATTTTCTCGGTGAAGTGGGAGGCAAAGTTAACTGAGAGACAGGATAAGGGAAGAGGTGTGAGAGGTTTGAGGAGAAAGAAGGTGTGAAATAGTCTTCCATGAGAGTGGGAGAGGAAAGTAGGTGCAGACAGGAGCTGCATGGAGTTAATACGAAGGAAGCACCAGTCTTCATAGAAGATCATATCCCCAGAGCAGCCAAACTAGTGCTCTCAGAAGGATTTTTTTCAGAGTGAGAGGTTCAGCTGAGCCACTTACAGCCTATTTTAGTTTCCCATGTGACAACGTACTATGTGGCTACTAAAAGCTTTTCTCTCTTTGTAAAGCTAATTAGCCCAAGCCCAGACGCTTGGCCTTCTTCTTTTCTTTTGAGACAGGGTTTCACTGTGTTACCCAGGGTGGAGTACAGCGGCACAATCACAGTTTACTGCAGCTTCAATCTCCTAGGCTCAAGCAATCCTCCTGCCTCGGCCTCCTAAAATGCTGGGATTATAGACATGAGCCACTGCACCCGACTTTTTCAGACTGCCTTATCTCTTATCACCCAGATTAGTGCAAGAACCTCCTACCTAAAAGCTCCCTGCCTCTCACCTTGCCCCATCCTCCACAACGCACCAGACTGCGAGCACAAGTCTAATCACGACATTCACCTGCTTAAAACCCACCAGGGGCTCCTGACGGCCTATGGAATAACATTCAAACTCACTTCAGCAAATCCGAAGT